>NC_053170.1:94018821-94343821 GCF_016835505.1 Polypterus senegalus
ATATATATATATATATATATATATATGAATGAGAGAGAGAGAGAGAGAGAGAGAGAGAGAGGAGTTGCTGTCTTTATGGTGGCATTTGCTCCCCAGTTAAACTGGTGTTCATCTTGCTGTCACACAGGCATCCATGCAGTTACCGCTTGCATGCTTTACTTATTATATTTATATATATATATATATATATTTATATAACATTATAAACCATTTGAGAAAAATATAATAAAAAAAAAAAGAACGCAACTTTAAAAAAAAAAAAAATTAACAAACAATGAAGATTGACTAATGTGCTTGTCTTGCGGTTTTGTGTGTTTGTTATCATCCAGTTGACGCTCGGAACCGGACAACTCTATTTCATTTCAAAAGCAACAGCCGGGTGTGGTGGTCCTCAAAACATAAAGAATGCTGGCTGTCACCTCCAGTTCGCCCTCTGGTGGTCGCTCGGAGTATCAACTGGATGATAACATGAATACAAGACCACAAGATCACCTCCCACCGGACCCAGAAAGGGGTGGGTTAGGGTTGATTTCACCCTGCAGTATTTTTAGTCGACCAATGAGAAACACATGTACCAAGTTTCATGCAAATCGCTCCAGCCATTTGGAAGTGATGCGGGAACATAAATACACACACACACAGACACTGACTTTTCTATCTATCTATCTATCTATCTAATCCTGCCTACTATACCAAATTCTATCTATGTTATCCTGCCTACTATACTAAAATTAAAATCTATCTACAACTGACCTTTGCAAAAAAAAGTGAAAGATGAGAGCCAACAAAAAACCTTTGCCCTTTTACTTTATGAAGTTATTCTTTAGATTTTCTAAGTTCTGCCACATATGTTCCTCGTTTTGCAGCTCCTGTCTTTATGTACACATTTGTCGACAATTTGGCCACACAATGCCTGGAAACGGTGATCTCGTGCTGATTAGGGGGAATAAATCTGTTAGGCCTAATGATGGCGTAGCTTCATTTGCGAAGGGGAGGGGGCTTGGACTCCAGCTTAAATCCCACCCGGACTGTTTCTAGATATTTTTTATGTGCTTTCCTTGGAGACGTTCTGAAGGCCCGCCTGCATCTCTAAACTGGCACAGTTTGAGTGCACAATGTCCGACTAGACTGCCACATTCTGTTTCCCTCTTGCCCATCGCTTCCATATTTGTTTATTTAGTTGAACCCCCCCATCTCAGAGACAAGACTGACAGAATTAACCAACAATTACCCATCCATCCAATTTAAAAGCTGCTTAATCAGTTCAGGGTCAATAATGAGGCAGGTGCCAACGCTAAAATGAGGGCCAGGCTGACAGCGAGGCCAAGCATTAAAAATCTGCCAAAATGAAGTCTCCAGAAGTGTAGAGAAGCTTCAGGGCAGCCCGTCAGTGGTGGGCACAGCAGTGCCAGTTACTTTCAGCCCGTCTGAAGCAGCACAAGCTCCCCTCTTCATCCTTCCCCACAACTCAAAGTGTGTCATTAAACAGGAAAGTCGACAAAATGAAAGGCAGCGGATGTAATGGCTGAAGCTGTCACACGGGGAGTGCTGATTTGACACCCCCCATTTCATACCGTTAAGAAGCTTACTGCAGGGCTTTCGCTCAGTAATTTATCATTTAATTTGTGTTAATTGCATGTTAATTATATTGCAACCAGAGTGCGATTCCACCGCCTTGTTGGAGAGATGGTTTCAGGAGGATTCTTTCCCTCTAAAAAAATGAAAAGTAATTAAATAACTCTTACTTTGGTACGGTTATTAGATAGTTGCTTGGTTTTGTCGGTGCACTGGGGGATATAACTTAGCACAGCACAGTGCAAAAAGTGCGACAATCTGGCATGTTGGCTGGAGAATTTAAAATTAAGTTTTTGATAACCTCAGGCTGCCATTTTCTATACATTATATCTCACCTTTTCATTATGTACTGCAGGCGCAGAATAAATTACAGTTCCACGGGGAGGCCGACATTAAGAAAGGGGAACCTAAGCTGCTGCCAATAACCTGCCGTGAAATTCACAGGACACACCTGCTCACCTGCGCTCAGGGTTCTCGGTGAAGAAAAGTACGGAATGAAAGATGAAGTTAGAAGTCAGCCCCCTCCACCTGTCGCCGAGACCACCCAGAAACCAGTGCTTCTTCCTGCTGATGCTGCCGTCTGTATGCCAGTGGGATACGCACCCCGAGTGGGACCCAGACGTGGGGTCTTGACAGCTGAGGAAGGATGGGTGGGGGTGGAATACCAAAAGCTCAATTATAGCGCCTTTGGCAACAGTGTGAGAGTGCGTCAACTCGGTGTATAACACAAGGAATTGTGGGGATTGTGTTCTGTAAGTCAGGCCTGTATGGCTAATTACACCTCTGAACAGCTTTGTTGAGCAGCTATGGGATGATCTCGGCATAAATGTCGAGTATAGTCACTCCGGTGTGTCGCCGCCATCACAAACACTTGGAAACGTCTCCTCCCTGTAAGTCAAGGGCAACACGACCAGCTCTGGATTTAAACTCTTCTGCCACCCTTCACCTCACTGAGCTGACATACACTGACAAAATGGCAGGGGTGTTTGTCTGAATTAGCAAGACAGGGCAGGAAAACAAGTGATCACGAATCAAATCAGCAGAGCCTGGGGTCAGGAGGCCATAGCAAGGCCAGCGGCCGGGATGAACACCATTTTGCCTCTCACTCCTTTCTGTTTTGTGCCGATTGAAGTTGCGCTACGCTGTGATCATCTAACACATGGCATGTGGAGAAGTCCGGAACCGAGACCCTTGCCTTTTTTATTTCTTGTCCTATTTCATAATCCACATAAATAAAACTGTTAGCCGTTTGGATATCTGTTTGATCGTCCGCTAATCATGTAAAATGGGTGACCCAATTCTCATGAAATTTTGCATGTGCCTTGTCGTTAATTCAACTTAATATGCAATTTATATGTCATAGTGGGGAGAGGGGTTATAACGGGACGCGGGACTCAAAGAGCGCAGGTACAGGTCATACTGGGTTTTCTTCTCAGCTATTCTGGATAACAGTTTCATGGTCTCACTGGATTACAACTACTGCCTAAGATAACAGTATGTTGTCTTGTCTCTTCATGGGTTGTGTTTAGCCAGGTCGAATTTTCAAGACAGTTTCCCCCCTGTTTTTTCACACCCAGGTAATGTGTCTGATATATAAAGCTGACCGTGTATTTGTCTGCCAATTTTCCCCATTAGTACATCATAAGCTGTGTTTCAATCCAAAATATAATTGATGTCTCCACCCCGAGTAGCATCCGGTACCCCAGCTAGTCCGCCTTAATTAAACGATGGGTGTCCTTATGGTTGCTGTATCTCTGTGATTCCAAAAGATGGTGCATGAGAAACAATTTTAATAATAAAATGCATTGTAGTTTTCATTCCAACAGGTGGTGCATCACAAACATTTACACTTCTTTTACAAATACCATGTAACAGTCATATATGCATTGCATGGCAAACGTTAACGCTGACGTCTACATCGATTAATTCGATTTTAACCCGTCTCAGATGGGTACCATAAAATTCTGTTGGGTTTCTGCCAGGGTGGGTTCAAATGCTGTTTTTGCGTCTCTTCCATTTGATTTTTCATGTGAACGATGTTGGTTATGCTGTTTCTTTGTGTCTACGTATCTACTGTTGTGCTCCTTGTGTTTTGTGGGTGGTCCTCCAAGAGGCAGGACCACCTGCCCATCACTTCAGAGGATTACCCTTAGCCCTATAATGGCTGAAGAAAACCTACAATCCTTTGCGGTTCATTGAACATGCCCATGGGGTGGTAAATTTCCTGGATTTTTGACCTGCTCTGTTTTTCGACTACTCTTTGGATTCGTGTGTTTGTTTTTTTTTTTGTCTCCCACCGTCTCATTTCTTCTGGCTTCCTGAGTGCTCAAGGAATTTCCGTCCAGTGCTGCTGGGACAGCAGTCCTAGTGTACCACTTGGCAGTGTGCACCTCCATGCTGGGACAGGGAGTACCACACTACTCTGTCTGACCATTTATTATACTGGCCTCCCAGCCAGGCAAGGGATTGGGGGTCCAACCCAGTGGAGGTGCCAGTCCACCCACAACAACAGGCAAAACTGAACAGTGTGCTTTAATCTCGCAGCAATGAGTTCTCCTCAGATGGCACGTGAAATAAAAAATAATTGTCCTTGTCAGTTGTTCAAAAGTAGTGAATCCCAGTGCTGAGGACAGGCACCCATGGTGACAGGCACTTTTTACATATGCACGCTGCTGTGGCATTTTGCTGCCCTCTGCTGGATAGGGCCACACATGTCACAGACCCATGAGAATCCCATTTCATTTCATTTCATTTACATTTGAGATGCACTGAAAGCACGGAGTTAAGTGAGCAACAGGTAAAACACTTAATCGTGACCAGAGGCGATAAGAGGGCCGTGAAGAAGCTGTCCTGGCATCTGCAGCATATTACAAGTGTTGAAGAGATAAAGAAGATTGGCAAGAGAAAACTGAATATGGGAGTGCGGAGACGTGCAGGGACTCCTTATTAGAATTTGTATTACACAGGAGATTATCTGAGGTGTACACAAGAGGGATAGATAGTGTCACGACAAGGCTTGCTGACGCGGGGGCCTCTTTGCTCGAGATCCCATCATCAAGCCAGCAAAAAATAGTATGGTGAGAGCACCCTAGCCATCCACTTATACTGTGCCACGATAAGCGCCAGCTGGCTTTATCATCTGATTTTTTATGAGCAAATTTATTAAAGTTTAATGAATCCTATAGGCAACTTTCTGAAACTGCCAAAAAAAAAAATAAAATAAACTAAGCAAGGTAGGAAGCGCACTTTTCAAAGGAGTTTGCCTGATGGCATAGCAGATAGTAGTCGAGGTTCTGTCGCGTGTACAGACTGCACATCACACAATGGCCAATCGCTTTTCATGCATAGCAGACATGGCTGCTGCTACCCAGCCTGAGGATGCTGATTCAGCGCTACTGCTGTTTGTAGCTGCGCCAAGAGGTGCAGTGATGGGCACAGGGGTATTATGGGAGACTGAGGCCCCCCTCCCTTCTACATGTTACTGCTCTAAAAGGCCAGGGCAATGCCCAGCAGTACAGTTAAAAGTGGCATCTCTCATGAAGACAGAGAGATATGAAAGGCGCTATATTACTGATAAACTCATGAACCCCAATCCAGATCAAGGCTATGAAAATACAGTATTAGATAAATAGATTAGATATTATACATTTAATATAAACAGGTGGGTGGCACAGTGGGTAGCGCTGCTGCCTCACAGTTAGGAGACCCGGGTTCACTTCCCAGATCCTCCCTGCGTGGAGTTTGCATGTTCTCCACGTCTGCCTGGGTTTCCTCCCACAGTCCAAAGACATGCAGGTCAGGTGGATTGGCGATCCTAAATTGTCCCGTGTGTGTGTGTGTGTGTGTGTGCCCTGCAGTGGGCTGGCGTCCTGCCCGGGGTTTGTTTCTGCCTTGGACCCTGTGCTGGCTGGGATTGGCTCCAGCAGACCCCCGTGACCCTGTGTTCGCATATAGAGGGTTGGAGAATGACCGACTGACTGACTGACTAATATAAATGGTTTAAATTATTTATAATGACGCACACTACAGAAGGGGGACTCAGGGTACATTTGTAAAAGTTTTTCCCACACTAAAGAATTAAGAAATTTCAAAACCTAATGTTTCAGCTTTCATTTTCTTAACATATTTACATCTTATTATTATTATTGGAATGTTACCTTTTTTTTGTGGGTATGCCTCTGGATGTTTAAATATTGAATGTCTGCGTGTTTTCATAATACTCCACACAAAGAGAGCATCTTTGGACTGTGAGTGAGAAATGAAGACAGGAACCCGACTGTGAGGAATTTTACCACTGCAGCAGGGTGCTGGACGTGATGAAGAAGCCCAAAGAGTTCAGGACAGAACTGAGTGGCCCATCGTGCCCCCTAGATGTAAAATCCCTCCTTTTAAAAGATCCCCCCGTTCACATGAGCAGGCTGATCTCCACTCACTTCCATGGAGTTGTGCCGTTTTCTGTCCCCAGTGCCCGAGACCACTGACACAGGAGCAGCTCCTCGTTTGGAGAAGGCAGACAGCATGTGCTCCGGTTTCATTATTGTGATCAAGAAACAAGCCTGTGTTACAGCCACTGTCCTCCCTGCTCCCTGCGGGCCTGTCATTGCCGCACATGCAGAAGAGACTCGGGACTTGCAGCCAGTTAACTCGACAAGCTAATACAGCCTCTTGTTCAGTCATTTCACTAACACACTCATTCAGTGTTATCTGGAAATCACTTCCGAAGTGCTCTTCTCAGCACTTTTCCCCTCGGAACAGCACTACAACCACATAATTGAAACTATCTGATTGGAAATCCGCCAAGCAGGTAGATTACATCCGATTAGGGCGATACTGGCGCTTCACTTAAAGGGATTATACTGAGCGGCTTTCTTTTCTCCCTCCAACTTAAAAGGCGATCTAGGCAGAGGCTTCTCTCACTCTCGTAGCTGGCAGCGAGAGGTGGCTACCACTGCCAGGGTCTAAAAAGCATTAATGTCTTTCTGGAAGCTCCACTTTACAGGATCTTCTGCCAGGCATGCTGAGAAATTCAATTGAGAGGCACGTTTACTTTTTTCATCATCTTAGCTGGAAGAACTTCTACTTGAGTCAGTAGACCGACTGATGGAGATACACCCAGAGAAAGACGGAGAAAGCCAAGCGAGTACAGAGAGGAAGACATTCAAAAAAGACTGGCCTGTGGGCAGACAAACACTAACAACAAGGACAGAGACAGAGACAGTAATGGCAAACAGAGGGGCAGGTCGATGGACTCACGTCACCACACGTGACAGATACTCAGCCAGACAGAGAAAGGCAGCGGACGGACGGCCCAACGCAGGCAGATACAACAAAGCAACGGGAAGGCTTGCAGACCGAGGGGTTAGGCTTAGGGTCCGGGTTACGCACAACGAGATGCACATCGGGTGTGACAGACGTGCCTTGTCACTAGGCTCCATCGACAGAAGATTGGTGGCACCCAAGTGTGGATCGAAGGTAAAAGAAGGAACGCAAATTACTAACATGACTTAGGGATGAGTAAAGCAAACTAAGAGTTAGACATTTTGCTACAATATCCTCCACTAGACATTCCCCCTGTGGCTTCGCCCACGCAGAAGTGAAACGGGACAGTAAGGAAGGCCCTGCCCTGCCCGGCCAACTCTACTCCTGACGTCACTCTTCACCCTCCCCTCAGCCTGCCGTCTCAGATTAGCGTGAACATATCACTCCTGCAAGTGAACTACAATTCTTAGGGTGATAAGAGAAGTTGCAAAATCAACCGGAATGTTCAAGTAAATTATAGGGGAAAAAAACAAAAGATTCAAATCCGTGAAGCAGTTCTCTCGTTCGCTAACTAAACGGAGTTAAGGTTACGCCCGAGGCAGACACGTGAGTGAGGAGGGCCCGGCCCCCTTCCCTGAGGGGTCTCTCTCAGATTCGCGCCAATAAATTGTTACTGCAAGCAAACTATGATACTTAGCACGATGAGAAAGTCGCAAAATCAACTGGAATGTTCAAGCAAATTATAGAAAACCACCCGCTCTAAATCCGTGAAGTAGTTCTTCCGCGAAAAGAGGATAGACATATAAACAGGTCTAAGAATTTTGAAAACTGTTTCTTAGCGAGCGCCTATGGGCCAAGGGTAACCTACACTCCAAATTTCAAGTCCCAAGTCCTCATGGCTCGGGAGATTTCATGATGAGTGAATCGGTGGTATTTGGTTTTTATATATAAAGATTTACGCTTGGCGATTTGGTTTTGAAGCACAGCTTTTGAAATTCTTTTGATCCTAAAAATACAGTTCTGTCCCACCACTCACTCTTATTTATCTTCCAGTTCTTTTCAAACAACCACAAACACCAGCCATCAATACAGTGTTATTCACACAAAGTGACAGACATGAACATATGGAGACACAGACAGAGGCAGGGCAGCAGATAAAGATGTGAGTGGACTGACAGACGCCGTGAGGTACAGGCAGAGCAGACAAACAGCGCAGGGATGACAAGACAAAGTGATAAACAGAGCGATGGTCAGACTCACAGCCAAGGCAACGGACAAAGAGAGGGCCTGAAAGACTCAGCGAGGCGGAGAGTGGACAGACAAACAAACAAACAGACTGAATAACAGAAAAAGGACAGACTGGTGGGTACAGAGGCCAACCGATGGACATGGGCACAGACTGGCAGGAAGACAGACTCGCAGAGATACAGCATACGCAGTGAGACAAACGGACATGTAGACAAAGTCTGTGTCTATCACTCTGACTTTAATAGACAAAGAGAACAAGGCAGCCACCAAGACCCCAACAAGAGCCCCCCACACACACAAAGAGACAGAGACGGGATGGCGGAATTGAACTGCATTCATGTATGAATGGCGCCCCCCGATTCAAAGAGCTGAGCACATTGCACCTACGGCATATAAACACACAACACAATTAACCTAAAGACCTCCAGTGGCTACGACTATGGACCCTGGCACCTCAATGGTACACCAATGGCTGAGGACACTGGCAGGCGCTCAAGGCCTCGTGTCTGTTTCATGTCCTCACACATGGTGACTGGCCACAGACCCGGGTCTTCCGAGTTAGTAAGTGGCAGTTAACTCCTCCATTACACTGGCAGAGTAGACCACTCTGCCATCCAAAGGGCCCCCCAGTTTGAGTCCAAGGTGTTGCCCGAGTGAATCTCTGACACAAGATGGTGGTATAGCCAGGTGAGGAGCAAGCACAGCAGAGGCTGGGAGAGTGAGGAGCAGACGCCACACAAGAGGTACCCTCACTGTCAGGAGCCCCGACTGGCAATTTTCTTTTGACACAAGCTGCTGTTTAATGACGTGGAACTGAAGCTGCCAGTTCACAACTGGTGATGGTGGAAAACTAGAAGGATTTCTTCAAGTAAGAAAGAGGATGGATCAGGAAGAACGCATATGGCTCTGTGTCTAGATGTTTGAGAAAACGATAAGGTGGAGATGGCATTTTCATCTTTTTTGTTTTAATGCCTTGTTTTTATTTTGTCCAATTATTCCAAATGCTTACAAAGTTGCAATGGACTGGCAACTTGTCCAAGCCTGGTACCCTCCTTGTGCCCAGTAGTGCTTGGGAGGCTCTGGCCTTCTTTAATATGGGATTGGACCAGGTGGGTTTCAGAGAGGTTAGGTTACGCTTACAGAGGGAATGGTGAAGCGTTTCTGCTGCTCTCTTGTCTTTGTTGCCCAGGCTGGTCTCTTATCTGTGTGGAGATGGCATCTTCTTCCTTCTTTATTTTCCACAGGTATCTTTGGTTAGCTGGTGACATGAAATCAGTCCTCGACTGTGTGTGCCCTGCAATCAGCTGGTGGCTCTCCTGAATTTATACAGCTAGAATGATCTCCATGCCCCTGCACTCTGCTTTATTGGTACAAGTAACTTTAGAAAACAAAGGAATGTTTCCCAGTTTTTACATTTTACTGCGTCAAACTTCCTCTTAAGCTGAACGTGTTAAAGCTCAGAAACTCGATTAACATTTATATTTGCTAGGGGGCTTCGCTCGCCAACCCCCGTGTTTGGTTCTCCGTATACACACTGTCTTTGAATTGTCGCTATTTCATTAGTTTCACTTTTATTTCAGAACTTCTGTAAAAACAATATTTGGAATCTTTTGCGTCTCAATGTGCTGAATCTTTTAAATGAGGTCTGTGAGACTTGTGTTTAATGACTTTGTACCCTAATTCAGGATAGGTTTCTCAGACAAAACGATCATCACCAGCAGCAGTTAATCATTTTTTTTGTAAAGTAACCAATAAATGCATGTGAGTTAAACCCCGTTTTTGAAATTCTCCGACTTAAACTAAACTAACTCCCACGGGTCTCGCCTCCCCCTTACCGCATCAATCAGCACCCCGCTATCAGTCTGCCGTGCTGCACTCTGCCCTCCCTCGATCGGACTTAACAGTCACTTATAACAAAAAAGGCTTCAGCTTGGCTGGGACGCTACAATACTTTCGACTGTTACTGCTTTCATGCTCTGTACCTTTCACTGCATGTGTATCGCGCCTTGGGTCTCCTTTCTGTGCGCTGCTCTGTGTGTGCCACGTGACTTTACATGACTGAATGTTTTGCTGGCTGTCCGAGCTCTTATTTGATAAGACGGGCGTGTCTTGCAAGACTCTTATGTTCCACGTCTCCACGAGACTGCCCTGGGACAATCTCTTGGCACCAAGTCTCATGTTTACGGTCCCCGCGAGACGCTCCGTGGCCAGTCTTTTTTGTTTCGCCGGTCTTTTAAATGTCTTCTGAGAAGATCACGTATCGTCGCCTTGCTTTTCCATTCCAGGATTTTTTGTATATATAGAGAGCTGGTGTTTGTTTCAATAGAACCTTACATGGTAGCAAAGGCAATTTACTGGCTCACCTCTACAATTTGACTTTGGATATGTCCACACTAGTCTTCATTGTCATCTGTCACCCACCACACCCTGGCACTCGTAACCACTGAAAATGCTCTCCAGAGCCGCGTACTTCTGTGAACACAACCTCAAAATTATAAGGTGGATGGGTGCAAGTGCCCTTGGCTTTCTTAAGCCATTACCCATTACCATATTTTATTATTTTATTTTTTATTTATTTTTTTTTCTCCAGCCTTTGGAGTTTTTTTTTTTTTTTTCTGTCCACCCTGGCCATCTGACCTTACTTATTCTATGTTAATTAATGTTGACTTATGTTTATTTTTTTATTGTGTCTTCTATTTTTCTATTCATTTTGTAAAGCACTTTGAGCTACATTTTTTTGTATGAATATGTGCTATATAAATAAATGTTGATTGATTGATTGATTACCTGACTGCATCCTGCTCATTTCAATGTCTCATTCTCCGATTGGTTACCCTTCATGAAACAAAATCATACTCCGATATAGTGGACAGTGAAGAGTAGCCAGCCATGGCGCTTACCTGTAGCCATCACAACTACGTTTTGTATAGTAGGAGTCCTACACGCACGCACAAAAGGCACATCATTTACCAGTCACTACAGTTCTGAGATAAATCCCTTGGCCAGTGGCGTTACCATGCCTGCCAGAACTTTCCGCTGATGTACAGTGATATCAGTATCAGTCGCCAATCGATTAGGACAACCATCTGGCTTTACAGACATAAGCTGCATATGCAAAGGACGACGAGCGCTCATTCCTTTCTTCACATTTCAAAGTCACTTATTCCAATGTAAGGTCACACGAGATGGGACTCTAATATTTGTTACAGGGAGGAACCAACATCAGACGCGGTACCGGTTCAGGATGACAGCTAGGAAATTGTCTGAAATTTAATTGAACTAAATACTGTAAGTGCAGGACACATGACTTGTGTCTGTGAAATCGGAGCATCCCGTGCTGTGTGAGATTTACGAGAGAACATTTGCAGCCATTAACTAGTGCAAGAGAAAAGATGAAGCAATTAAACTTAAGTAACACATTTATATTAGCAAACTTAATTTCAGCGAGTCTCAGTTAGGACATCAATGCCGTTTTTTTCCCCAGTGATGGTGAGGAAGACAAGATGGAGTCAAAAGACGTACAGAGCAAGCATCACAGCACTTAGACGGACCCTCGCAGGGTGTTGCACGTTCCAGTCAAATGATGACTTGCATGCAATATTGTAATAATAATATAATAACAGCTCAGCGATATGAATTGTAATAGTTCATATAATAATTCATATTGTTGAGCCGTTATTAGAATGTATTTTAATGTGACAAACATAATAAACCTTAGAAGTGATGAATATGATATTATTTAAGTTGTTCTCCCAGCCTCTTCCTATAAGAGGGCCAATGCTGTGCATTTTCATTGAAGAACATTTTTGATTTTTTTTTTGTCCATTTATATCGGCTACCTGTTGTTACTTCTTAGAAAACTGGACAACAGGTCAGGAAAATCTCAAGCAAGCTTCACTCTGTCATGGCCGCTGTGCTGTAAGCCATTAGCTGACTAAGGAGGGGCTACATCCACTTTTCCTATGGTGTTGGGGGCACATACATAAAACATGACATGTTCTGCCAACATAAAGAGTCAATATGGTGCCCTGTCCAGTTCTGCTAACGTAATCGTATCGCTTTACTGCACTCCTATTGAAATAATGGCATCTCGCGAGAACAAAGGTGCTTTTCTTATCTGTAAACTGTTACATTATATTAACGCACAAGTCATGTGTGATGCCAACACGTGGCTGACAAACATCACGTCGCCGTGGTCTGACTCAACCCATGACTCGTTTATTTTGAGATCAACTAGCTTTTTCTATTGTATCAGCAGTCGTGTCATTATAGCGGCTACCTGCTCAGACGATGGCACTATAAACCCATCCCAGACCCCCGGAATACAGAGGATTGGCGCTATAATGCTATACATGATCTTGCGTGATCAGTTGCCCACTACAGGCAGATGAACTTGGGGTCATTTTCAGAGTTTACACACCCAAGAAGGCTCTTTAAAGCGCAACTTTTTTTTTTTTGCAAGTTTCCCAACTGACCATATACGATATATGATCTCTTTAAAAATTGTAAAAATATTAATTATCGTAGGCTTATTTGTGAGTGGCACTGATGAAGCAAAAGAAGCTTCCAAAATGCATCAGCCTGAAGAACGTCACAGAACATGAGCTATATGAACATTTTTAATGTGTTTCTACCGTTCACATCTTGATATCTGCAATGTGCCAAAGATTGTGCAATTATTTGAAGCTTCTCTAATTATACGAAAAGTTCTTCAAGGAATTGTAATGACGGGCCACCTGATTTATAGTAAAACTGTAGCGACCGGTAACTTGTTTAGTGCACATATGCAGAATTCAGACTTTACAAAATGCAGTTCAGATGCTTACAGGTTATCGACACAAGCAGCTCTTCTTTGTCCGCTATGTTGGATTTGGGTGGTCAATCAGAGAATGAGACGTCGTAACGAGCAGGGTCTAATCAGGGAAGGGACACGTAATGAGCGCAAACAAGTCAAAGCGCAGTCTGTGTGTTCAGGCGTATATGGCCCTCTCAAAAGTCTCCGTGGGGTACAGTAGTATGAACAAAAAACAAAAATGTGTTCTTAAGTGAAAATGCGGTAGTGTGGATGAAGCCTTAGAAAATTCTCTTCTGTATTCTTAGATTTTGGATCTGGCCTGCTGCTGCAAGTGTGTTTTACTTTTTTCAGTGTTAGGACCCTGCTGCTTTGACAATTCTCTTTCAAAATGCCCTAAAACAGCCCCTGCCATTTGCTAACCCTAACCCTGCCAACCGCAGGTAAGCTGATCTGTGTTCTTGATTAATTAAAATGAAGTTCTGTATTTTAATTTATTGGTGATTTTCATGGAACTGGAGACTGGCGATGTTTCACACTGGTCAGACTTACAAGTAAGAATTTGTGACAATATTAACACTACACCTGAATTCATATCATTGTAGAATGTAATGAATAATTTTCATAAAGATATAATAGTCCAAGGCCTTGGATATGATGAGATTTTTGTTTTTAATTTTCTGAAGTTGAGTTGCACTAAATGAGCAGAAGGTGCACAAAAAGCTTTCTTTGTTTCATTGTCCTTCCCTTCCTTTCCATTATAAATAATGGAGGAAGCCATGCTGGTAAGTGCTGAGCTGGTCAGTTGTGCCTTTTCCCTGTTGGGGGTTTGTAATCAAAACTGGCTCCTCTTACAGACTGACAGCCAAGCAACAGGAGAAGCTGTCATGAAAATGGCGAGGCAAGACCGCTGCCGGCGAGGAAGCTGACTTTCTTCTACCTACCCACTGATCCCACCACCATTCTGCACTGAAGGGGGATTATTGTTGTGCTTAGCCTGCAGATTTCAAATGTAACCATTATCACATGAGTACCAAAAAAAAAAAAAAATCTTTTTTGACAGCTTAAAAAATTGGAAAGACCTCTTTGAAGAGAACAAATAAATAAAATGCAGGATGTCACTAATAATTGGTAAGGCTGAGTTCTTTCAGGAAGCCATAAAATGCTTTTAAAGCTTTGTATAGGAAACTGTGAAACTTGGAGCAGAAAGGAATAGAAAAAAAAAGAGTCTCGGCCGCTTACTGGAGTAAGCCTTCTGGTGACAGGAGCCGCGCGTGATACGTGAAGACTCGGCAGACTCCCCCTTGGCACGCCACGCGATTAGCCGGCTTTCTTGGGCTTGAGATACTAACTCGATGCGGAGCTCGTGAAAATGTTTGACAGAGGGTTCGCTTTGTTATAAAGCGGATTTAAGGTTGTTTCACCATTCATTATTTATTGAGAGCATTTTCTCCTTTTCCTGGTTTTCAAATGTATTGAAGCATTTGGCGCCACAAAATCATTCCACAACTTAAACAAATAAGCAAGATGGGCTTGTAGGGGTTGACAGCCTTCATCTGCTGTCCCAGTTAAACCGCCTTAGGAGAGCGTTTATTAAATCAGACAGTCACTGGTTCAGTCTCAAGCACCGACTCCAGGCGTGACCCTTAGCAAAGCACCTTGGGACGGAGTTCAGTGTGAAAAGGTGATACGGAAATTCACAAGGTGGTGGGTTCACTCCACAGAACTAACCTGCCATGTGACCCAAAGCCAGTCACTTATCAGAATGAGAATTCACTTTGTTGGTTAGGTACACTAACGTGTAGTGGGAATTTATTCTGGGAGCCTTGACAGAACACACAAAGAACCCAGATCATAAAAGATAAAACAGAATAAAATATGAAGGGGAAAAAAAAGTCCAAGTTGTGCAGGTCTACATAAATACTGAGAAGAACACAAACCTGGTCGGCACGTGGAAACAAACTGGTGTGTCATTTTAGCTTTGACTGCTCAGAGGTGTTTGATGGAGGGAAATCTTTGGCGTAGATGGTGCCCTGGGTGGGTCGGGTCAGCTGTGATCTCTGTTGCATGCTTTCTTACTCTGGAGTAGGTGGGAAGTTCCAGCATGCGACCTTTTCACAGGTCTTGATGATGACCCACAGACTGAGCAGACGCAGCACCAAACCAGTCTGTTACAGATGAGGTCAGAATGGACTTGTAGAACTGGACCAGCATAGCTGTTGGGGGAGATTAAACTTCCTCAGCTGGCACAAAAGGAACCTTCTCTGATGGACTTTCTTGATAAGAATACATGTGATGTTTTTGCTCTGCTGTACTTGTGACAGCACAGTGCCCAGAGACTCAAACAGCTCTGCCATCCCAATGGCTGCTGAAATCTGTGATCATCTCCAGAGTTTTCTGAATGTTAAGGTCCAGACTACTATGGCTACACCAAACTGAGAGATGCTCTGCCTCTTCAACTCTGTTGGAACTGAGGCCTATTAGTGAGATGTCACCCACAGATTTAAGAAGTTTGACAGATAAACTGCAAGAGGTACACTTGCAATTTAATGAAGTGAAAGGAGGACACATCCCCACGGCACACCAGTACTAGGGGTTAAGCGGTCAGACTTCTGTTTAGCCAATCTCACAAACTGCTTCCTATTGGTAAGAAAGTCTGTAATCCAATGGCAGATTGGACTGAGCGAGTTTCATATCTAGGAGCTCTGAGGTGATAGCATTGAACGTGACAGTCCAAGATCCTCACATATGGCCCTGGTGTATTGAGGTGTTGGTATAGAAAGCTTAAACCAAAATCTGCTGCATCATCCACAGAACAGTCGGCTCTAAAAGCAAACTGAAGAAGATCCAGGAAGACTTTGGTTGCATTCTTGAGGCAAGTTAAAATAATGTGCTGAAAGGTCTTCATTACTACAGAGGTTAAAGCTACTGATCTGTAGTCGTTCAGGTATTTTTCAGTACTGGAATGATTGTGGAGGTCTTGATGCTGACAGGAACAGTTAGTATTGGAGGACGTACTCAATTTATTTAAGTCAAAGCACAAATACACAAGCAACAATGTGGTTTAGTAAAAGCTGATGAACACCATTGACCGCTCCACTTAATTAAAGGTACGTAAGTAAGTACAGTACAAGCTTGTAAATATACTTAAAGTATGAAAGCCAAAGTTCTTGTCTCGAGAACCTGGGAGTACTTCTGGTGCCAGGGCTGCTGCCCATTGAATGCCTGATGCAACAGAGTAATATGGCACGAGGTGTGCCTCTCGAGTGTACGGTATGTCGTGCTCTATACGAAACTGGTAGAGGTTGTGCCATTTCAATTACGATCGATGCAGATTAAGCTGTTTATATACAGGGGGAGTCAACATGATGTTCACACTAATGGTACTGCTATGTATGTACTTGTAGACAATTTATGGGCCACATACGGTCCATGTGTTGAACATGATGGCGAACAGGCTGAGACATTCCTGTAAATCATCTTGCACATATGAAGTGTGTTTTGTGAATAAACTGTTTCTGCCATTCAAATGTTGACGTAACTTTGACTCACCCTGTATTGTGTTTAAAACAATTCCAATAATGAATTGTACAAATCAAACGATTAACGCATTCTAACAGAAATGTGTTGCTAAAGTATTGTACTTGTATGACAAACGAGGAAATGGTCAATGACCGAGATCTCATTCGCCGATTTAGCTCTAATAAGAAAGACTCGTGAATCAGATAATCCGTCCCACTTGCACATGCGTTTTAAACAGCTAAACAAAAGAGGCTGACAGCATCACAGGGCACTTTAGCACTCCTGTTGAGCACAAGTGAATCGATTCATTCATGCTTGTGACACGATTCCCATGATTCACTAAAAGGAGTTTTTTTTTTTAAAAAAAAGAGAATAAGTCATTCACAAATCGCCCGTCACTATCTCTGTCATCAAGCAACTAAGGAAAAAAAAAAACAGTAAGCGGCAATGCAACGCTGCGCCATGTCATGTAATAATGTAGTGGAGCAGAGAGTCCGGATATTTGCTGTAAAATGTACAGTAGTACAGTAAAAGTATCCACAGCTAAACATACTTACAGTAAGTAAAGTACAGACACATTGACAGAGCACTTAAATACAGCAAGTAAGTAATTCAACTTCAAGACTTTCCAGCACAGGCAACACTCAGTGCACAGATGGGTTACAAATGTCTGAGAATACTGCAGACAACTGGACTGCGCGGTGACCGAGTACGGACGACGAGAGGAGGTCCGGGCCTGCAGCCTTTTAAATATTTTGCTTCTTGAATAAACTGCAGGCTTCTTTTGTAGTGACGAAGGAAGGGGGCCGTCGAGGAGAGAAAAGTGGAAACAATTGTGTCGCACCTGCAAAGCAGATATTCAGCGTGAAAATGTGCTAACAAAATCAGAAGAGCACAAGTTCAGTCACCAGGGCCGACTCCCTTCTAACACTGAATTACTGATTAAACAGCACTGTAAAAATATGAAAACAGCTGTGCAGCACTACAGAAAGGCACCTCGCTGCAGACGTCTGTATACTAGGTGTGTGCTGGAACAATAGACCGAAGCTGAATTTAATTATACAACACAATTTCACAATACTACCATTGCTATTATAACTTGAGAAACTGGCACCCATATTATTACTAATATTATTATTATTCCATTAGATATGCAGTCATCCTTCATCCTTTTACGATTCTTATCTGTTCCTGAGAACTGGTTCAAGACAATAAATCTATATATATAAAATTCTTTTCATGTTTGAAACGGAAATGACGTATGACCACATGACACGGAAATTCCGTATTACAACAGAACATATTATAATACAGGAACTAATCACTTCGTTTGTGGACGCCATTTTTATGTCGTCTTTACGAATTGTTATTATTTGTGTGAAAGTTATTTTACTGATATTGAGAAGACGTTAACTCAAACACACCGATCTATCCCATAGAAGTGCGCCCCGCGTCGCCCTCTCCCAGCCCTCCTCTCTGGACTCCAGCGCTCAGCCGTCCGCCACCAGGCATGTTCTGACAGAGAGGTTTTATTTATTTGTCCATGTGACTGTCGCAGAAACTGCCACATTATAACTTTTTTTTAATTGGCAGTACTTGATAGTAGAAGAGATGAGGTTAAACAGCTTTGTGTCTTTCTACTTTTTAACCGCGCCGAGCTGTAAACAATGTGAAGACGACACCGCCTTCAGCGGCGTGGGGTCGTGAGAACAAAGTGGACGCTCGAAGGCGTGGAATGTTTGGCTGCTCCGCCGGGCTGAGAGCTTCTCAGTTTCGGGTGGCGTCCTCACTTCTCGCACTGTTTGGAACACTTTGAGTCCCTCTTGGCTTCTGGGAGAGTGGAAATCTTTGCGAATGAGTGTGATCGGCGCCATCGAAGCAAAACTCTCTTTTTAAATTGCGCTTCACGACTACTTACTGTCCCTTAAGATGAGTTCAGGTCACTAAAAGCCACAACATTCAAGGTTGCTTTCGTGATGAATTCTTTTAAGAAGATGGAAGGTTTACATCCAAGAAGCTGTACCGATCTCTTCATGTTAAGTTCTGGACTTGGGAATTGTTTGGACCTTCTGCCCGTAAAGCATGGAAGGGCAGCGTCCACATTTCTCAGAATAATTTTTCTCTTAAATCACAGGCACGTAGTGCAAGGTTGTCAGGAAGAAATTTGCAGGATCGCATAAAAAATGTAAATTCTATACCACAGCGGTCGTGTAGCGCCTTTCACAAGTGCTACCAAGAGATGATCCAAATACAAGCTATTAGTGCTACTTACCTGTTGTGCCTTTAAAATGTACTTTACCCGAAAGCACTCCAGTACTGCTCAATGTATCTTTACTTCTAACATGTTAATGTTTTACTGTTTAATAATTTATATACTACATTTTATTTTTTTCCCTTGTACTCAGTGAGCGAAGCCACTGGGTAATCAGCTAGTTGTACAGTTAATCAGCTAGTTATACAGTATATAAAAAATACTTTTAAATGGGGAAAAATAAAAATGTGTTCCAGCCAATCAGATCCCCCTTATGTAATTTCTTCAAACATCACTGAAACGTTTTTAAACACCTGCATAACCATCGCCTGCTGATTTTTCCGTGGTGTAAAACAGTTGGTTCATTAATGACCCAATCAGAGAACTGTAAAGGACGTCACTAATGGCAATGCTTCTGTGTTTGGCTCACTGGGTCTTCATTCACCACTTGTGTGGAGAGGGCACTCGCCTCCCAGGTCGACCACAATGGTGGAATTCGTCTCACGACACAGCGTACTTAATGACATTGTAAAGAAACTGCCCAACCTTTTCAATCACCTTAACAGTTTTTCCCACCATTTCAGGGGCCATTTTTCCACGTTACACATATTATCAGTTGTCTCGCTGGTTATACGGTACACCTGTTCACACAAGCACACTCCCCAGCCATGATTTTTAACATTTTATTCAGATTTAAATCAGATGAAATGCGCCTCTAGTGAACATTTAAGATACTAAATATGCGTTATGAAAAAAAGAAAAATCGCATAAAGTGAGACAAAGAATGATGACTGTATTTGCTTCACTTATTACGACTACATGCACTATTATCATTTATTTTTACTTCTTATGATGCATCCTGGGTTCAACTCTAGTGCCTGGTTGCTGGCGGTTTGCCGTCTGCATGTTCTCCCTGTGTGGGCTGTTTAGGTTGACCGGCCTTTCCAAACTGACACACTGGCGCTGTGTCTGGGGCTACTGGGGTAGGGTAGTGTGACCCTGAATCTGATTAAAAAAAACTTTCAAAATATTATGTTATGTGATTTTTGAATTTTTATTTAATTTAGTTCTTGTTCTTTTTACAGTTGAACAAAATCACAACTAACAGAAAGTTTGGTGGGCACAGAGTGAAAACAGAAGCACACTTCATCCCCAGCAGCTCAGATGCCAGGCTGTGCCTCCATTATGCGCAGTGGGAAGCTCGTATCACATTCCTCTCTTTCACTTTCTCTGTACACGCTGCACTGAGAAACTCCACTTGACATATTGTCTGGAAAATTGAAAGGATCTCCTGTCACCGCTGGGAATTTCATTTGTGCATGGTGGGGGGGTGACCTTTGACCTACCCGGGAGTGTGCCTGAAGGCTTTGCAATGGGCTGAATGGACTGGTGGCTGATGAGCACAGGTGGCACTCTCAGAATCCCAGTGGGATTACAGCTGGTCAGCAGTGGCTGCTGGAATGACATGGAGCTCGGCAGGGCACACTGGGGGGACGGCAGGCTGCAGCTGAGCATCAGGTTGGTTAATTGAAGGCCCACTTAGGCATTCAGTGCTGGTGGCGGCCTCCAGGCTGCTTGATCCTCATTCTCAGCCGTTCTGTGCAGGATCGCGTTTGTGCTGGTACAGCTCTGTATGGCACCTTTCCTTTTCAACTACTGTGATGGCTAAATACAAACAAACAGATGTTACCTTTCAATGAAGGAGGACTTGGACAAAGTAAATCAAAAACAATACCTTTTCATACTGCGACAAGGGCACAACTGGGTTTTGCATTTCAGAGTGTGCCAAGAACACTGGCAAACATGCATGTGCTTAGAGGAAATGGAGACTGTGATGTTGTTGTCCGTCACAGCATGGTTCACTCGGACAGACGTTATCGCTGATGTCTCACGTTGTATACTTTGGTCCCGACAGTCACAGTTCATCTCAAAATACAGAAATCTCCGTTCTTTTGTGTTTCATGTGCACTGATCAGTTTTCACACATTAATCCCAGCAAACTGTAAATGTGCTGGAATGCTCACTTGTTGAGTAAACATTCTGCTGGACCTCCCAACCCTGATTACTTCTTCCTGCGTTTGACGTGTCTTTCTGTATTATGTAGGGCATGTGACATTACATGACTTTTAACTGACTGTCAGTTAGGCAGTTGGTGGCGCCTCCTATGAATCAAATGGCACAACACGACCGGCCCAGCCAAAGTAGTCCACGACTCGCTCTGACAAAAATCAAACCTGTCTGATTTTGCCTTTAGTCGCAGGGACGTGCTGTGTGTGTGCATGAGAGCTGACAGCCAATGAATGTGCATCCAGAAGTACAATCCGTACAATGCAGCAACGACGAGGAAGGAACACGGGGGCTCGTCTGTCTGATGTCTCATGTTTTATGTACTACGACAGAATGTAAAAAAGGTGGGCCGAGATTACGGCTGAACTCACCATATTTTTGAGCATAGGCTCTGTCAGGCAGCACGCTATTGGCTTTCAGAAAAAGGGGGAGCACAACTGTGCTGGAAGGTTGGCATGTGATCGCTAAATGTGACCTGGCCAGCGATTTTTAGTCATTTCAGTTGACATGGTCCAGTGATGAGATCAATTGAAGTCAGAGAATACGACATACCCCATGACTAGAAGTCGGTTAATGTGCCATCGGCTTAACTCACACCTCCATACTACTGGACAATGAAGATTTTGCTACCTGAACTCTTTTGGGTGTATCTTACAGACTTTAGCCTGCTGATCACAAAAATCACTTTTCAATTTTCCTGTGATGTACCGTTTTACTACAATTGCATATTATTGTGATGTCCTTTCAGATTAGGAGTACACATATACAGAACAACAGCTGCAACAGAAACATCTTTCTACATCTAGAAGTAGTGGCACAGCCGCACCTTGAGAGCAGAGTAGTGTGGCACACAAACCACTTGTTAACCCAACAAGGAGATTCAACTCCCCAGCCCTGTGTGTAAACCTTAGACTGATGAAAAATCTCATGAAAGCAACGGACAAGGAAGGTGAAGGGTTTCAGTATTTGAGACAGATGTTTCCATGAATAACTGATCTCAAGATTAAGGTTAGGCATTTCTGTTGGTCCACAAATCAGACTTGTCCACTAGTGGAGCTGGAGAACAGCACATGGAAGACATTCAGAAATGCTGTTAGGAATTTTTTGGCACCTACAGAGCACCAAACATCATGCAGTGGGTTGACAACGTGCTTCAAGCTCTCAGAATAATGAAGTGCAGCGTTACCCTAAAGGTTCATTTTCTTCACGCACACTTCAGCTTCTTCCCTGCTAATCTTGGTTCAGTAAGGAACACGGTCAAAGGTTTCATCAGGCACTGCAACAATGGAAAAGTGATATCAGGGCAAGTTTAACCCATCAGTGCTGGTCACTGAAATGAGAAGCACCAGATGCTTAGTTGTCTGAAAATTGGCAACAAAACATTTTTAACTCAACTGCAATGTGCCAGCATCATTAAGTGGGTAAACACCCTAAGTTCAATTAAAAATTACCATTGTGTTTCTCCAAGTTCCTAAGTGATACAGTCGATCTAAAATTACATTTGGGTTTAACTTGAAGGTGTCTACTACAACTCCCAAAACATTTTAGGAAGCAAAACCCCTATAAAAAGTTGTTGTCCAGTGTAATCGGCACAAGCAAATAAAGCACTTAATCGAACTCATCATCACTAGGAGCTGAAAGAAACTGAAGAAGAACAGAGGCCCAGTGTACTCACTCTATGGAGAGATGAGACATGATGCCCAACCAGAAAACAAGTCCACATTTAAGACGTTGTAACCCTGGGCCCACGTGGCTTTATACTGCTGGTTCAAATCAAACTCACTGAAGCCTGTAGGAGACCATTCAGAAGACGCAGTGGGTTTGTTTAGCTAAGCACTCAGCTGTCCCCATATCTCACCCAGATCCTTCTTAGAGGTTGTCAAGGTTTCTGCTTCAGCTCCATGTCTCAGTAGGTTGTTCCAGATTCTCACAACTCTTTGAAGAATGACGTCCTTCCTGGCTTCAGTCCTAAATGCACTAGCCCTTCATTTCCACTGGTGTGATTCACGACTAAGCTGACGAATTCTGCATCCAAGTTGACCTGCAAGTACATTTGGACTATTGCTTCTGGAGGTAAATAAAGACTAATGAATGGCTCTGAGACTTGATTAGCCAAACAACTCCTGACCTGGGCTTCCTGTACTAGGTCTTGGTTTGTAGGCAACATCTGTTGATTTTAATGTGGCACACAAGTACATGTTGCGTATAATCTAAACATGAGGTTGGCAGATGGATACATGGCTACTCTCTGCGAGGCCCAGTCAAACTTGCAGTCTGGAGGAAAAACAGCCTAACGATGGGAAAGAGAAGATGTAAAGATAGAAGATGTAAAAGATAAGATAGAAGAGATGATAGATAAGATAGAAGATGTAAAGTGAATGAATTTGAAGAACCTCGGCACCATGAATACAGTTTTGAAAAGTGTAGCAAATAGTGAGTAGGATTTACTGAATGGGAGTCTCCAGGGGCATTGATGCATGATGTCAACTACTGTACAAATGAAAGGACAGCTTCTGTGACAAACCATCACACGGACGCAGAACCACCACTGAAGTGAAGTGGTCAGCCCTTAACTGTTTGGAGTGTCAATACAGACTAGTCTGCCTGTGAGGTATAACCCTCCATAGTAACACCACTACAGCATTATGAGGAACACTTTGACTTCAAATATATTATTATTTATTCATTTATTATTATTTATATTCCCATATAAAGGAGGCCTTTCCAGGGCAGTGATGGGCTAAATGATCAACCAGTCTTTGTTTCACTTGATTCCAATCAATGCCAAAGCCTCCTCCATTTGCATGATAGAAGGGACCGCAACTGAAGTCTGCTGAAGGCTGGATTGTCGCATACCCACACAAAACAGGACAATCAAACTAACCTGCAATGTCTCCGGTGGGTGAGGAAAACTCATGTGGTCAATGGGAGAAAGTGAAAACTCCACCAGGTCAGGATTTGAACCCAGTCTCTGAGGCTGCCATGCCAACTACTTATGTGAAAACTGCAGGAATTGCTTTGAGGCCTCAAAGGTTGGTATCTGTTCTGTTTGAGTTCCGGTACCCTGTCCCCGTGACATCAGGGTAGGCTTTGTCCCCTTGAGACTTGAGGAGGTTCAAGAAATGAATGAGAGGAAAGACTCCTTTACTTTGGAGAACCTAAAGTGAAACATTTGACTACAAGAGAGCCCAGCATTGGCTGCTGAAATTGCCTGGTGCAAAAATAATAAAATAAAACAAAAAATAATTATTTGTGCATTTTCCGCAGCAGCTTTTCTTCTTACAGCTTGTCACGTACAGCCCCCCCAGGATAGGAGGGGTCTTTATAATGGTAGTGATGAGAAGGCTCAGACTATTTTACGACTTGCTGACCTGAAATTGGAAGACGCATGATGAGGTGATGGAAGCGCATCGAGAAAGTGAAAGAGAAGAATTGTTCCCTCGCGCCGGCAACATCCTTAAGTAGATCCAGCGTTTCTTGTAAAAATGATGCTCTGCCCTCTTCCCATTATATAGACGATATTGATTACCGTCCAAATAAGTGTTTATTCAAGCTGAACAGAATGCATCATGATGAGCTGGTTAAGCCGTAGGAACCCAATATCAATATGCGGGTTTCAAAGACTGCAGCCGTCAGGAATATTTTAAAATGTGCTGCAGAAGTGCTTCTTTCAAGTTTACCTATCAGGTTTACTGCAAGCGCGGCCTCGGGCTTTGATAAGGGGAAATATGGAGCCGGCATTTACAGGTGAGGACAAGAGACCTCACTGTGGTCCACACGGGATCTCAGCTCAAGGCGGCGCACCAGCTAGGCTGCTGTGGATTTCTTTAAATCATAAAACCAAACGGCTCAAGAAAACATGGAAGTGGGACCCACATGGCTAAAAAAAAAAAAGAAAGAAAAACAGAGAAGGCAAATCACAAACTGTTACAGGATAAAGCGATTTGAACATTAATAACGGATCCGCTGCCAGTGGAGATACTATTAAGTCATCTAGACCTCAGATTAAATCAAAATGTCATTCCAGAAAATATACACAAGACTGGCTGGGTGACAGGAATTTTACAATGAAAGACTTAAGAAAAGATCAGAATTTCCAGTTAATCGCATCCTTAGCCTCATGGCCTGAATAGGGACAGGAAAAAAAATCATTTTAATGAGGTTCATAAAATTGTAGGCCTCTGTGACATTAGCAACGGGCATTTCCATTCACTTTACTGAATCGATTCTTTCAAACTACTCGTTCAAGTGAATGGATCTTTCTGATTAGTTTGATTTATTTTTAGGACTAGACACTGCGGCACACGTAAAGGCTGGGAGGACAGGTCACCCTCTGAGCACATTACAATTATATAATTTAATAATCCATACATTATTTTGTATAGACGTGCGTGTGTGTGTGTGTATATAATTAATTATATATTTAACATGATGATAAGTCATATGACACTGCATGACAACACATTTACGATGCATAATTAAAATAAGACATTACAGTACAAAAAGTGAACAAAAATTGAGCGACTCGTTCTTAGGTAACAATTCAATCACAAAACGAATGAACAAGAATCGTGCAACTCGCTCGCAGGTACAATTTGTGCACAAATCAAATAACACGAATTATGTGACTCGTTCTCAGGTAACGATTCATTCACAAAACAAATGAACGAGAATCATGAGACTAATTCTCGGGTAATCATTTGTTCCTAAATCAAATGAATGAGAATGGTGGGACTCATTCTCAGGTAATGATTTATCTTGAACTGAAAAGAATCAGTAAATGACACTTGCCCAGTGGAGTCAATGAACTGTAAAAAAGTGTGTGCCAAGGTAAAGTTCAAAGCAAATAATTACAGATCAGAATAATAGTTTTATAAGGTTCAATTTTATGTGACTAAGTTGTTGAATGTATAAAGGGACATAAATACGTTTGTTTAAATATTCAGTTTAAAACAACTCCAATATTGAATTGTATAAAACAAAACAATACTCAGTACTATGTACTGACACATACTGGACGTGTCGTGGCCATATTGTGTGATGAATAACCAGAGACAGTTTTTCGCTCATCAATACTGACAGTGAAGTGAAGCATCAACGTAACGATAGATGCTGATGACTTCGCACGGGACACGCATGCGCTTTAGCTCTCCTGCTGATCTCCAATAAAATGACTCACATGATTCGCTGAAAAGAGTCATTGAAAATCATGACCATGTGGCAGCGCTGGGTGAAACCCGGGGGCCATTGAATCAGGCTTCCTCATCCTCCAAACAGTCCAGAAGGACATAAGCTCCAAAAACAGGCACGTGGCGCTCTTCTCATCTCCTGCCATGGTGTAGAGATAGGGTGGTACACGGACAGGTCGACATTCTGTCCAGGACTGGTTCATGCCCAATTCTGCTGCAGTTTCAGGAAGTGAATGAAAAGATGGACACTTTTCTTTTTTTACTGCTGCTAAATCAGCTTTTATTATGGAGATGGAGCTCCAGCTGTTCATTATAATGAATAAAACTTTTAATTGCTGTGCAAACTGTTCAGTCCCTCCAGGTGTTTTGCACATATTTGCAGACTGGCAAATCTAAATTGGCCTTTTATAAATTAGTGTGGCAGTATCGCGTTGCTGCCAGGATAGGCTCCGGTCTCCACAATCCTGGATTGGATTAAGCGGCCGTGAGAGTGTTACGTTATATAGCATTGGGCAATGACTGGATGCCAAAGAGTGAAAAATGAAAATCTGTATCACTTTTGGGACCAGTAGGGAGCGCTACAGACTCCCATTCTCAGAAACCACTACTGTATGCAGACACAGTCCCAGGTTCAAAAAAAAGTTTGTTTTAAGAAAATTCCTTAACAAAGCCTTCTTTTCATTAAACAAGTCTCCTCCTCCTCCTCTACTCCACCCCAGGCAGGCATTGTCGTCCTCCTCCACTCCCAAGTCCAACTCCCCTGGATGCGGTGGAGGCTTCCTTTTAACCCAAACCCAAGAGTACTGCTGGTGACACAACGTGGCACCCAGGAAGCACTTCTGGATCAGGCTGGACTGCCATAATAGAGGGGGAGTCCTCTCTTGGCAGCAGATTCCCAAGCAGCCCTGCAGGTGTCCGAACAGAAGCCATATCAGCGCAGCACTGTCATGTGGTACACTGGTAGAACCTTTGCTCATGGAAGGCAGTCTCCCTCCAGCCACCCATTATCCCTGCTTCCAAACTAAGGCAGGCAACACCACCTGTCCTGGCCAGAAAGCTCCTCCATCCTTGGATTTTCCATTATGGTGACGTCCTGGATGGGTTAGGGCAGGGGTGTCAAACTCCAGTCCTGAAGGGCCGCAGTGGCTGCAGGTTTTCATTCTTACCATCTTCTTAATTAGTGACCAGTTTTTGAAGCTAATTACTTCTTTTAATTACTTGACTCAGGGCCCTTTAGTTGTTTCTTTTTCCTTAATTAGCAGCCAAACAATAATGAGACACAAAACAAGCCACCACATCGGACAATATCTGAAAATAAAGAAAGGTGAAGGTCTCAGTAAGGTCGATCTCTCAACTCACCAAAACACTTTGACGATGTTCTTATGAAAAACAGAAAATCAAGAGTTTTGGAAATGTCAGTTGTGGCAGAACGAGAGCAACAACAAGCCGTGGAATTAAATAACGAGTTTAATTAACAGCAAGAATCGCCTTCTCATTAAGAAACTGGTTGGAGTTTGAAGCCCCAGTTTAGCTGGTCATCTGTCGGCTCGTTTCACGTCTCATTTCTATTTGGCTGCCATTTTAATGAGGAAACGAATCAATTCAGAAGACTGAATCCTTCAAACAGGGCTATTAAAATGTGAATTAGCAGTGAAAACAGGTCACTGATTAGGAAAAGGGTTAGAATGAAAACTTGTAGCCGCTGCGGCCCTCCAGGCCTGGAGTTCGACACCTGTGGGTTAGGGTATACAGTCCATCCCAGTTGGGATGCTAGTGTAACCATGACACCATGAAGCAGTCTAAGGTGTGTCCCTGTCTTTAATCCAAAGCTCTGGTTTCATTCATTTTATTTGCATGTTCCCATGCTAGGGAGACATGACCTGCGATGTTCTGCTCATGCCAGTTTTTTAAAGAAATATCAGCTCAGTAAGGTTTGGCGCTAATGGATTTTACCAAAATAAAAAGCAAGTGAACTCTGTCAAGTGTGTGGTGTAATGGTTAAGGCTTTGGACTTCAAACCCTGAGGTTGTGGGTTCAAATCCTGCCCTTGTGACCCTGAGCAAGTCACCTCACCTGCCTGCACCCCAACTGGAGAACCAAACGAAATGTCACCAGTTGTATCATAAATGTTGTAAGCTGCCTCAGACGTCAACCAAATAAGTCAATGTAAAGTGTGTATCATATCGTTTCACATACAACACGTCCACTGGAACTGCACTTCTGCCGGACCCAGTTATAACTCTTTTCATTTTATATTATCGGATGAGGTGAGAGGTCAACGTTACATCACAGCTCGACTAAATTGGTTGAGGCCGAGTTGCCGCTCTCGCAGCTCCTACTTCACAGGGCGCTCACATCAATTTCCGTGTTTCCCATTTGTTCCATGGCATGTGAACAAAGCATTGTGCTGTGTACAGAAGGTCAGAAAATAAAAAGAGGGTGAAGACATCAAAAGCAAGAGCGTCATGAGAGGCTGAATGGGAGTCCAAGAACTCTTCTGAGGCTGAAGATTGATCGGACAGAGAGAACACTCAGAATCGATCAGGCAGCACATCAAGTATTAATAGTGCACAAGATTCTTAAATCCACGTCAGGGTAGTGGTGGTGTTGGGGGGCTGGACACTAGGCAGTAATAACTTCTGGACAGGGCACCAGCCCATTGTAGTGCCAATGGGCACCAACCCGAGTTTTCAAAGAACTGAACCTGCATATCTTTTTTTGGAATGGAGGAAGAAATCCGGAGTCCCAAGAGGCCAACTCACTCAAATAGAGAGAACAGGCGCTCCTCACGAAGACAGTGGCCAGGTATGCAGAACTGATAGGCACTGTGCCACCGGGCCACCAATAGAATGTATAATTTAACCTGATGTCATGCAACATAAAGCATCATTCATTTAAGAAGTTTCAAAATCTTCCTCATCCCACATAACACTCGTCTTCATTCTAGATGATCAATAGATGTCAGCATGTGGCAGTTCAGGGTGCTGCTTTCCACGATCAGCCAGCTATATGTGCACATTACAACATTCATATTAGTTAATCTGACACACCAGAAATATTCAGATACCCACATCCTTATTACAAACTAGCCAAAGTACCCGCCATGGCAGAAAAAATGGTCTTTTGGAAATTGAACACGGCTAAAGATGTGCTCTTAGACAAAAAGCTGTAATCCTGCAAGACAATGGCAAAGTAACTGAGAACATTGGAACACTCGAGACGAGAACAGGCCATTCAGCCCAACAAAGCTCGCCATCCTCTCCACTTATTTCTTCAAAGAAGACATCAAGTCGACTTTTAGAAGTCCCTAACATCTTACTGTCTGCCCCACTACTTGGTAGTTTATTCCAAGTGTCTATCGTTCTTTGTGTAAAGAAAAACTTCCTAATGTTTGTGCGAAATTGACCCTTCACAAGTTTTCAACTGTGTCCCCGTCCACAGTCTCGATCCACTTGACTAATTCCCTTCATAATTTTAAACACTTCAATCATGTCACCTCTTAATCTTCTTTTGCTTAAGTAAGCGCTGTGCTTGTCAACGACGATATCCTCAGACAGCTCACTGGTGCTGCCTGATGGGAACTGTAGTCCCCCGTCGGCGCGATTCTTTGAGTGGAACCCTCTCGTATTATAAACCCTTTTCCTGATACGTCAAGTATCTGATATTTTAAGTTGTGCCAACGACAAAGCACACGCAAAACGTTGTGAAAATCAGTTCCGTTTTTTTCCGGGAGTAGTGAAGCACCGCTGCATCAAGAGACATGTGGGTGTGAGAAAGGAGCCAGCAGTGGTGAGGCCTGGCCTGTGGTCACAGTAATGAAGCTCTCCTTCGGTGCTGGCTGATAACGATACGGCACAGACGACGTCTGACCTGGCCCTTCTCATTCAAGTCGCATGGCTACAAATCATACGAAAGTGACTCCAATCTGATTTGAAAAGATCGGACTTCTGTGTCCGCACAGCCCTGAAAACATCACACTGGTGTCTCATATTAATTACTCCGAGTCATTTAGCCTGGTACTATGAACGTAGTCTATTAGGACGTAACACTGCCTCTAGTCCTGGCCCTCAGCAGGATTTCCACGTCAAAAGAATTCTTATTTGGCAGACACAAAGACAGAAGGTAACTTACAATCAGGTCATGTGACTTCTTGCAGGGGCACAGAGTAAATCAAAAACAAACACAAAGCCTGGTGGTTTAACACCCAGTACCCCAGCAGCCACTTTTTTGGGATTATGTAATATAAGGCATGTGTTACGTATGTGTAAGACCGTAAGACTTCAGCCGCAATGTGAAGCAAAGCAGTAACAGAATGGAGATGCCGACACGCCCGGGGAGATACTGACTGCTGTGAAAAGCTGCAAAACGGCCCTGGTGTGCCCAGGTGAGAGTGGCTCGTGGCGTCCAGCGGCAAAAGCAAGGGCTGAGGAGAGTCGCCAAAGCAGACAATCACACTCGGCGCACACAGCCATGAGGTTTACTCGACGTTCAGTATGTCCGACAGCTCTGCTCAGCGTATTTTATATACAGGCTGTACTTGGGCACATTGCCTGCATATTGAATATTATTTTATTTCTATTTATTATTTTTACGTTACATTATTTTTCCTCTTTATTACACTTTCTTGCATTTTGTTTTCACTATTAACGTTCCTTTAATGAGGGCGCTGACATCCGTTATGTATTCTATAAGTCTGTGATTTTCTACGCTGTGGTGTGCACCTCAAGAGAGGCCCCGCTGATTAACACTAGAATTACCAGAGCCTACGAAAAAACTCGTAATTCCGTCCCACCTTAAACTGCTTCTTAAATCCCTTCACACCTCTCCGCCAGCGCCCTTTGTCTTCTAAATGTGCTGATAAAGAGAAGCCGGCTATTCCATCCCCCCACCAATTTAGAACGTGCACAAACTTCTCTCAGCTCATGCCTTGATTGAGTATCTGGGAGTGAAGTGGAGTTTTAGAGCGGAAATAATAGATCGTTGTTTGGAACACACGCATTTCATGTCTGTTCTGTTTCTACAGTAATCTGTGTCAACACATTGTTAAAACAGAAACTTTTTTATATTCTAGTAGTAGATGACAAAATGTAGGCATAAACTATATAATGTATGAAGCCTGAAGTCCAAATAGCAAAGAAACATTTTCACAAGAATAACACAATTGCACTTTTATTCAAACATATAACTGCAGAAACAAAAAGCCGCCTTAACATGCGACATTAACACCAGTTTACTGTAACTGACTCCGTGGCTCAATAGACTCAGCCCCCGCTTGGGAATCAAGGGGTCGTGGGTTCGATCCTGCGCCCCTCCGTTTTGAGAAGTAAACTGCTCTTGTCTTACTGTTTTACAATAAAAGCATACATTTGATTTCAGTCTGTAACAGCCGGTGCAGTTTATGATCCTTGTAAAGGTTAGCTTTTTTTTTTTATTCACTTTTCACTCTCTCAGTCGCGTTCAGAATCAATCCATACAACCCCATCTGACACGGCTGTTTTCACTAACCCCCCCCCGGTTCTGACACACAAACGCTGGCGAAGCTGCCTTCTTCGTATCTCACCGTCACTTGCTTTTCGTCTTATTGAGTGTTCCTGCCAGTACCGCATGTTGCTGTATGCTTTTTCTTTTGTACTACAGGACATGCAGAGGAAAGAATGGTAAAGACCAGTAACTTCGGCGCTATATGCAATCATCAGACACTCCCCATCTGCCCGTGTCGTTCAAGCACAGGAACATATATTAGTGTAAAAGTATAACAAAAGTGCACTTTTATTCAAGTGCACTTTTTCCATGCCTTTTCCTGTAAGAAGCAGGGTACACACTTCTCTCTATCCAGCATACAGCAACATGCGGGGACTGGCAGGAACACTCAATAAAACTGAATAAAAAGAAAATCAAGTGACGGTGAGATACGAAGAAGGCAGCTTCGCCAGCGCCTGTGTGTCAGAACTGGGTGGGGGCGTTAGTATGCATCGTGGTACAACGCAGAGCTATAGCGCGTCTGTATTCTGTTTCTTTTGTACTCGAGGGCACGCAGAGGAGAGAATAGTAAAGAGCAGTAAGTTCGGCGCTATATGCAATCATCAGACACTCCCCATCTGCCCGTTGTTTTGTTATACTTTTCAATACTTTTATACTGCTCAAACTGGCATGCTCAAAAATACACGTGTAATGCCACGAAAAGTGCACGCAGACACTTCATTTCTCAAACAAAACAAGTGCACTTTTATTCAAAACTACCTGTATAACCGAAGAAAAAAGAAAGCAAGTTACAGTAGGCGATTGATACGACACCTTGCATGGTGCAATGCTAAGAAGTGCAGATTTTCATTCCGTGCTATATGAAATCATCACATTCAAATATTAACAGTTCCCACACACCCAAGGACCGTCCTTCCTACATTTACGACACGTGTACTTGCCGTGTACACACCTCTCTGTGCTTATGGTTTCTATTACACTGAATGAGCACCTGACACTGTACTTTCTTCCCTGGGGAAGGTCCCGCATCAGAGAATTTCCAGTTCTTGCATAAATTCACACCCGATCTGACGCTGTTCGTTTTCAAATAATATTGCATTAGTGCGATTATATTTTCACATATATTGTCTCTTTCTTTCAGGTGTGTAATAGAAACCACAGCATAGAGAGAAGTGTGTACATTGCTTCTTACAGGAAAAGGCGATGGAAAAAGTGCACTTGAATAAAAGTGCACTTTTGTTATACTTTTACACTAATATATGTTCCTGTGCTTGAACGACACGGGCAGATGGGGAGTGTCTGATGATTGCATATAGCGCCGGTTACTGGTCTTTACCATTCTTTCCTCTGCATGTCCTGTAGTACAAAAGAAAAAGCATACAGCAACATGCGGGGACTGGCAGGAACACTCAATAAGACGAAAAGCAAGTGACGGTGAGATACGAAGAAGGCAGCTTCGCCAGCGTTTGTGTGTCAGAACCGGGGTTTAGTGAAAACAGCCGTGTCAGATGGGGTTGTATGGATTGATTCTGAACGCGACTGAGAGAGTGAAAAGTGAATAAAAAAAAAGCTAACCTTTACAAGGATCATAAACTGCACTGGCTGTTACAGACTGAAATCAAATGTATGCTTTTATTGTAAAACAGTAAGACAAGAGCAGTTTACTTCTCAAAACGGAGTTTACTTCTCAAAACGGAGGGGCAGGATCGAACCCGCGACCCCTTGATTCCCAAGCGGGGGCTGAGTCTATTGAGCCACGGAGTCAGTTACAGTAAACTGGTGTCAATGTCGCATGTTAAGGCGGCTTTTGTTTCTGCAGTTATATGTTTGAATAAAAGTGCAATTGTGTTATTCTTGTGAAAATGTTTCTTTGCTATTTGGACTTCAGGCTTCATACATTATATAGTTTATGCCTACATTTTGTCATCTACTACTAGAATATAAAAAAAGTTTCTGTTTTAACAATGTGTTGACACAGATTACTGTAGAAACGGAACAGACATGAAATGCGTGTGTTCCAAACAACGATCTATTATTTCCGCTCTAAAACTCCACTTCACTCCCAGATACTCAATCAAGGCATGAGCTGAGAGAAGTTCGTGCACGTTCTAAATTGGTGGGGGGATGGAATAGCCGGCTTCTCTTTATCAGCACATTTAGAAGACAAAGGGCGCTGGAGGAGAGGTGTGAAGGGATTTAAGAAGCAGTTTAAGGTGGGACGGAATTACGAGTTTTTTCGTAGGCTCTGGTAATTCTAGTGTTAAGGAGGCGTACTGACAGCGAGAGATTTTAAGGAAAAAGCATCGCCGGTGGAGAAAACAGGCAAGAGTCGAAGCTAGAAAAGACGGCCCACCGGTCAACAGTTTAAAATGCTAAGTAAAAGTCAGTCTTTCACCCAGAAAAATATTTCAAACAAAAATACCGGAGTGCACACCAACACAGGAATCCTAATATCGATCAAATACTCCAGAGTAGAAAGTGCTGGTCTTTATGCAGGCGCTCCGTGTTGCACGCTCCCAGGTAATTCTGGGAAAGACCACTGTGGCAACGGATGATGCTGTACTATAGACAATATGGTGTTGGGATTAGAGGTTATCACAATTTAACTCAGTAAATATTGCATATTGTGAAAAATGAATGTAAAAATCATCACCTTTGGGGTCCAAAAACTCCAAATTTCACATACGTGTACTCTTAGGGACGGCAACAGCAGCAGGTTATAACAGAAGGTGGGCGCAGTTATGGGACCATTCTGAGCGGGGCGGCACATCCTCTCCGTCAAGAAGTGCGACTGGCACTCCAACATCAGTGCGCCCGGGTAGCGCCTCACTGGGCCTGCTCTTCTAGCTTTAGCCAAGTCAGACGTTTCCTTCTTTTTGAAATTCGTGTGCGTCTTTGAGGCAGGATGGTGGTTGGTTGTTAGTTACAGCATTTTGTGAGCACTTGTGAGAAATACACTTCCGCTGTGGGGCAAATAAAGCCCCATCTATCTGTTATATAGTGCCTCTCACATCTATCTGTTATATAGTGCCTCTCACATCTACCTAACCATCTATCTGTTATATAGTGCCTTTCATGTCTGACTATCTGTCTTTTATAATTCTGTATCGGCCTCTGACAAATGACTGGAAACACAGAGAAGGTTCTTCGTTTCCAGAAATTTCAAGCAAAAACCGGGTTGAGTTTCTATTTCAACACCGACTGGTCTACTATACTTAAGTATAATTAACTTTTTTTAAACGTTTAACAGCATGGCACTCAGAATGAACCCTAGGCATGCTGGGCCACCATAACTGCTGCACTGCTCAGCTTTAGGACTTTGTGGCCCACTGCACCCTTCTGCACACTCCAACGGCACTGAGATAAGCCAACAGCCAGAAGAGCGACGGCTCTGCCGCTCACACACAGCGGGTGTTGTAACTGCTGCAGCGCCACTCATCCCACACGATGCCAATGGAGGAGCCCGATGCAGAACACACGGTGAATGACGCTTTAATTCCTCCGCTGCTCCATTCGTGGGGCTACCAGGCTCTGCTGGACGCGCTCCCCGCTTGTTCTTTCCCAGCCACACAAGCTCTCCCTTTTCAAATGCAGTGCCAGCTTTATTTTCCGCTCCGCTCAGTCAGTTCACAGACATGACACAGCACGAGTAACGACAGGGATACTTCTTAAAAAGAAAAGGAGGAAAAAAAAATGACTGATTGGGCAACAAGACTAAAGGAACGAGTGAGGAGGCTCCTCTTCTGTTTGCACAGATGGACGGGCTGGTGATAAAAAATGCCGAACAGTTGTCATTTTAATTAGAGTTTCTTTTTGTGGCAAGAAAACCTAAATAAGTTGTGGAACCTGCCGCTTTCATTAGTGCTGCTGTTTCATTGCTATTAGCACTAAACACATATAGCACTCTGTGGCAGAGATCTCTAAGGACCAGTAAAGGCAGCTGCAATTATATTATTACGGTCCGTTTGGTACCCACCTCTAGAAATGTCACCAGTAGAGAGCTTGGGATTTATTGCAAGCTGGCCGTGGACAGTTTGCTGCTTTATAGACTGCAGTATTAATTTATACTCGTGACAAAATGCTTACAAAACAAGGAAAGCAAGTAGAGCAAAAAAAAAAGAGCAAGCTTCCTTCGAAGTAGCCCGCTACTCACACCCTGGCCTTTTCGAATGAGAGGACGACTCGTTTCACTACGGATGCCAAGGAGGCTCGATGCAGATGGTAAATTTGAGCAGGCAAAATGCTGGCAGGGAAGCTATGGAGTCTGAAGTTCACCCGAGCCATTCCCTGGGCTCATAGAAATTGGATATGCAAGCCAGAGAGTCAAGTGTGATAGCTCGCCGAAATCTGTGGTCGTGATGAAAGCAGAGCAACGAGCTTCTGTCTGTGCGGGCCGTGGGCTGATCCATCTAGTGAGGTGAATCCGTGACAACACACTCGCTAACAGTCAAAAATGATCAATCAAATATCGGAGCTGAGGGCTCATCCTTGGCGTACAATGCAGGCATCGCCATCCCTCCTGTCACAACGCATGGTGCGCTCTACGGCACAGTAAAGGTTTATCCCACCTCTCACACCAATTCGACTGTCTACTGGGAGCTGGGGCATGTGTGCCACCTTACAATGCTGCCACAAAATAAAATCTGAGCTAAAGGAATTAAAGCTTAGAGGCCAGTAAGGCTCTTTACAGCAGAGGGTAGCCATGACTGTCAGGTTCTGGAGTCATCTGGACAGGTTTCTTCCCGAACCGAATGATAAATCTTGTAAACTAAAAGAATATTCCTCAGACGTGAGAGGCTTCCATTACTGTTGAGAGCAGAAGGAGAAACACTCAACGTGTGCCAGTGAAGTCAACACACCTTATGGATGAACCCTGCTACATACACCCCGCGTGGCAAAAAGCTATTCTGCTTCTTGCGCAAATTGACCCAAATTAAACGAGATCCCAACTGTCCTACAACTAAGTGCCTTTCAGCCATCAAAAGTGAGTGATTTGTGCTTCTGAAGCCCTCTGTGCCCCCCACACTCAGCTCTGTGATGCTCCTTATCGCTGAAAGTTCTCTTACCTCTGACGCCAACATGAAGGGAGTCTTTCAGGTTCTTTAGCAGGTTTACTTTGTACTTCGGTGCTCTTTTGGGGATTTGTTTCCATGTTTCATTTCTTTAAAAAATAATTCCATTTATTTTTTTTTTTCTATTCTGTTGTTTGTTGCTGCCTTGTGTTCTGACAAAGTGGAAGAAATGGCAGGCCAAAAGGCACCAGGATGGTGGATGAGGAGATGAAAGAGAAAAACGATAACCAGCAACAGAAAAACCTCAAAAGCCAGGAGCAAAAACCAAAAGTTCAAAATGTACACCAAAAATCAAACAAATCACAAGAGGCAGAAGGCCCGACTCCCAGATTGATGGCACTAAATTATACATGAAGACGTAAAACTTGGACGCCACAGTGGAAGAGTTCGGTTTCTTTTGGTCGGGTGATTGATGGGCTGCCATTCTGTCTGGCTGCAGAATGTGTGTCTGTTTCCTTTGGATCCTGGCCTGGCACCCAGGGGGGCATTCAGCCAGACTTAGAACACTGTTGGGCTTGACTGGCACTGGTTGCCAGTACTTTATTAAGGGGGGCTTTTTTATTCAACATTACAAAATAATGAAACTTAACTGTGAAGTGAAATTTGAGAGCTGCACACAAATCCAGTGCCCTGAAGTGGTGCTAGAGAAAAGTCGCAAAGTGAAGAGTATAATCATGAAGTCATTGATGATGATGATGATGATGAACAAGTGGCAATGAGATCTGAGGGGTTTCAATGTAAGCCCCTCTTAGACATGCTTACACTTGGAGCCAAATCTTTAGCAGTGTATTCAAAGCCTACTGTTGTAGTTCTGTTGCTGTGTCGGTTCTTTAATGTTTGTGTAGTATTATTCGTATTCCTATTGTTCTTCTTGTTATTTTATTATTATTTTTGCCATAACTTCTACATTTTGCTCCCTCCTCCCTGCTTCGGTACAAAGACTGTAGGATAGTGAAGTGAGTCTTAGTTGAGCTGCAGGTATCATTACAGTACATACCAGTACTGGTCACTTTTTATTTGACCTTCTTCTCTGTTCCTTTTAAACATTCTTGTATGTATTACAACTTGCTTTGTAAGTCACCTTGGATGAAGAGGCCGAGAGAGGTTGGGAGCGTCCGCTGTTACAGCACGTTGCTGCTCCCCCCAGACGACAAACCACCTCAGGATCCCCATTAAGAACCCAAGTGCAGATGCGACACCTCGGCACCACACTAGTGGCAATGGAACAGCATGAGGTTTACTTACAGTGGCTGGAGTGCCAGTCCTGCCACCAACCCCAAAGGAGGAGCTGCTTGCAGCGTCGATGGGAGGTTAACGTCACACCCAGGATGGGGCAACTGCAGGTTAAGGGCCTTACTTACTCAAGGGCCCAGCGGAGTTTAATCTCTTCTGCCATTTACAGGAAATAAATAACAACAATAATACTACTAATAATAATATGTATGACTGGTCGCTGCCCAAGCACATCACGTTATGCTCTACTTACTGATTATGTTCTTTTGTTCATTTCTGGAGTCTGTTTAAGGTGTCGCTCACAGAGTGTCTTAAAGTTTCTTAGGTTTGCACCCCGTGTATTTCGTTAAAAGGGCAGACATCCTTTGTGCTTTTAGGACCATCTGAGACAGCTGAGGAGTTCAGAGAAACATGCAAGAGGAGCGGCACAGCAGAGATTTGCTTTACGTCACACATCTTATTATTGCACTGCTGCCTCGCAGTAGAGACACAGGGTTCACGTCCCGAGTCCTTCCTACGTGGAGCCTGCATGTAGTTCCCTTGTCTGCTAGGTGGTTAGCTGGATTGGCACCGCTAAGTTGGCCCTGGCGCGTGTTTTGTGTGAGTGCTGCCCGTGATGGACTGGGTTTGTTCCTGCCTTGCACCCTATGCTAGCTGGGACAGACGACTCCAGCCCCCTGCACAACCCCCGTCTGGATTACGCAGGTCAGAACATGACGTGACATTTTATTGTTTTTAACACCAGTTTGTGGGTGTCTTTTGTTTTTACGTTAGCCGTTGTTTCTAGTTTTAAAAACAAGATACGTGTTGTCAGCAAAAAGCATCCTGCGTGCCATCGAATTACAGAATTACGACGGAGGCGGAAATTTATTTCAATCAGATTATTCAAACTGCCTTAAGAGTTTGGCTCATATTACTATAATAAAGATGACACTACTAAAATAGTGGCAGCTTGATGGAGTCACGTGTTACGACTTCTGGAAGCCCTGTGGTAGCAAAAGAATGCTGTGCGAAAAACAATATGGCCACAGCCATTTAACAAAAAAAAAAAAAGGAAATCTTAGTCCTTGTGATTGAAAAACAAAAACACAACCATAAGTAACAGTAAAAAGTAGTCCTAAATTCAAAACAGAAAGAAAATGAACAAAACATGCAGTCAGTTGGTTCAAAATCCATTAAATGTCTTCATACCGCCGTGTTTTTCACAAGTTGAGGACGTTTCCTATCTGCAGCCTGATGCTGAGCAGGTGCCCGCTGATTATTTGGCTAAACACGTGTTTTAAAACAGAGACCACCACAGAAGCAATCCGGAGTGGCGTTAAGGACAGTTAGGAGAAAAGGGCACTCAGAAGAACGTGAGTACGGCCTCAGATCATCTGGGAGATACAAGAATAAAAATTCTGTCAGATGAGCGCCACTGTGCCATCACAAGCTACTTGGTGCTGGCAAACACAGGGTGGCACCTTGAATGGTGTGCAGTACCCTTGTCTCTTTTGCTCTGTTCTTATAGTCTGAATTCCTCACAGATGAGCCACAGAGAGTCTTCCTTTGACCCGTTGTCTTCAGTGGATACGTGATGACAACCTGCGGCCACCATGAACCCCCAAACCCCCCATACTAGTAGATCACCAGCTTTCTTTGACAGGAACCTTTGCTGGCACTGAAATGTGTTATGCCAGCTACACACACACACACACAATGCATCATTCACTGATCGAGATACAGAGGTATAACACTGAGAAGTGCCAGCATGTCAGACAGTCATTTTGGTAAATAAAGCCCTGGAGTTGGCGGCAGGTACTCACCGGTACTGTCGTCGTGCCAGTTAGAGACGGTGTGTTTGCCTCATTGCCAGGCTGCTCTGAGTGCGTCTGCGTCGGCGTGTAGATAGTCATGGTGTGTTCGGGTACTGTGCTCTGGCCTGTGTAGTCCTGTGTCGGGTGAGGGTGTGGTGCTGCATATTCTGCTGGAATCCCGTTCTGCGGAGGAGGTGGGTATTGGGCAGGAGGGTAGGGTTGTGCCATTGCTTCTGGGGGGGCCGTGGCTTCTTGATTACCCTGGAAAAGAGGAAAACAATGGACAATCAAGACAGGTGCATGGAACACTCCTTGGACAGATATTCCCCCCCATGGACCAAAGCAAAGAAAACCCAAGAACTGCAGCACCAGAGGAGGATTCTGGGAAGCAAGTTTTCCCGATGGATTCTGCATTTGAAAATTTTTTAAACCAGTACCTGAATTTGACTTGATGTTAGAACATTAGAAAACCGGTGACGAGACCAGGCCATGCAGGCCAACACGCTCATCCATCCTGTTCAACAGAACATCAAGTTGTCATCTGACGGACCCTGACGTCCTGCTACTTGGTCACGTATTCCAAGCGTCTCTGGTTCTTTCTAACATTTGTGTGAAATCCTCCCTTAACAAGTTTTCAACCATGCCCCCTGTGTTCTTGTTGCAGAATTTATTTTAAAGGAACATCCAGACTCTACTGCACTAATCTCTTTTTATAATTTTAAACACTTCAATCATGACACCCCTTAGCCCCCAACTGTTTAAAGGTTCATTTCATTCTCTCTCTGCTCACAGCCCAGACGTCAGCCTAGTTGCTCTTCTCTGGACTTTCTCTTGTGCTGCTGTGTCTTTGCAATTACTTGAAGACCACACAGTAATCCAGGTGAGGACTCGCCAGTGCGCTATATAAATCAAGCGTCACCCAGCAGGGCGCTATACAGCCTAACATCAGTACCGGCTTTCTTGATGGCTTCTGTCCGCTGTCTGGATATAGACTGTGATGATGATGAGGAGTCCATGACGACTCCAAGGTTCTTCTTCAAGCTTCAGACCTTCCATTGTGCATTCAGAATATGTGAATGTTGTCTTCTTATGTTCACCTAAACAAACAACCCGCTGAGGCTGCCATAAGCGTCAGTTCAGATTCCGAATACCTGCGCTTTTCCTGTTTTCTTTAAGGAGCACCTCATTGTGCTTCTGAATGATTTTATGATCATTTTCAGCTACTGCAGAGAAAAGCAGTTGTGGGCTTTGAAGAGGCAGAGAGAATTGTAATGTTTCTATAAATACTCTTACAGCTTATCATAAAATAAAACTGTGATATTGCATTGATAAAATAAAAAAAGCATACAGCAATAAAATTGATTACTGAATTCATTACCCACGGCTGCTTTCTGCATTATGGAACAGAGTCTGCTTAAAAAATGAATTACAGAAAGTTACCCTTGAAAATGAAGAAAACTGAGGCGATTCAGACACATGCGGAAAAAAATGACAAATCAACAAAACTAGCTTTTAATTTGCAGTGAGATAGATAGATAGATAGATACATTTGAAATTGAAAGTAAAAAATGAGAGAATACACCCCACTAGAAACAAATCCACATTAAAGGAGAAAAGATAAGAGCGTCAAAGCAAAACAATACACAAAATGGCGCAAGCTTGGGAAAAGAGCTTACTTCGGTGTCACATGGCCATCGGATACAAGTTTCATAGAGAGGGCCACCACAAAGGGGTGAATCTGAATTGGCGAAAAGACAAAAACAGACGAGTACATCAGGATAAAAACTGCCAGAAAAAGAGGCTTCACCCTCTGAAAACCGTACCAGAAGATGAGAGTGTCAACAGACACAGCATCCACTCTACTGTGACTGCTTCCAAAGATCATGTCAGACCTGCGCACCCTTCATGGATCCCGAACAGGCAGAAAGTGTGAGGGGCCAACACTGTCTTTAACCTCCTTTACCTCTAGAATCGAGGATAAAGCCCTGAAGGACCACTGGCTTGACTTCCACCCACTCCTGGATGTCCAGCTCTTTATGGTCCTTCCACTATAAAATGAAGATGAAGGCTGGTGTTCAGCTCTGGACAAGGATGGACCTCCTGTCCTATAGAAAGAAGCCCAGAGGGGGCTGGGTGGTCTTGTGGCCTTGGAACCCCTGCAGATTTTGTGTTTTTTTTTTCCTCTCCAGCCCTTTAGAGATTTTTTTCCCTGTCCTCCTGGCCATCAGACTTTACTTTATTCTTTGTTACTTAGCATTGCCTAATCTTATTTTTATATTTTTCCTTTTTCATCTTGTAAAGCACTTTGAGCTACACCACTTGTATGAAAATGTGCAATTGAAATAAAAGTTGTTGTTGATGTTGTTCCTGAAGCCGGTAATGGCTCTTTCCAGCCAGAGGCGTCAGTCTTGAGAGTTTGTTAATCACGCAGTCAACTGCCTTTCATTGAACGGGGCTTTAAAAATCTGGACCCCACTTTTCTTTCTGATTCCCTCTTCTTTTATTACGATAGATAGACAGACAGACTGACAGACATGAAAAGCACTATATAACAAGTAGATATGCATGCAGGTTAGGTGCACTGGCGATCCTAAATCGTCCCTAGTGGTGGGCTGTCGCCTTGCACCCTGTGTTGGCTGGGATTGGCTCCAGCGGACTCCCGTGATCTTGTGTAAGGATATAGCGGGTTGGATGATGACTAACTGACTGATATGAAATGTACTCAATTGTTCTAATGTAGCACATAAAATAAATAGATTTGAAGGGTACTAAATAGAATAGAAAGGAAATGCACTATATAATACATAGATAGGTAGGCAGATAGATATGAATGAAACTATATACAGTAGGCAGGTAGATCTATTTATTTATAAAGCACTTTAAAAACAACATCAAGGCTGACCAAAGTCCAGTACAATAAAAACCCAACATATCAGAATCACAAAACCAAAGGGTAAATGAAAAACAGAAACACATAAGAACTGAGGAGATTCTTAAAAAAAAAAAAATAATAATAAAATATACAGATAGCCAACATATCATACTGGGTTAAAAGCCAGAGAGTAAAAATGTGTTTATAAAAAGGATTTAAAGGTAGATAATAAAGACACTATATAAAACAAGATTAAACAGAAATTAAAGTAACTTAATAAAACTGATAGAGAAGAAAGGCACAATATAATACACAAATAGATAGTTATGAAAGGTACCATACAGAGATAGACAGCTGTATGAAAGGAACTATATAAATATAGAAAGAAAATATGAAAATCACTCTACAATACGCAGATTGGGACAGCATAATGTATTTAATTATATATTTAATTAGATAGATAGAGATAGATAGATTTTAATTTTAGCATAGTAGGCAGGATAGATAGATAGATAGATAGATAGATAGATAGATAGATAGATAGATAGATAGATAGATAGATATTAAAGGCATTGTATGACAGATGGGTGAAAAAGGAAGCACATGATGAATACATAGAAAGGTGGCACAATATAACAGACAGATCTACAAGCCACTGTAAAGACTGGCAGACAGGAAAGGCACTATATGGTACCTAGATAGACAGATATGTAAGGTGGCCACCATACTTGCACTTCCTAATATAATCAGGTGACTAAGATAAGGGATGGATTATCATATCATGTTTCAGAGCAGATTAAAGATTTGCTTGATCATTACCAGCAAACATCCTTTGTTTTGTACAACATTGCTCAATAGTGGCAGAAAGGTGCAATGAGAAGAAATCTAAATTGCTCTCTTGGCAAACTCGAGGTGAGAGATCAATTAACTGATAAATTTTTGATTATAACCCTTGATTAAATTACAGGCTTCCTGTCCTGTCGCGCCCCCAACTCCTGCCTCCCAGACGGAGTGTCAGGGTGTAAATTAGCAGCTGCTCATGGTCAGTCCTCATTCTGATTGTTGCTTTGTCCTCCTGCTGACAGCCTTTGATTTTTCCCAGGCAGGCAGGGGTGGCCGTTCTGCGAGATTGGCAGGGTTGTGTTTATATTGAAAGTATTTGTCACTCACTGGATTCTCTCGGCTTTCAGGGGATGATTGCTTGGGTTGAGTAGGGTGAGGTGAGGTACTGGGATAATTTCTTTTAATCTATTGCTGTCTTTTGCCCTTTATTTTTGGAAAGATATTAATCTTACAGTAATCTAGGATGGCTCATGAGGACTGTGTGATACCTCCTCTGATGGGACCCTCGGTTCAGTCACAGGAAAGTAATAACCCTTTCAATCAGAAAGCTACTGTCAGCTTAAGAGGGCCACTGGATTAGACTCCCTTCAAATATATTTAAAATACAACACCTCCACCCCCTCAGATAAATCCCTAATTAATTGTGTATATTGAACTACAAGTCAGCTCTTTATTAACTGATGGAATATTAACTGGTCATTTATAACGCCAGAGAAGCAGCTGTCAAACTGTCGCCTGAGCGACTTTTCAAAGTGAGGTCATCTCCCTCATGAGCTGCCAGCACTGAAACCCCCTCCAGGGTGAAAGACTGTTGTATTCTGACTAATGACTTTGATGTTTACACACACTGAGTGGTGAGACTGGGTGGGTGTGTGTGTGTGTGTGTGTGTGTGTGTGGAGTCTTTGACACAATGGGTAGCAGATCATTGCAGTTGTGGTAATGTTATTCTACTTCTACCTAAGATGTACCTGTCATACATAAACAGTGCATTTGCAGTCTGTCTGTCTGTCTGTACCTTTGCACAGCGTGTGTTGCAGTGCCTTTGCAGTCTCTCTCTCCATTATACGCTGCCTTTCATAGGTAGACTGGCGATGCTAAACTGGCCCCTGTGGTGTGTGTGTGTGTACTGGGACTGCTCCAGGCTTGTGCCCTAAGCTTGCTACGACCTCAGGTCAGTGGGTTCAGAAAATGGACGGTTGGCTCTGTCTCTCTATCATATAAAGCCTTTGCAATCTACAAGTTGCCCTTCACGTGTGTCATATACTGACTTCCATATCTATCTCTCTTTCATATAGTGCCTCTCACTTCACACATGTTGCATTTGCAGTCTAGAAATTGTGAACCCGCACATAAAAAGCTTAAGACTGCGTATGTCAGTGCTTGAGGTCTAACCGTGAACTGGAGTAGTTCTGTAGATTTCTCGTTTCCGTAGTCGTGTCAAACGACAGGCGGCCATAGCAGGACCTTTCCTAGGAGGCAGCGTTCACCCGACATGAGCACTGTCGTCTCATTCTAAACAGTCTACGGCGTTACGGAGCTCCCTCAGGTCAGCGCTCCATCCTCCAAGCTCTCTGAAGGCTTTTACTGCCTTATTTATCCGGAGAGCTGATTAATTCTGTGTAATGCAAAACAAACCAAACAATGCAGACACACTTGCTGAATAAAGGTTTAAAAGCGAGACGCTCCACAAAGGGCCTGAAAACGAAGCACAAATAACAAAGACATCATCAAGTCCTGAAGGCCGAGAGAAGAAAACGCTTCCAAATGTTATCCCGCTTCCTTTTTTCCTTTATTGCAATTAGTGCTTTACCCTGACTAAGCAGCATTAAGTTTCACAGCGCACCATCAATGAAGTAGAAAGATCCTCTATTTAATAAGAGTGCAGAGAATTGCATTAATGTAAATGTAGTGGAAACAATGAGAGCCGCAGCCATTGACATGTTGGCAAACAAATGAGACTGTCCTCTCAATTAGGGAAATGCTCCATTATCCAAATGAAAAACTATTCTGCTGCGCCAGTCGGAGAGCTGGACCCACAGAGCCTGTGCAGGGGACTGCAGAGGAGACGAGGTCGTTTGGAAATCGAGATCTTGTCGTCCCCAGTCCATCTGTCTGCCCCAAGCAGCGCACGACTGGTTCATCTGAACACGTGAAGGCGATTGTTTTGCTGCATTCCAGCTCATTAACATCTAAATAACCGGTGGAATAAAAAAATGGAAAACCTCACATATCAGGGTGCAGGAGTTCTAAGATTTTTTTATGGCTTTTCTTCAGTATGTTTTCAAAGTTAAAGCTGATCTGATTGCCTGCAAAGAGAAGGTCAGTGACCACCAAGACACGCGCGCTCTTAAAAACTACTGGCTCTTTAATGGTGTTTTACCAGGTTAAGAGGAGAAGAGGAAGGCCTAAGAGAAGGTTTATGGATGTGGTGAGAGGGGACATGCAGGTGGTGGGTGTGACAGAACAAGATGAGGAGGACAGGAAGATATGGAAGGAGATGATCCACTGTGGTGACCCCTAACAGGAGCAGCCGAAAGAAGAAGACGACGATGACGACGACTGGGTTTTGAGCTTCCTCGTAGTTCCACTGCTTGTCAAAGCGCCATTTCATTCTGGAATTTGAATTTCATATGAAGTGCATTCTTTTTGCTTTCAAAAACATCCTCATATATAAAAAAAGGTAAATCTTTACTGCATCATAGGCTACTGAGCCTGGACCCCCCTTTAGATTCAGGAGCTACTGGTATCGTTTACCAACTGCTCACGGCTCTCTACTGGACGGAGTCTGGTCAGTTACAGATCTAAAAGGTCTTTCTGGAACCTTCATGTGGATGGGTCTTTTGAGAACCAAAGATGGCTCCCCCGATGGCACTGCTTTAAAGAGCCGCTCTCTCTGTCACCTTTATTTTTAAGGAAGGCTCTTTCTCTTGTTAATGTGGTATGTTATGTTGCAGCACAGTGCATGGAGGGTAATCCGTTTTTATTAGGAAGAAGGGAGAAACTCAAGTCAAGAATCTGCTTTAATGACAACAACGCAAAGTGCCAAACGAATAATGTCACAGTCTGGAAGTCTTTGAAAATGCAGATATAATTTAGAAAACCAATCTGGTGAAGAAGAACGTGTGGCAGATGATACACACTGTAAATTTCCCTGGCCTTTAGACATGGTGGGCATGCTTCCCAATGGACACTCGGTAATTTTGTGGTGTTGCTGCACCTGGTTTACAGCCGCCAGGCTTTGGCCTGCAAAGGACTTGCATTAAAGTCGCTGTACACAGGAGCCAAAATAAAGCACCCCAGAATGCAGTATACATGATATACAAAAAGTGGCCACCATTCTGTTTTTAATGGTAAAGCCTGTAGGGGGCATCACACAACCACAAACACCGGAATCCAAAACACACAAAAGGCTTTAATAAAATAAGAAAAAACAAAAACCAGAAGTAATACAGGAGCACAGCAAAAGACAGAACATAAACAACTCAAAGCCCAGTGGCCCCCCAAATGCTTGCTGGGGCCTCATTACAAAGCAGTAAGCCCCTGGCCATGTTTCCCCTGCTCACCTTCCTCGTCACTAACTCTAAACTCTGTGATGGAAGGAAGCAGAGCTCTTTTATGTTTTACCCCAAACACTTTCTGGGTGCGCTGTCAGGGTCCAGCGGCTGACATCTTCAATCTCTAGTGTCGTATGGGTAGGACCCCCACACCCCAGCGACACCACCCAGGTGTACTAGAGAGGGCCAGATTGGTTGTCCTCCCCAGTACACCTCTTAGGCTAGAGGTCTGGGGGCTTATATTATGACCTAGAGGGTCTTGAGTGACCTCCTGCTGTGACGGTAGTGTACCCTGACGGTCAGTATGGGTAGTGCTACCCAGATTAACTTCACAGTTGTTATAAACATCTTTAATGTTATGTGACTGACGTTGCCTCGGCTACTCTCTGTCCCTTAATGTGTATTTGGGGGTCTTCATACTTGACCATTACTTAAGGACCAGTGCAAACTGAAAAAACAAAGAATGCATAGTGACACCTTGGGTTGATCAGATCGATAGGAACATGTGACCTAAATGTACAAAATCTGGCCAAACTGTCACAGGACATCCTTTGATGTACAGACACTGAGAGAGCCCCCTAACGGAACAAACATTTGTTTCATAATCCAACAGATTTCATGAAGCTTCTCTTCAAGTGCCAACTTCACGGGGAAGCAGAAAGAAGCCCATCACAGTCTGTTAGTCCACTAATTGGGCAAACCCACATAATTTAGACTGGTCAATCAACCTCTCTGAAAGAAGAAAAAGCGCAGCATGGGTGGAAAACCTGGAGAAAACCCACTTAAACATTCTGAAAAAAAGTGTTAAGTCCTCCCAAAAAACGCAAGCACGACTAAAGTGCCATGAAACGGCAGGACAAAAGCCTGCGAAAAAACTTTCCACTACCATTTACGTTCAATGTAACGTCTGGATCCTTCTGGTTAATGCTGTCTTTATCTTTTAGTCATCACAGCAACCATCAGACCTATTAGAGCAGCACTTGGTGCAAGGAAAGAAAATGCTCTGCCAGTCCGTCAGAGAGCCCACTCACACAGACCACCTACAGTCGCACTCGCAGCGAGGCAAATTTGCAATTGACAATCAGCCAGGCCTGCACGTCTTTAGGGAGGTGAGAGGAAAAGCCAGAAGAAAACCCAGGCATCCATGGGGAGAACGTCCAAACTCCACATGGGCAAAGGCACAGCCAGCCATAACTAGGGTTCCTACTTTTTTAAGTTACTTGCCTCATGTACTTTGTAGCGACGGCTGAGAATAAAGCCGAATAAAGAGAACTGTTAAATGGCAAACGATGTGTAAAATAACGATGGAAAAAAAACCCAATAATCAATCTCCCGTGCCTTGTAATTCACATGTCAGGTATCCAGTTGCATGACTGACACCTGTAAAACGCATGATTTTTTGCTAAAATATTGTTAAAGGGATACTTCAGGAGTAATCAGTGCACATCATCAACAGGAAACCAAACGCCACCTGGGATTGACATTTTCAAGTAAAGACAGCGAATGAGCCTCCAACGTTTCAAGAGTGCGTAAACGAAGGCTACGCCTGAAAATCGCTGGAACGGTCATGTAGTGCGACGTGGCCTTACACAGCAGAACTTCCCTGCTTTCTCCAAAACAAATCCAGCACTGATATCTAAATTTTCCAACTGCCCCTTTAAACATTTTCTCCAAATGAGCATCTCACCCACTGTCAGCAGACTTCGCCGTCACACCACTCCATCTTCTACACGCCAACAGCAGACCCCGTACATCTGACTACGTTTCTCCCAGGACATTTATGACACACGCCACACGTGCTGATTATCCATAAGAAGAGCTCTCATAACTTTACAGGATGGAAAACAAGTAAAAGGTGAAGGTGGAAGGAAACTCTCTGAAAAAAAGTAGAAACATAACAGAGAAGGCTGATGTTGGCTGACAAGTGATTCTGCCAGAGAAGGCTTATGGCCAACGTTCCCTCAGATTTCTTTGTAGTGATAAGAGAATGTGGAAAATATGAGCTGCTACTTACTATTTACGAATTATTTATTTTTTAGTATCCCCCCCTCCACCATATGAAGTATCTAAAACGTGAATGACGAAGGCGGGGTGGTGTATGTGCCCCGTGAAGTACCAAGCACCGCAAATCCCCAACACTTAGCACCGGAGAGGGACTTCCCTCGTGGAGCTCCTGAAGTGATAGGTACATTATCAAACGGTGATGCTACTCAGGACCGGGCACAATAGCAGCTGCATGGCACCTGAAAGGAGGGCGCCACACTTAGCAGAGATCCATAGGTGTTATCACCCTAATACAACAATGAACTGCCCCTTGGACCTGTGGCCTTGGTGACCAACAAGCAGGTTCACACTTTATGTCATGAATGAGCATCAAATCAAAGAATGCTTTACTAGATAGCAGTATGAGAGAGAGGAACAGCAAAAAACAAACAAAAGATGAGTAATAAGCAATCAAATTAAAGGAAATAAAATAACAAAGGAAACAGCCACAAAATGAGTATCGGAAAAGGAGCCGAATCACATTTATAGTCTTTTAAAGAAACCTGGATGATCAAGATAGCAAAAAAACTCCAAGGCACAGGGCCAGAGATTATGGAGATGTGACAAGCCACCGCATAACATGCGTGAGCCTTCAAAATATCGCAATCTTTAAGGGCCACCTTAGGCCCTGGTGACCAGCCTACCTCCCTTGAGGTACCTCACATCAGTTGTCACCGTACTGTCACAGGCACAGAGTATGGTGAAATTCTTACTTGCATGCCCAACCAACATGTCACCATTCTCCGGCGTCATAACAGACAAGAGCACATTAAACATATGGCAGAATTTCAAAGTTACCATAAGAATATCGGCTAAAACAAAAGGGGAAAATGACAACGTTGTGATATTTATGATCTCGTTGGAGCCCCGGCACTTGGCGGAGATTCAGGGCTCACGGCTCTTTTAAAGTGGCAGGTCACTAAGGTGGACAAGTGAGGAGGGAGCTATGGACAAGGCTCAGGAAAAGACGAACGAACGCGCGTAACCATGCTATTGAGGGACACCACACTCTTGTAATCCATCCTGGAGACTCGTCAGTGCTCATCAATACAACAATAGCACGTTGCTTACCTGAAGCTTTTTGCACTGTAAGTACGACGACTGGGCTGACGCTCTGTATTTCTTTCTCTTTTTTTTTTTTTTTCAGACACAAATAAGAAATTCACATTTAATCGGCGTCCCAGGTGGAGTGCATTACATTTTAATGCACTCTGCACAATTTCTCGTGCCTTAAAAAAAGAAAAAAAAAAAAAAAAATCACAGCATCAGAATGTTATTAATGTTCCAGATAAGAAAGGAGGCGTGCGATCAATGGTCCTGCAACCACTACAAGAAAACATCCCCAGATTCTTGTAGACATCTTAATGATTTTTCTGGTGAAGTAAGGCGGTATATTGGGGTGCTCGCCTCCGCGTCCTCACTTCCAAAATCGACTTGCAAATCCGAGTGAAACTCAGTAAATGAGTTTATTTCCCACTAGATGGGTGGGGGAAGCAGAGCAGGAGGACATTATGGATTGCCTGTTTAGTCCTCTCTTTAAATTCAGGAAGTGCCTGCAGGTTACTCTCTGGAACGTTTCCCCTCTCTGCGGTGTCACTGATTACGGGGAGCAATTAACTCTGCCTGATCAGCAGAAGCTCTTGTGTGGCTGCTATCCTGCCATCTGGAAAACAATCCATTCCGGGAATAAAAGTGATCGACTAGATATGAATTGTTGGGATAAAGGACCTCTGTGATATCGTCATCCGCTTCTCTTTTCAGAAGGAAAACTTTGCCATCTTTTGTGATGCCACTATTGTCTGTGATTCATCTGAGGTCCTTTAAGTAATTGCACAAAGAAACGACGCTTCCCTTGCTTTCTAATAAGCTGTAACTATAACAAGAGCACGGGAGAAAAATACCCTGGCAGGCTGTGAATGAGATATTTCCCCTTCAGGAATCCCTCGTTTGGCATTAGGACCCAGACAGTCCCTCCCCGTCTCCCTCCCAATCTGTATTAGTTAGTGGCGCGCTAGTGCTCTAAATTGGATTGAAACCTTATTTAAAAAATCACTTCCCAGCACTGTGTCGTCTCAGGCAGCAAATTCCCCCGTGATGAGGAGCCAGAAACGCCGGCTGCCCAAAACCTCACAGGCTTTCTTATTATGTGCTAATTCAGCTCGGCCTTCTCTTTGTGTATTTTGTGGGTTTCTCAATCATGTTTGTTGTGTTGTGCATTCTGGGTGGACACTTTGTTTGGTGCATCTACCTGATACAGTACTGGGCAGGACGCCTTTCTATCTTCAGGAATGTCTGGGATCATCAAGGCCTGAATTCAGTAAAGATGCTACAAACATTTCTTTGGTCCAATTGTATCAATTCCACCAGAACTAATGCTGCCAACCTCTTTCTAGATCTGGGATACCAGGTCTTCCCAGGCATAGTGGCGAGAGATATGGAGGCGATGGTGACCTTGTTGTCCACCCTGCAGTTCCAAATTTCTGGTCCCAGCACTTAACCTGTTGCAGGTCATTATCTCACACACCCTCAGCGAAACCCCACCACTCACTTTTAATATGTAAAGAGGTTATCATAACAATTAAAGCACGGACATATTACACAAAGATGAAACTAATGACATGCAGAATCTAAATAATAAAGACAATAACATTCAAACGACAATTCAGCAGTTGTTCAGATTCCCACCTTTCCGTCTACCTTCAAGTCTCGTACTCTTTTTATCAGACATTTCTGACCCAAATTGTTTGGATCCTCCTGCTTCTTAATTAACTTTTGTTCCACCCTGCACCTTCACTTCTGAGATGGTGTAAATGCTTCTTTTGAAATGAACAATTTCTTTTAATGCCTAACAACCCACAGCACGTAACTAAAGTATTCAATTCTTTGCGTAATATTTGCTCATTTCTAATTGTATTTTGACTTTCATTTGTCCTAAGCTTCACACTTAATATTATCTGAACACAATATTATCAGTACATAGTTTGTTAATTATTCCAAAACTGTGCTGCATGTGTCAGAGAATTAAAATAACTGAATGGCCGAGTTCAGAAGGTCGGCTTTTTGAGCAGCCTTTGCGGTTTTTAACTGACATTATAACTCTCAAGCTCAGCTCATTGCTTCATTTTCAAACTTTCCAAACTGACAGCCACGTGTTCACAATTTCAGTTTCTGTTTGAGTTATCGGAGTCTCTGCAGACCATTTCTGACCCGATTTGGTTCTTTTGCTGCTGGGCCAGAGCTCTCTTGTTTCTCGTCACCTCCCGTTCCTGCTCATCCCAAAGACACCCTAATGGACTTGGACCTGAGGAGGCCATTGGAGTGAATGGCCTGACATCACTGCTGTGTTTATACAACCAGCTTGAGATGATGTGTGCTTTGTGACATGGCACATTGTCTACTCCAAAAAGGGCAGACTGTGTCCATGAAGGGTGCTTGGGTATGCCGTGGCATTTAATATTCACACAGCACTTCACTCCTGTTGTGGACTGTCTGCACTGATGGCACAAGGTAAGATGGATCCATGGACTCGTACACTTTACACTTAAATCTGACCCTGTCATCCATGTGTTATATAGCATAACTGGACCAGTTGACCTTTTTCAGACTTCACAATACTTGCTCACCGTAGCCTTCTCTGTGTGATCTAAGCTGACAGGACTGGAGCCCAGCATGGCCTTCTGCTGCTATATTACCGTCCTCTTCAAGCTGCAACGTGTTGTGTGTTCAGATGAACTCGTCTCCACGCCTTGGAGTAGAGGCGCGTCACTTGAGGGTCTGTGGCCCTTTTTGTTGGGCGAGGGGCCATTCTCCTGAGACATCGCTCATTATCACAATACTGCTACTCGTTTTTTAGCACACCATTCTCTGCAATCTCTGCAAGGACGACAATGTGGGAGAACTCTAGTAGGAAATCCGAGATGATGAACTGGCACATCTGGCACTAACAGTCATATGCGCAGTCCGTGCTTTGTGTCCATTTTAATATTTTGCTGAATGACAACTAAACCTCTTGGCCATGTTTGTATGCTGGATGTAGTGAACTGCTATCTCACGATTGTGTTATTGAGATGGTGGATCTAATAGAGTGTTCACCAAAATGGAACAAGCAGCACCAGAATTCATCGCTGGCATGAAGAAGCAGGTAGGAGACGTCTAAGGGTGGTGTTCAATGTGAGGCGGCTTTGAGTCTAGGAAATGGTCACCATGGCTGCCAGGTCGTGTAAGTTCTTGTTATTATAATTATGGTCTGTTAACTTTTCACTTAGAAATAAGTTGATTATTGTTGGGTTTGAGACTGTTATATTTGTTCAATTTTTATTTGTGTTTTTATAGTCTGATCTAATGGGGTGTGTGTGTAGTAAGGCTGAAGGAGGGACGGCAGACTGCTAAGTAAGAGGCATCCTTGTAGTTAGAGGATCTGGTTGGCCGCAGTAGCTGAAGGCGTTGGTATGTGATCTGAAGGTCCTGAATTTGAGTTCTCCTGCTGCTGTCTTTGGGAGGAGGGCACCTCTGCTGTGAGGTGGCTTCATCCTTGAATTATCACCAAGTAAGGAGATGTCAAGTGTCCACTGTGGGCCATGTCAGTAGACTATGTGCTCAGCCGTAAACTGAAACGCACAAGGCACTGGTTTAGAGAAACACTGCACTTCTCGGGGTTGTCTGCAAACACTACAGACTCTTCAGGCTGGTGCTCTGCTCCGTTGATGGCGACTGACATTGTCAAGCCTTTGATTTATATTATTAACTGCCCCTACTTCTTGATGCAAGGACTTGGTAAAATCCACTAACTGCTTACATACATCTTTAACATCACCTTGCAGCATTCTTATATCACAACTAGCCGTAGAAGTCTGTGCTGTAAAAAGCCCGGGGTCCAAGAAGCTATTAAAATCGTCACAAAAAAAAAATTGAAAAGCAGAGATGTCAGGTAATTGAAAGGAACTCCTCTGGGCGTCTCTCTCCTAGGAGGTTTCGTGTTGCTGACGTGCTCGCATCCTTTATGTATTAGCTGCTAATCGACTGTCTTTCTTCGGAGGTTTCCTTTTGCCTGCGTGCTCATCTCATTTGTGTATTAGTGGCGGGTGGAAAAGTAAAAGGGATACCATTTTGTTGATGTACTCGCCTTACTTCTGTATTAGCCGCTAAGCAAGTGACTTTTTCTTCAGAGGTTTCGTTTTGCCGACGTGCTGGCCTCGCTTGTGTAAATTTGGTGGTGGAGCCCCTCACTACCAGGCTGGACAGACACCCAGACTTCCACTTGTAGACATTTATATATAAAATACACGTATTTTAATTTCGGAGCCGCTCATTTTAGCTGTCCAAGTTGCTTCACTGTCTTGCATGAATAAGAATCTGGAGTCGTAGCAGAGAACCATAAAGTCCATCTACAATCCTACGCCATGTGCCACTACAATGACTATGATATGAACAATATCAATACCATCAATTCATATCTCGATATCAGAACCGCGCCTCGACAATACAGAACCTCAGGTACAGGATTTGTCATTTAAATTTATCAAAAAATGAATACTTATTATAGAGATATCATTAAATACGCTCCAATCCGCAAAATGTTGAAGAGGCCAGAACACATACATATATCAACATAAACCAAATGAAAAAGGCATTAAAAAGCAATATAATAAAATATCAAATGGATATCTGTGCCAAGCGTTGAGTGTCTGGATATACCAGGAAGGAGACTCAGAAACATAATAGAATAACCAGGAAATCAAGTCGCACCTTCAGGGGAAACAAAAAATAAGAATCAAAGGCCAAAAGGAACTCACCAAAGTCATCAATAAAAAAGGAACCAGAAGTTTAGTAAGTAGGGAAATATCTGCAAACTCAAATAGAAAATGGCTGGAAAAAAAACAAGACCCCTCTTTGTAACTGGCATTGAGGGTGAGACTCGTGTGACCAGACCCATAACAACCGACTAACGCCATCATGACAAGTCACAAAACAAACGTTAAATATAAATGCAAAATAAATTTCAAAACGTTAACAGAATCTCGAAAAATACTCCTGTTGAGCCTAAAAACTCTTCAATATCTTTGCAAAAGGAAAATGTTAATTAATCAGATGAAGAAAAATGAAAGAATAAATTCACCTCACACCAATCACCCTGAACAAACGCCTCAGAGGAGATGGGCACACAACAGGATGGCATGTGCCATCACAGCTGCCATTTTATACAGGAGCAAACTATGTGGCGCGAGCCTGTTTGAATTTTGCTCAGACTAGAAGACAAATAAATATCCAGCAAGTTCCTCTAGTGACTAATATTCCCGAATTTCAAGATATCAACCCAAGTTCTTTTATCTTTCTGCCTTCTAAATGGATTAGAGGCCTGGAGCCAGCCAAACTACCACTTCTCACACAAACTCAGCTTTGTTGCTCTTCTCTCGTCGCCTTCACTGGCTTCTTCACCACACTTCTTAGGACATCCTGTTCTATGACTTTTGCCTTTACGCTGAACATGCAAACAAGTATGATTTCACCATGATGTCAACTCAACTATAATATTCTTCAGAATGTCACCTCCAATGATGCAATTTTGATGAGCAAAATCAAGAGGAACTGCAAAGAACTTGAGAGCACTTCAGGTAAAGGAAGGTTCAGTAAGCAAGACATAAAATGAGACCAAGCATCCATAGCCTTCCACTTAATATTCTACAATTCTTTTGTTCAACTGCCTTCTGTTGAAACACTTGAGCTGGAATCCGATGTAAATTTCACCAACGAGGCCTGTAATCTGAAATAACGTAAAACGGACTTCTTAGCAAGAACAGATGTTACAAAGTGATAAAATTGTTGTTCAACAGATTTAAAGTAATAAAACATATTGTATATATCCCATAAAAATGCATCTTTATAGTTTGCTTCTGGCTTGTCTGCCTTTCTTTTGCAATACAAAAAAAAAGAGAAAGTCAATTACGGAAATCCACTTTATCTGTCTGGGGTTGATCTGAAGATGGTAACCAGCACATGTCAAATTAAGCGGTAAACAAAATAAAACAGCATGAATAAAATAATGAATATTGTGTTTCTTTGTAATCATTTTTCAACATAATACATCGTGCCTTAGATCTTTTAATAATGAGGCCGGAGCTGCTCCTTTTAGCAGAACAGAACTGTTGGACGTTTGTTGAATTCTCATATTGTGGACATGGCCCTCAGTCAGGCCAGGAGTAGACCTCGTAACATCCACTCCAAGAGGAACCCCAAAAATGAAACCCACACCCCACTGCACCCAAACAATCTATTTCTCACACAGTTTGTTAAGCACAGTTTCCTGATCCTTCGACAGGAGCCATTTTAATAACCCTCCCTTGATCTCCGTCTACTGGCTACCTGACCTATGAAAACTTCACCGAGGAGCCACATTCCTCAGTAGGTGTGCTTTGAAGTGTAACAGGAGCCACAACAGGAACTGCAAACATGTTAACCGACAATACCCTTGTAACTTCTCCCTCTGGTAAATTCAATATTAAACAACAACCTTCTTGCCAGTCAAAACTCTTATTTACTGTATTTATTTGTAGGAAGTGCCCAGCGATCTACAGAGGTGAAACAGGGAGAGAGAGATAACAACTCAAACAGGCTCAATGAAATGATCTTCTAAGATCAAAGACCTCACAAAGCCGACGGTAGGTCATTTCACATCCCTTGAGCACAGCTACACTGATCACTCTGCTTGTGTTCTTTCACAGGGCTTCAAAAACACTTTACAAAGAGAAACAGAAGTAGTTAAGTTCATTCCCAGTCTGGGATCAACCAACCTCCTCTCACCACCTCATTTCATCTGTCCCGACTTGGTTCCTCCTCCTTCTCTTCCCTTTCGAAACGTTGTGTCTTTACCCTTCTTTCCTTTCCGTTGTGGAAATGACCGTTAACCTTGTTTTCTCGTTTGCAGATGCATACCAATGCAGCCCAACGCTAGCTCCTTTTGTTTCATTTATCATGCAAACTAATGGCTCTCACGGTATATTTTAGTTCTTTTTTTACCTTCTCATATACGAAGTATAGGAAAGTATTGTAACTGTCCAAAAATTCGATTTCGAGATTTTGATGAATCTTGACATTTTAGACTCCAAAAAAAACATTTTTGGAATTATGTCTGTGTGTATGTAAACACGATAACTTGAGTAGGCTTACACCTCGGTCAACCAAATTTTGTATACAAGTATTGGGTACAAAACGTAGATTTCTATCAACTTTTGAACTATTTCTGCTAACTGGAAATGGGCCTTTTTTATTCATACAGCTGCAGAGTTCGATTTACTCAATTTTACTTTTATAATAATTTTTCAGTATATTATTTATTTGATTTGTTTTTGATAGTTCTTTAATGTACATACTATAAAAATATAATCATTGTCTTTTCATTGTGTGGTTTGCTCCACAAACACCCATCCCGATATCTGAGTATAAAAGAAAGTCTATTTTTGTTTCTTGTTCTCGTTGATGCCGCTTCACTTGTTGTCCAACACATTTCTTATAGTTATGGGACATCACAGTTTCACCTGAGCCTTACATTCCACATTGGCGCAGTCTTTTCAGTGTTCTTTTAGAAGCAGCTGCTGTCTACTCAACTTAACAGATATTCTGATACACTGCATATCAGCTTGGGTGGCGTAGTGGGTAGCGCTGCTCAGCGGTTCACTTCCCAGGTCCTCTCTGCGTGGAGTTTTCATATTCTCCCTGTGTCTGCGTGGGTTTCCTCCCACAGTCCAAAGACATGCAGGTTAGGTGCATTGGTGATTCTACATTGTCCCTAATGTGTGCTTGGTGTGTGTGTGTGTGCCCTGTGGTGGGCTGGCACCCTGCCCGGGGTTTGTTTCCTGTATTGCGCCCTGTGTTGGCTCCAGCAGACCCTAGTGACCCTCTAGTTAGGATATAGCGGGTTGGATAATGGATGGACGGATGGATGGATGTATATTAGCTTTGTTCAGAAGTTTTGAAACATTAGAAGAAAAAAAAACCCCAAAACTACTAAGATGCTTGCAAACAGAAAATTACTTTTTAATATTAGAACCCGTTGAAATGAGTGAGGGGGCATCTGAATGGGGTTTGGGAGGAACTGCACTTCACAACAAGTAATCGACCTGAAGCTAAGCATGTCTGAGCCCAGCCAGTAATTGCATGTGAAACCAACAAAGAAAAGCTTGTATAGCTGTTAGAAAAGGTGTTAGTGAGGCCATTCGGGGGGTGCTTACCCTGTGGTCTGTGTGTGGACCTCAATGTCCCATTGCAGTGACAGGCACTCTGTGCTAGAAGACTGGCACCATCCTTCAGAGGAGATGTAAACCCAAGGTCCTGATTCTCTGTGGTCATAAAAGATCCCTAGATATGTTCATAAAATGGTGGGGTGTTTCCCAATGTCCTGGTAAATTAAATTGCCCACCACGGCCTGGTCATTCTGGCCCCCAAATCATCCCCTGTCTCCTCAGAGAAATGTAACTACCTACCTAATGAATGACCATTCAAGACAATGAAGTGGATAAAAACAGGACCACGGTCATGACGCGCACCCTCAAGGACGGCCATAGTGCTCTGAAGGTCCAACTCTGTGATTTGCCAGTTTTTTTTTTTTCCAGCTTGTCTATCACACACCATTGGAACCTGCTCTTTATTTTAAACCTTGTACAGTGGGTATGGAAAGTATTCAGACCCCCTTCAATTTTTCACTCTTTGTTATATTGCAGCCATTTGCTAAAATCATTTAAATTAATTTTTTTCCTCATTAATGTACACACAGCACCCATATTGACAGACAAAAAAGAATTTTTGAAATTGTTGCAGATTTATTAAAAAGAAAACTGAAATATCACCTGGTCCTAAGTATTCAGACCCTTTGCTGTGACACTCATATATTTAACTCCGGTGCTTTCCATTTCTTCTGATCATCCTTGAGATCACCTTCATTTGAGTCCAGCTGTGTTTGATTATACTGATTGGACTTGATTAGGAAAGCCACACACCTGTCTGTCTATATAAGACCTTACAGCTCACAATGCATGTCAGAGCAAATGAGAATCATGAGGTCAAAGGAACTGCCTGAAGAGCTCAGAGACAGAATTGTGGCAAGGCACAGATCTGGCCAAGGTTACAAAAAGATTTCTGCTGCACTTAAGGTTCCCAAGAGCACAGTGGCCTCCATAATCCTTAAATGGAAGACGTTTGGGACGACCAGAACCCTTCCTAGAGCTGGCCGTCCGGCCAAGCTGAGCTACCGGGGGAGAAGAGCCTTGGTGAGAGAGGTAAAGAAGAACCCAAAGATCACTTTGGCTGAGCTCCAGAGATGCAGTCAGGAGATGGGAGAAAGTTGTAGAAAGTCAACCATCACTGCAGCCCTCCACCAGTCAGGGCTTTATGGCAGAGTGGCCTGTCGGAAGCCTCTCCTCAGTGCAAGACACATGACAGCCCGCATGGAGTTTGCTAAAAGACACCTGAAGGACTCTGAGATGGTGAGAAATAAGATTCTCTGGTCTGATGAGACCAAGATAGAACTTTTGGCCTTAATTCTAAGCGGTATGTGTGGAGACAACCAGGCACTGCTCATCACTTGTCCAATACAGTCCCCACAGTGAAGCATGGCGGTGGCAGCATCATGCTGTGGGGTGTTTTTCAGCTGCAGGGACAGGACGACTGGTTGCAATCGAGGGAAAGATGAATGTGGCCAAGTACAGGGATATCCTGGACAAAAACCTTCTCCAGAGTGCTAAGGACCTCAGACTGGGCCGAAGGTTTACCTTCCAACAAGACAATGACCCTAAGCACACAGCTAAAATAACGAAGGAGTGGCTTCACAACAACTCTGTGACTGTTCTTGAATGGCCCAGCCAGAGCCCTGACTTAAACCCAATTGAGCATCTCTGGAGAGACCTAAAAATGGCTGTCCACCAACGTTTACCATCCAACCTGACAGAACTGGAGAGGATCTGCAAGGAGGAATGGCAGAGGATCCCCAAATCCAGGTGTGAAAAACTTGTTGCATCTTTCCCAAGAAGACTCATGGCTGTATTAGCTCAAAAGGGGGCTTCTACTAAATACTGAGCAAAGGGTCTGAATACTTAGGACCATGTGATATTTCAGTTTTTCTTTTTTAATAAATCTGCAACAATTTCAAAAATTATTTTTTTGTCTGTCAATATGGGGTGCTGTGTGTACATTAATGAGGAAAAAATTAATTTAAATGATTTTAGCAAATGGCTGCAATATAAGAAAGAGTGAAAAATTGAAGGGGGTCTGAATACTTTCCGTACCCACTGTATATATTAAATAAGGGTATACAAAAATCCACTTTATTGTAATTTCAACATCTCTCATCATCAAGGAGTTTGGGATCCGATATTTTTATGGTCTTATGCCCTTCCTGCTCTTGGTCACTTTTTACAACACACAAGAGAAACAGTGACCTTATTCTAACTCCAGGATGATTGGGTGAAGAGGAGAGGATGAGGCCTAGAGGGAGGCTGAAGAATACGTGGTTGGAGGTGTTTGTTAGAAGATATGAAAGAAAGAATGGCACTCATCCCAAAGTATGCACAGGAACATGGAGGGAAGGGGGTAAAATATCTGGCTTACCTAACTAAACCAACAAAAACGGCCATTAAAGTGGTGATGATGATGATGATGATGCCATAGCTATATGCCAAGCATGTCGACCTTACTCACAGACAACTTTCATAAATAGTAACTGCATTTATTTTCACTTTGTGTTCCAGAGGCGCAGCGTCTCTAAGTCTGAAATGGCAGAATCAAACCTCTCCTTTGACCTGGACTTACTCATCCTGACAATATTACACCACAAGGAACAAATGAAAGCTGTATGTACAAGGTGTGGTACACTGAGCACAGAACACTCAGTCCACGGGAATATGGCTACATGGAAACCACAATGGCTTTTTTCTTTTTATAGAGTTACTATAATAAAGGAAGAGGTAAACTTATAAAGCCATCTGAACCTTCACATTGGAAGAAGAGAATATGCAACTGTGGTCACCTTCCTCAGTTTCATTGTAACACACTTCCCTGAACTATCAGCAAGTGAACATGAGCGAGAAGGTTCTGAAATTTATACTTATATGCCTTGCACGCGACAGGGGGCTCAATATTGAGTATGAAAGATTATATCAATCGTCTGTCTGTCTGTCTGTCTGTCTGTCCGTCCGTCATTGAACATACTTAATCCAGTCCAGGGTAGGGTGGTATAAAAACAAATGGCTAATGAACATTTTGAAAAACAGCTTCAACCTCTTCTGACAGAATTGGTCCAGAGGGAAAAAAAAACCCGTCCTGCAGGAAGCACAAATGAATTCAATAGCATGACATAGCTGAATCATTTGAATACGACAATCAGTTTGGCTTCATGCTCTGGGAGTAAATCCACGTGAATACAGGGAAAGGGTCCACACCCAGAAATTAAACTGAGCTTTGAGTGCAGCCACCACGCTATACGCAGATAAAGTCTACGACATGAGTAATGGTGTCTGACCAGACCAATGTACAGACTGCTGATGGCCATCATGGGAACAACGGCTGGTCACCTAGGCCGGCTGCTTTCTGAAATGGGGCTTTGCAAATCGTGTTGTCTCTTCATTGCAGTCCCACACCACATTCTGTTGGGTGCCATGATCACTGCTGTACTTACTGCACCTGCTAACCTCAGGCATTTTGCATATCAGCTCCATTTTTAAATATTAACTCACGCATGGATTTCCCCAGATGTGTTCTGTTGAGTTGCAATCTGATAGCTGCAGGAACATGAGAGACCAGAGTGAAGTGGAGAAAAAGGGAAACATCTGTGATTAAAGCCCGTTATGCAGCACTCTCTTCACCACAAGTGCACCCTAATACCCTCTAGCGTTGTCGAAAACTGACCTTTTGTTTTCCTCTCCCATGATTCCTGCCCATGCCACTTTCTTTTCAGATGCATACTCCAGTGCATGGCTGATCATCGGTGTATTGCTTTCCTTTTTTCCCACAATCCCCATAAGTATGACAGTGCTAGCAATCCAAAATGTCTGCTGTTTTTATCGATCGCAGTGGTGGCAGAGGTGCTTCCCTTTGCCAATTTCCCTTGGCCATTGTGTTTCTGTGCTTTAGCAGCTAGTGGTTTTTGGGTCAGTTATGCATGGAAATGGAAGTTATAACAAAGTGCTGTACAAAACCACAGAGGATAACAAAGCTCATTACGAGGCAACTTAAAAGCAAAAAAGGAGCTTGGAAGTGTTGTACACTGGTGGTCATGAACTACAAGATGACCCACGATAATTCGGTGCAAGGAATGTGGTTTGCCGGGGGGTCTCACAAGCTACTTGTGATGGGCAGAGAGATCAGACTAAATATGGTTCACTGAAGAAAGGAATTGGCAACCCACTTTAGTATTTTGCCAAGAAAATCTTATGGACAAAAACAACCAGAGAAATGTGAGAATGAGACCAGAAGATGAGCCCTGCAGATCTGAAGGTGCTGCATATACTACTGCTGGAGAACACAGGACAAGTAGGAGCAGTGCCAGGATGAAAAATGTGGTCGGGCTAAAACTGACAGGATGTGTCTACAGGTGGAAGGATGTCTGATGTTGCAACGAAAAATACACCATTGGAAGTTGGAATGCAAGATTCATATCCCAAGGCAAACCAGACGTGGTCAAAAATGAGATGGTAAGGAACTCAGAGAAGCAGTTTCTGGTAGAAAGGTCTGGCCTGCTACTGTCCATCAGGTCACGGAAGGTCAGACTCGACTAAACAATTAAACAACAAGAACGAGGGTCGAGCAAGGCAGGAGTCGAGTCTCTTTACCTGGTTAGTCGTGGCACATGTGAGGTGTGACCACATGCATGGTTACTGAGCCCAGTGGGCTCCGACAGAATTTTGGTGTGATACTGAGGTTAAGCCCCCACATTGTAAATTATAAGGGCTTGAAAATTCTGTAAAAGCATCCAGATGGAGTCTAGCATCTAATTATTCAATTCATTCTCTTTCTGTTTCTGTTCTCATCTACAGAAACCCAAGAGCGGTGTTGGATGCATGTCCCCTTCGTTTCATTTTTCTTCTCCTCTTTATTATACTCTTCATATAAACAGTATTTGGCTGCCATAAAGAAAGAAGAAAGAAAGCACGAGTGACAACCAAAACCCCTCTCTGCCCCCATATCAATTTCCACGACAATCCAGCTCATTTCTCAGCGGCAGTTGAGTTATCACCACTAGGTCTGCAGTTAAAAGGCTCGATTTTAATAGAGTTCCATAAAAGTCACAGCGGAAGACGGAATCCTCCATTCCTCGCAGCTCAAACGCTGTGGCCTGCCGATCGGCCCCCCACTCCCTTGCCCCTCCCCCGACCATCATCATACGCAAGGCGACTCTACCTGGGCAGCTTTATAATCCCGTCTTGTCTAATTCATTTTGTCCTCTGACAGCAGTTTTTAATAACTTTTATTAATTAGGGCTGTCGGATGGCTTGTCGCGTGGAATATTATTTTATTCAGGGGCCATTAGGCTGTCCTGTTTCGCGCCTGGCACTGTTTCCCATCAAGCGCAGTAACGGGCTCAAGGATCTATAACTCTCCCAGCTTCCGCGTTAACGGCCACATATTCACGCAGATTAATCCCTCGCACGCTGACAACTAGAAGAATGGCGTTCCACTCACCTGAGCAGCAGACTGCTACTGTCAGCCGGAGAAGCCAGTCAATTGATAGCTATTAGCTCCTTTCCTGAATATTTTTGTTCGATTATTTTCTTTTTTTTATCAATGTGGTTGTTCTCAGCAGTTTATCATCTGGGTATACCTCCTTTCTGGCACCATTTCTTGCATGCTTTCATTCAGATTGTATTCCAGCTCTTACAAATAATTATTATTTTTATTTTGCCAATTATTTTAACTAAGGTAACTTCTATAAAAAAAAAAAAAAATCAATGTATTATTTATCTTACCCTCCAATATTTAGCCAATGAACTTACACAAAGCATCTCACAAGATATGGATACATTACAGCTTCCTCATGTTTCTCGTAGCTGGAGCACAGAAGATGAACTGCTAACCCTGTGGTTTCAAGTCCGAGGCTTCAGCACAGGTAATCCACCTGAAGCTAAGCATCTGTGGGCCCAACCAATATTTGGATGGGACACCATCGAGGAAAAGCTTGGGTTGCTGTTAGAAGAGGGGCTAGTGAGGCCAACTTATCCTGTTGTCCGGGTGTGGATGAGGACACCGTACTGAAAAATGGTGCCATCCTTTGGATGAAACTTAAAAACAGCATCCTGACACTCTGTGGTCATACGAGAATGCTGGGCATCTTTTGAAAAGGGTAGGGTGTACCCCGTTGCCCTGGCCATACTGTCCACCACATCCTTGTCTGTTCTGGCCCCCTAATCATCCCCTGTCCCCCTCTACCGCCTTAACAGCTTATGTGTGGTGAGCGTACTGGCGCAGAAATGGCTGTCGTTATATCATCTAGGTGGATGCTGCAAATTGGTGGAAGCTAAAGTGGCTCCTCACTGTTTTTTAAGTGTCTAGAAAAGTGCTACAAAAATATAACTATCCATCTGTTTAGGTGTTGAGTCAAGTGTCATAACTGCACTGAAATCTGGAGATAGCAAGTATCCAAAAAATACATTCATCTGGAGAACTTGTATGGGTGAAAGATGTCAGAGATGTCTCCAGACTACACTCTATGCGCTGAAGAAAGGAAACAGCAGGATAGTCTCCACAGCTCTTTAGGTGAAGATGTGCTTTCTGGCTTCAGTTAAAATGCACGTCCTCTTAATGTCCACCAGTGTCTCGAGTACGTCATTCACCGTTAAGTTAGAAAAGAATTCTGCTGAATCTACTTTATCGATGCCTTTGAGCATTTTGAAGACCTCGATTAGATCCCCACACAGGTTTAACTGACTGAGTCTGTCACAGCAGGACGTGTCTTCAGCTCCTGAGATGCTCCTGGTGGTTGTTCTCCTCTGCGTTGCTTCAAGTGCTGTTGTGTCTTTCTTGTAGCATGGTGACCAGAACTGCACACAACACTCCAGATGTGGCCTCACTTGTTCATTATATAGTCTGTGCATAACGTCCCTCAATTTCTACTCAATAGATTTTAGAATATAATTTAGCATTTCATTTACCCTTTTAATTGCTTAGATGATGAAAATCTTGTGTCAACCTTAACCCCTAAATCGTTTTCAGAGGTTGCTTCCTATAGGTCAGTGTCTCCTATCTTCTATTTATAACTGACTAGCCAACCCGCGGCATACCATACGCCGCATAATCATGCCGGTTTTTTAATGATTTTTAAGCACAGGGAGAAAATTAACATTTGAAAAATCGGTAATGTGATAAATCAGCAAGAAAAGCAACATTATAACAATGCACGGAACGAACCATCACAGTAGAACAGTTTGCTATGGTGCACGTGATCGTGCGTCGTAACCGAAAACTCGTTTTTAAAGACTGCCTACTTCATTGTGTTTTAACCTCAGTTGTAAAGGATTGTTTTGAGGATCCCATGGGATACCCCTCGCAAACCGTTTTACACGCTTCATATGGCGATTCACCTCCGCGAGAAACACGCCTCTATGAACAGTCAACGTGGCTCGGAGGTGCCAGGAGTTGGTGGGCGTGGCTCCTTCCTGCGTGCGCCATAGGTGTGTTACTTGTCGGCGGCTCAGTGAGTCCACGCCCCTTCCGGCGTGCTTTCCATGGTTGTCTTACCTTACTGAATTATATATATATAGATGTTCCTTTTGCCCACGGGTAGCACTTTGCCCTTTTTTACAATAAGCTGCATTTCTCAAGTGTTTGCCCAGTTCTGAAGATTGTCCAGGTCTTCTTGAATTACTTTGGCTGCCATTTTAGCATCATCTGAGATTTTCACAAGTTTCCTAACTATACCGACGTCCATGTTATCAATATAAATCACAAAATGTAGTGGAGTCCTCCAAACTTCTGTGACCTGAGGCAATGAGAAATGATCTGTAATGAATCCATTAATCAATATTGAAGGTTACCACTTTGTTCCAAATATTTTTCTCCCGCAAAACAGCTCAGAAACCAAATAGTCAGGAAATAATGCATTTAGGATGAAAGCAAAATTGATTTTTGATAAGGAGAGAGTGATGAAGATATGGTGAGTAATTTCGAACAATAAAGGAAAATGGAAACAATCAGCAAAAAGTTTCAACCTCTGATTTGGAATGTTGAACCAACATCACGCAGGGTAAAGATAAACACACAAATACGCTCATTACTCTGTGTGTGTCTAAAAATGTCATACGTGTGCCCCTTCTCTTTATGTACTAGTGTCCACCATAGCAGGTCCACTGGCTTGTTCATAAAAGGAACCTGCTCTTCCAAACACATGACTGTATAAAGAAATATTTATTTTCGGGATCAGAAAATGAAACAAGATCAAAATTAGGATGCGCCAGAGTCGAAACCAAAAAGACACAACGATCTTTCGCCAAGCCGGAAACGTGAGACAAGAATCAGAACGGTAAAAAAGAAAGTAAGTCAGAAAACCGAAAACAAAAGATTGAGAAGTACATGTTAATTCTTTGTAGTTTATCCCAACACGGATACCAAAACAGCACATAATATGACATTACAAAAGGACGGTTCTGGGGAATTTAATGAAGTTGTCTCGACTATAGGGGAAGTGAAAAATCACAAAATGGTGCCAGCTGTCAATATTCAAAATGACGCTGTGAAAAGACACAAAAAAATTACAACTTCATCAGCAACCAAGATGGGGCAAAATAAATGTTAGAATCAAATCTCTGGCCCCAAAAAGCCCAACAATAGACGCCAAAAAGGCCCAGAAACTCATCATGAAAGCACATAAAAAAATTAAAGAAAACCAGTTACAATGGAAAGCAGAGTGGTATCTCTAACTCATCTGGCCACTGAAGTAGGTGGGTTACAACAAGCATGTAATTACTACAATCTGATTGGCTGAAGGCGTCATATCAATCAACTTACAAAACAATAATCTACCGTAGTCAGTGCACTGCACGCTTACAACATAATCACAGGACTCTGCTTTCCGCATTTCAATGCAGTGAGTAACTGCCAGGGATGGCAAACGCAGACCACACTCTGGCTGTCTCCAGCCCCTCCACTCTTAACCTTCCACTGCTTCCTCCACCCGTTTCCAGAGACACTGAAGCCTCTCAAAGAACGTCGGTAGCAGTGGCATCATTTAAATTCTTCTGGCATCTCAGTCGGCCAGTTCCAGTTCCCACAAGACCTGCTACATGATATTCGCTAACCCCTGTAACAAAGGCAAACATATGTAAATCAGCTGCAGTGCCGGATTCAATCAGCGTACATCACAAAAAGAGTGACAAGATCCATTCAGACAGTAGCGCCACAACTGAGGCACCTGCAACTAGACAAGGATGCAAAAACTGGCCAAGCAAGTAGGCCTCAGCTTCAAGCTGTCCAACGAGAGATACTGGGTAGGACTCCGGCCGAATGGTTTAACGTATCTCTTTTGGATTGTTGTCCAGTTTCTACAAACCCAACGTGTTCACTGTTTCTATTTTTATTTGAGAGACTTGCTGATCGGATGCATTTTAGCACCACAGGAGATATGCAAGTAGACAGGCAATCAGATCACAATTCTCTGGGCTTTTGCATTTCTTTGCAGGCCTAAATTATTAAGATAATTTGGGAGTAACCAGCATCTTTACATGTCACAAACACTTCGTATCATGATTTGAACATGTGCAGCACACCTGTGTATTGCTGAAAATCATACAAAGGGCACGGCTGTTACACAAATGGTAATACAGACAGTGCCCCCGTTTTACGTACGAGATAGGGACTGTAGGTTTGAACTTAAGTTGAATTTGTATGCTAGTTGGAACAGGTACATTATTTTAATAAATGCTATTGTTGACTGACTGTAACCAAGTGCTCTGCCAATGAATGATGGAGTGTCACCTCTCTCTGACCTTTTTGTTATTTCTACTTTATTTTCAATGGTGACGGTTTTTCTCTTCTTTTCTGTATCACCAGCACTTGCATCAGATTTGTGTTTCAGAAACACAAAAGGTTAAGATGAGCTCTTCTGCACAGCGCTGTACACGCTATCACAGCAGGAAGGCACCCGTCATCAGCATGTCTGGTGTACTGACAAGAGACAACTACCCGCTATGTACGTAACAGTACAAGCAGGCATGCTATTGAGAATGAATGGGGGCATCAACAGGCAGTTCATCACCAGCCCACCTCACAGTCACCTCCACTACAGTATGCTGCCTGCAGCGTCCGCCCACCGAGAACGAACACGGTGCGGCCAACGGTGGGTAGTGAATTGCCCACCACCGCCCCCATTCAACAGGCAGCCAACCGAGGCACACTACAATGCTACCCCTCACCGCCCAGTTCATCCTCCATGTCCTCCGTTCAGCCACAACCAGGTCACTGCTTGTAGTATTACTAGCCGCCCACTGAGAACGAACAGGAGAGCTGTGTGTGATGGGCGGGCAGTGAAACGCCCCCTCTGCTCCATCCAGACTGCGTCCAGTCAGTAGCAGTAGCTGCGGTGGCGTAGTGGGCAGGCAGCGAAACGCCCCATCAAGCCTCCGTCCTGCACACAAACAATAGTTGTGGCCCTGGTGACTATGGACCACGGGTAACCGCTTGCCGCTGCCTGAGGGACACTACACTGCGCGAGCAGTGAAATCACCAACTAAAGCCACCGCTTGCAGCATCCCCAGGCCAAAGATGACGGAGCGGCAGTTACTGAGAAGCATGTGTCGCACCTGCTGCCCCGTTCATTAGTCGTAGGTCGGATGTTCGTAACCTGGGGACTACCTGTATTTACATGGTGCACTGTGGTGGAGCTCACTCTGCGATACTTTAAGGAGACTTACTCACACAAAAACAACCTAATACACCACCACTAGTGTCAGAAGAACACCAGCAAGTCACAATTCAAAGATCATTATGTGCACCTTACTACTCCAATAATTAATCATTTGTCCAAAGAATTTGTAGTTTCATATGTGAAGAAATAAATGTACCCTTAACTTGATTCTACTTGCGCCCTCATGATCCCACCTCATGAACTCATTTTGAAGTAACGCCCTTACTAAGTCATTACATACACTGTGGATTAGCCGTTATAAGCATTTTATACAGTTTTTTTTTTTTTACATTGTACTGGCCACGGTACCTGTCAAAGACACGCATTAGAATAGTTTAAAACTATTTGCGATCTCTTGCTCAGCATGTACCTCCAGTGCATGTCCTCTGTACTTTCTCAGACACTGTCATTATTTTTGAGGTGCCTCCCTCACCACATTTCTAGTTTATACTTTTCATTTTAAAAGGCGACTCTCTCGGCATCTCTCGTACACCTTTACTCCTCCTCGTGCGTCTCACTCTTCCTCTTTCTTTGCATCACCAAAGCCAAACTGGCCAATCAGATTGCTCTGAGACATGAGACACACAGACCTTAGTGTTTTATTGTATAGTAGATGATAAAGTGTTCGGTGGTAAAATAAACTGTGCTACAGTAGAGTGTCAAAATACAGCATGTGTAAATTACTAATACAATATGACATTATGATTTATAATAAATATCTGTTAGTGCTCTATAATTTACAATTACCAAAGCAGGTATAAAAATCTAAAATTCTATAATATAGAGATGTCACAGGGTGAGCGTAGAGGAACTAAAGGCCACCTTATGTCTAGAACTTCTAAGAATATAAGAGACTGTAAAAAAAAACATAAACTAGCGTATATTAAATAGTCCTCTACTCAGCTGGTAGCACTTCCTCTATACTTCCACCTTTCTGGTGCTACACAGCACAACGTCACCAGCAGAAAGCCTGCAGCCAGGGATTAGTCTTTTACTCCACAAGTAAACATATCCATAACCACATCAAATATGAACAATGCTGCACATCCTCTCCATTACACACTAACAATGGGGACTTTCAGCCAATAAATTATTCAGCAGAAGTGCATCAAGAAATGCAACAGGGGATCCTTTACACCAATGACGTTAAGCCTGTACAGAACGTTTTCTTTCTTTTTAATCTTCCTACATTTTAGTCATTGTTGTGTGTGTTCAGACCATTATATATATATATATATATATATATATATATATATATATATATATAGTCGCAGTAGGGGCAGTAGTGCTCCCTTGAACCCTCAGGTACCACGCCAAACACCTGGTAAAAGTGCTACAATAATTCTTTTTATTATAATAATTACGTGCACTAAGCACCCTCCACTCCACACTATTCATAAACCAATACACAATACCAAATCAATAATCACAATCCTCCACTCCCAGACGCGTTGCCCTCCTACCACCCAGCTCAGCTCACTGTCTGGGAGTTCCCTCAGTCCTTTTATATTCCCTGACCGGAAGTATTCCCAGTCCCCAGTCCATGTGATCTTGTATCACTTCCGGGTCAGGTAAAAAGTACTTTTCTTCATCCCGGAAGTCCGTCACTCTTCCTATGACGAACTTCCGGGTCATAGTGTCCAAATAAGTCTCTGGTCCTCCCTGCAGCTCCCTCTTGAGGCCCCTGTGGTATCCAGCAGGGCTGAGAATAAAACTACATAGTCCATGACTCCCTGCTGGTCTTAGGGCACCTCCATACTGCAGGAGGGCTCCATCTGGCGGCTTGGGGGACTTGGCCGGGATAAACTGCCCGGCACAGTCCACAATATATATATATACATACATACACATATACATACAGTAATCCCTCCTCAATCGCGGGGGTTGCGTTCCAGACCCCCCCGCGATAGGTGAAAATCCGCAAAGTAGAAACCATATGTTAGTATGGTTATTTTTACATATTTTAAGCCCTTATAAACTCTCCCACACTGTTTATAAATATTCCCCGCCGAGTTATACAGCATAATCCCTTTGTATTCTCTTAGATATTAGGTAAGATTAATTGAAATTCTGTATATAAACACACTGTTTATATACAGTAAAACCTAAATATTATTTTAAAGATATCGAGCGTCTCCGATATCACATATGTTACAGCCATTACGATAGACAGGCCACCAGCAATAAATACGTACAATGCAAGAAAAACTGTATACAGTAATAAATAAATAAAAAGAATCGTGGACACATTGATGCCATAATGGCGTCCTACAGCGGTGTAGCTTTTCCCTTCCTTCAACATATCCAAAACGTTTACCTTTTCGCCAATCGTTAACATCTTCCGTTGGTGCTTGGGCACAGACCCTGAAGCACTAGCAGGAGCAGATCGTTTTGGAGCCATAATGAAAGGCTTGACTATGCACAAAGATAAACAGAAAAGAGCACAAAAGTTAACTATTTACACAGCGAAACACGTTGATGCTGAATTAACAAGACGAAACTTCCTGGTTAACGCCACGGAATCGAATTCGGCGCTCCGTCGCTGAGCCATTCAGCACACAGGAACTTAACTGTGTGCTCTGATTGGTTAGCTTCTCAGCCATCTGCCAATAGTGTCCCTTGTGTGAAATCAACTGGGCAAACCAACTGAGGAAGCATGTACAGGAAGTAAAAAGACCCATTGTCCGCAGAACCTGCAAAGCAGCGAAAAATCTGCGTTATATATTTAGATATGCTTACATATAAAATCCGCGATAGAGTGAAGCCGCGAAAGTCGAAGCGTGATATAGCGAGGGATTACTATATATATATATATATATATATATATATATATATATATATACACACACACATATCAGTAACAGCGTACAGGCCAATAATGTGCAGTGAACACACTTGACCTGAGCATTCCTAGTTTTCATCCTCTTTCTCTGTACGTTTATCATTCGTTTGCTCAGAGGTTGATGCGCTTGCTGCTTCCTGAGCAGCTCTTATTTTCTCCACCCTAATGTCCCGCTTCTTCTCTTCTTTCGTTGGCAACTTTTCGAGTTAAAACTGATTAAGTCAGTGTTTGTGCTGCAGTTACTTAGTACATTTTTCTTAGTTTTTCACTTAAGCTGGCACTTAAGTCTTCAATCTGCCTCAAGAACGATTTAGCCATACGCATGCGCCACAAGGCTGCCCTGCTGCCGAAACTTGACTCTACAATTAACTAAAATAAAAATAGAAAGGGTAATAAAAACCATCACCCCGAAAGCAGACAGTAGAGGTCACGTAGCATATGTTTACCACATTTCAGGTCAATAGGATCAAACGGTTTGCGAGCTACAGGTGATTTATAATCCTGGATAGACAAACGGACAGCCTTGGTAGCGTATTATAGAAGAAGATTTATCTATGTATTTATGTATTCATTTATTTTAACAGCTTCTGTAAGATCTTTCTTTCTATCATATAGTGCCTTTCCTATCTATCTATCTATCTATCCTTATGATGTAAGGACTTAAAGAAAATCCCTAGCGCAGACCTCCTCTTACTGGGGTCTTGTCTGTTACCCCAAGCTGACATCTTACCTCACTGGTCACCCTGGATGTTCCCCACATTCACCTCTGGTACTCGTTTCTCCCTCATACAACAACACAGTACGATACACTCTGTTAGATAAAATCATAATATATTGTACTCTATTATAGCACACTGCAATGTGATACTAGGCTTTAAAATAAAAGGCATTACTAAAATGTGATACATACAGCAATGACAGCACTCAATAATTACATGTGCTTAGACAAACCGTCACACACTATGCTAGAACACTTTGCTTCTCAATATACCGCAGTCCAGTACTGAAATCTGAGTCAAAGTACGGCAAGGTGCTCCTGGTAATCATTGAGCCACTACACCTCCATCCATATAATATCCTTGTTACATAAAAAGTTGGAACTATTTTTGCACATTCTGAAACTGACAAGATTTAGAATGTGCAAAAACGTCAAAAAGATGTACACGTCAAATCTAAGTCCTTGTGAAGCAAATTTTCATAACACAAATTGCTAGAGTGCACTGTTTTGCATGAGGCTGGTCTAAGGATCTGCGGTCTGACTGCTCAACATCAGTTGGCTGACAGCACAAAGGCCCCCCCAACTGCCACTAAAACTAAAGATCTAGCCATCAGCTAATTTTGGTTATTAAGATTTAAAAGATAACTTTGATTCGTCACACTCCATCACCCATCAAACGGTTAATTAACTATCGCAGAGATTTTTCCTCGATCGGAGTTTTTTCCCTCTTCACGTTTTTTTGTTAAAAGATATTATCAATATTAATGACCCATGCTGCTCATCTTTTAAATGAGAATGGTTATTAAGCATGATAATCTGTTAAAAATATTGGCAATATTTAAGAAATGAAGAGAAAGCTAGTGAAACTGTTTAGGATTTAAGCATCAATTTTAATTGAAATGAACTCTGGCTTCACTTATTGCGACTGCCGTCCTTCATCTTCATCGGCGGCACTCTATAGGATTAGGTTCTATTAAAAAAATATACGATTTAGGACATTTGAGGTGATATGCTCCATCCCAGGAAGGAAAGCAAGAGTCGTTGCATTAGTGTGACTTGACTAATTACAACCTGGCACTACCTGGCGTGTTTTATATAATAGCAAGTCGGCAAAGGCACTAAAGAGACTCACAAGAGCCGTTAGAAATGTCTGCTTTCATAACCTCCTCCTATAAAGAGTCCCATTAAAGGACTCCGACATGAGCTGGATTTAGAACCAGCGCTGTCGAAATCATGAAAGTCAGACTCCACGTTTCAACTCGCACTGGCTGTTCTCTCATTGTCATATTTGCTTTGCCATTGTATAAAAAGTCTACTTTTAAGAAAATAGCTTTCAACTGAGGTGAAAAATGGAAACTTCTGCAATCTGACAGTAAAACAAAAGAGTAGCAGCACAATGACAATAAACAATATTTATTTCATCAAAGGCAAGCATTGCATGTCACTTATTATCGACTGATGACTGTTCTTTTGTAATCTATTTGTGACCTGCTTTTAAACGTTTCATTATATTCAGTCTGAATTAGGTAATATCATACTTTTGTAATCACTCTTTGTTGAATCTTTAAGGAAGAGACAGACTTACTCATTTTGCTATGACAAGTCAGTTGTGGGTTAGAAATAATCTACATTATCCAGAATGCAGCTGCAGACAATAAATTCATATTCCATACAATTGCGAAGACCATAAATATAAGGACTGCTTGATCTTACAGCCGTAGTTACGTTCTGAAGTCACGATTTGAAATTCAGCTTGACTGATATGTGGGTGAATGTGCAGGTCAGAGAGGCAGACAGACCTGGCATTTGGACCCCTTCACTTTCTGTACTTTGTTGTGTTGTACATTTCATTTTAAATGGATACATTTATTACCATTTTTGCCCATCAGACTGCTCTCAATATCCCATAATGACAAACGTGTCTTCAGAAAGGTTTGCAAATCTATTAAAACACCAAAAACTGAAATCTCTTATTCCTAGTTATTCAGGACTTTGTAGAATTCCAGCTTTGAGTCTTCATGGAAAGTCTCTGCAAGCTTAGCACATCAGGATTTGGGCAGATTATCTCAGGCCCTGTTACACTGGATAGGAAGCGTCTGTGAACTGCCATCATCAGGTCCCTCCAGATGTCCTGTGGGATGTGGCCGGGCCACTCAAGGACACTCAGAAACTTGTCCTGAAGCCACTCCAGCATTGTCTTGGCTTTATGCTTCGGGTTATTGTCATACAGAAATTTGAACCCTCACCCAGTTTGAGGTTTTCTTCAAGGAGTATTTGGCTATTTCATCCTTCCCTCAATTGTGTCCAGTCCCCCCATAGCGTGATGCTGTCACCACCATGATGGTATCAGGCAGGTGATGAGCAGTTCTGCACAGAGAGTTTAGCTTTTCTCTCATCAGGTCACAGGATCTTTCCCCTCAGTTCTCAGAGTCCTTTAAACTGTCATACGCCTTTTACTGAAGAGTGATTTCTGTCTAAAACACCTGATTGATTTAACGCTGCCAAGATGTTTGTCCTTCTGACAGGTTCTCCCATCTTAGCAGGTGACCTCTGATGCTTTTAAAGTGACCATTGGGTTCTTGCTCACCTCCTTGATCAAAGTTCATCTTGTCCAGTTCATCTTGGTTTGGCCAAAATGTCAACTCTAGGAAGAGTCCTGGTGGTTCCAAACTTGAGGCCACTGTGCTTCTGGGAACACTCAAAGCTTTACAAATGGTTGATCCCCTTGCCCTGATCTATGCCTCATCACAAATTGACTGTGGAGGTCTACAGAGCGCTGCTTGGACTGCACGTCTTGGTTTCTGTGCAGACATGCAGTTTGGTTTGTAGGTGGCATGTGTGCCTTTCTACATGATGTCCAATCATTTCAGTCTGCAAACATCAAGTTCTAGAAACATCTCAAGGATATTTAAAGCAAACAGGAGGCACCTAAGCACAATACGGAGTGACAAAGCCAGGGGTCTGAACAGATACAGGAATATAAGCGAGATTTCTGGTCTTGATGCGTAATAAATCCGTAGACCTTTCTGAAAACATGTCTTCACTTTGTCATTATGGTTCATTCAGTGTAGAGTGATGGAAATAAATGGCAAACATCCTTTTAAAATAAAGGGGTCTGAAGACTTTGTGAATCCACTGTACTGAAGACCTTAATTTATGTGAACAAAAGGACTTTACTACTCTGACAGTAAATGTTCGTGCCATTTCCTTTCCGGAAGTCATTACAAGCACCAAGTAAAATTTGACAGTGTTATTAAAAAAGTTGGCTTCTGGCATTTGGTGTTCCTCTGGTACTCACCCATGTGATGGTGCGTGTCTTGTAATTTGCTTTGTGAGGTAAATTGTGATGCAGCTTGTGAAAGAAAGGTGCTTTGTTAATGGACTGCTGATCTTTCATTTCAGCAGTTCTCCGGCCATTTTTAGAGACAGAATTAGAAAGAGGGACATGATGGTGGACAGCGCCATAGCAGTCACTGAACTGAACACGCTCTTGGTCTACATGACCAGTTCCCAAACCTTTCTCAGTCAGTGTGGGACTTACCCTACCAGATCATCTGCTCTCATTTTAATTAATCCATTTTCTGCTTTAATTTGGGGATTGTGGGCTGGCATATGCAGAAAGTTTTCCTGTAGCGATCACCGGCCTACCACAGAGCAGCACACCTCAGACATTTAGAGTAATAAATAACAGCCTGCCTTTGGACCACAGAGAGAAAACAGATACAAGGATGAGAACCTGCCAATTCTACAAAGATGGCACCCTCGCCAAGGACTGAAACCAAGTCCAAATACATTATCGGCTTTGAGGAAGCCAAAAGCTGTAATTAACTCTTTTCATTTCATTATTTGTTTAGAAAGGAGCAGGAGAAAGAATATTGAGGACAAAACTGTCAGAAATGAGCAGCAATTTCAATTGTGCTTCCATTCTACTCTGCCAGCAAGTGTAGCCATTTAATTCTTAGGCCCAAGTACATGTTTTCTTTTAATCATGCAAGTAATAAGGTGTTTAACAGGCCTATATTTCATTTTATCAATTAGGATTAAATTATTTGATAAAAAAAGGTAAATATCAACACTTACTAAAACATCGGCCCATTTAAGTGCACATTCAGGACTGCAGAGGCTGAGGCAGCATCAGGCAGAACGTAGGGAGATAAGTTAAGGCCACATCACAGTTGTAGCCTTCATTTACGTAATTGTAGCGAGTTGGAGGCAGTCAGTGGCGCACTCCCATGACCAGTAGCTGTCCAGTCTGGCATACCCAGTGATTCACTTCAACCAGTCCACAACTCACCCCTCTTTAGTCGTAGGGGCATCTCAGTGTGCGTGCAGGCAGACAAACCAATGAATGCTCACCAGGAAGTCCAACTGATAGAAGGCAGGAACGTGGGTGATTTGGACCTCACAAACCAAAGAGAAGCTTGTGTGTCTGATTTTGTGTCTTTTACCTACCACAGCAGCTAGGAGTAGGTGCTGATACAGCGCACTGCTGCACCCACCACATGACAAACCACCTCAGGATCCCAGATTAGGACTCGGGTGCAGCCATGCAGCGGGTGACACCTCAGCACCACACCAGTTCAGATGGAAATGGAACAGTGGGAGGTTTTTTATGGTGGCTGGAGTACCAGTTCTGCCACCAACCCCCAGGTTTCTGCCTGCAGGTTGGATGCAGATCAACGTCATACCCACGACGTACCACAGCAGAATGGGAAAAAAAAAAAACCCCAAAACAAAAATAAAAGTGGCAAGACTGCAGCAGAACTTGACTTATCTTTTAACCCTTCAAACATATCCGGCTCCATCAGGCAACATGCTGTTGGTGGTCAGAAAAAGGGGTGAGCGCGACTGTGCTAGAAGGTTGGCACGCACCTGGTACATATGACACGTCCAATGATTTTCAGTCATTTAAACCAACATGGTCAGAAAACGAGATCAGCAACTGCAGTTGGCAAATCTGAAATAAGCCACAACTAGAAGCTGCGTAACATGACATTGACTTTACTAGGTCAAGCCACTGAAACCTGGGAGTATTTTCTTTCCATCCATATCTCACTCCCAGAGTTCACCTTTACGTTCTTCCAAAATGTTCCTCTTTGAAAGAAAGTATTGCAACAATGATCTATCAAGCTTGCTTGCTTACTTGGGTTGGATGAGGTTGCCCATAAGGGATAGACAGGGTTGAAAATGTTATTTTACCCCCTTTGTCCTAAATTAAAATACATCTTCTAGAATAATAAGAGTGACTGGAAATGTCACCCCAGTCCTTCTAGTGATCCCCAAAACAGCACAACATGAGAAGTATGTGAGTTTGTGCCCAGGTGTGTGCGTACACCCTGCGATGGGCTGGCGCCATGTCCAGAGGTTGCTCCTCTTGTTTGCCCAGTGCTTGTTCGGGTAGGCTGCAGCTTCCCCACAACTCTGCTCAGGTTCAGCAGGTTAGAAAATGGACAGATTGTGTAGCATCTACACTTTTTAACATATGTTTGAAAATATCTGAATATACATTTGTTTATATCATAAATATTTGAGTGTTAATTGTTGGCTAATTAGGCAGCCCCAGTGTAGAGAATGAGAGGCTCCTCAGCTCTGCCTCTGATATCATTTATAAAAGAAGGACTAAGCTGACAGCGGAGACAGAAAGCTGAAATGCCCCTCATGAAGTAATCACTAAACGGAGGGATCGGAAAATATAAGCCAATAAGTAGTGGCTGTGACTTTTAAAGTTGTTAAAACTGAGGTAACTGAGTCCATAAGTTAATGAGTTATCACAGGCGTCTTTTTGCTGACACACATCGCATTCTCTTAAATTAATTTGATAGAAAGATAATGCTATTTAATTCAAATTAGTCAGTAATGTGTCATTTTTTTGTTTAGGTTGAGATATGCTGTATAGAGATGCTATTACATATTTGTTATGACTGTTTTTTTTTTGACAACTAAAATATTACACTACAACTAACCAAAGTACCCAGCATTGAACAGAGATAAATAAATTAGGAAAAACTGTCGCTTGCAGATTCAACGTGGCTAAATGTAACACACAACGAGACAAGAAGGGGCACCGAAATCTGGCGGGGCAATGAATTTATTATCCAAATTAGTGGAGAAGAAAATGCTGTACCTGTGGTCTTACATGAGATCCGGCTTGGGCGGGTACAAAACTTTGTGTGCGCTGTTGACAGTTCATAAATCATTTAAAGATGGCACCAAGTACCATTCAAACGGGAGTGACTTGTTTCGGAGTTGGCACATCCCAGCACACATACAGACGTCATTCTAAAAATGGTCACATTGTGTCCAGCAAGGCATAAAAAATTTGCAAATCCCTTGAAAACTTTTCTACAGGGGAAGCAGGGAAAGTTAAAAGCAAAGGCTGATTTGTGAACCACCAGGCTTTATGCTCACAATAAGGCTTTTAAAAGACAGGAAAAAAAAGCGCATTGTTATTACACTTACTTGCACACAGATATAATTATTAGGAGCTACAGATACTGTCCGGCGGGTCCATTTTCTTCTCAAGTTGTCACTTTAAGCCTCAAAATAAAGCAGGCCTGACAGCGTGTACTTCAATTTGCATCTTCTAATAAAATCACCTTACTGATACACTTTTTCCCCCTCCTCTTGGCTTTAAACAATTCACTAATGGGTCTCCTGCTGACAGGGTCAAGCGTATTGTGTATATAATTAATATTCTCCAGCAAATTTCACCCTTGTCTATCAGTGAGTCACCATTAGGGGCCATACTCGGCGTTCCCAGGGCTGGTATTGAAAAGGCACTAACGAGGTTTGCTAATTAGTAAGAGGAGGCATCATTCAACCACACTCTGGGCAGCAGTGCTGCAATGCTTTGGCGCAATAGCCTGCATTTCTCATATTGCTTAATAATGGCTATGTGTTTTAACCAAAAAAAAACCAAAACTATGCAAGCACTGCAAATTATTATTGTATTATCTTGCAAGGCAATTTACAAATTCAGAAAACTGTACAATCATTTACTTGTATTTTTCAGAACTGGAACACAGAGAAGGAGAGACTTGATCAGGGTCACAGAGCAAGTTATAAAAGTTAACTGGCGGCCCTGTGGTTTAATGTCCACTGCTCCATAAACTACACTGTGGAAAAACAAATAAATAACGAGAGGGAAAGCAAAGGCACTTAAGGATGCTTCTTTACACCGTCCTGTACGGCTCCATTTCCAAAGAAGGCAGGCACCTCTTCCCTAATGACTGAAGGCCAGTAGCCCTTATGTCCCATATCATGAGGACCTCTGAGAAGCTGGTCCTGGACTCTATGAGTCCTCTTGTGGAAGACAAAGACTGGAATGAAAGTTTAGTGATCTATCTGCTCCATAAGACTGGACAAAGCTGTGAGGATTCCGCATTTTGACTTCTCCATTACTTTTCACACCATCTAGCTATGCCTATTAAGGGTTAAACTCAGAGAAATGTAGGTGGCTGTATAAACTGGGCAGACCACAGTTTGTGTGGCTCATGGACTCTCGCTCTCTGATGTGGATGTGAACAACACTGGAGCGACATAATGAACAGTCCTGTCACCGCTTCTCTTCACTCTGTACATCTCGGACAAGAAATATAACAGCAACATCATGTTACTTGCAGAAACTCTCCAATGATTCTGAATGAATGGGGCTTACTGACAAGAAGGATGACAAACAGGACATGAGTCAGGTAGAGAACTTTGAGAAATTTCTGCAACTCAACATCAGCAAAAGTGAGGAACTGCTTACTGACATCTGACACACCAAAGAGCCTCAATGCCTACACAGTATTCAGGGAGTGGATGTGCAGATGGTTCCTGGGTGTCCACATATGTGCAAGCTGGACTGATTTTGTAACAAAGAAGAATGGGAGAAGAAAAGGGCAGAGGAGACTGTTCTTAGAGACTGGGCTCCTTTACTGTGGGTAGTTGCCATCCTTCACATGTCCTATAACTCTGTGACACCCAGTGAGGTTTTGTATGCTGCAGTGTCCTGGGCTGGTAACATCACTTCAAGAGAGACCCACCAAATCAACAAGCTCTTTAAAAAGGTTCAATCACTTATGAGGCATCCCCTGCACCAGCTCAAGGTTGTAATGGAGGGGAGAACAAAGCAGTCTGTCAGTTCTTGTAAGACTGACAAATGTCTTGATGCTGCCGCTCCTTTCGCTTTATTCACTCACTGAGTTCATCCGTATGTCTCTATTATATAAAAAAATCTTGGGATGAGACGAGACTTTTTCAGAGAGATACTTTCACGTCCTGTGAGACAAGACTTTGTGCCAAGAGATTCAACTACGCCCGTGGCCGGAAATAAAAGACAAAGAGTAGATGACAAAGTAGAACGACGTAAAGAATTCAAAAACGTTAGTGCGATACATATGCAGAGCAGGTTAGAGATAATGGAAGTATGAAAATTCACAAGTCTCAAAAAATTATATTAAAGATCGTATTAGCGCAAACAAACGGAAATTATCACTCGGTGAAATAATGGAACAGCAAAAAGAAATCGAATATATGGATCGGCAAAGACGAGAAGTGGCTGGCGCATAGCACAGGCGGGGGGAGTTGGCGAGCGAAGCCCCCTAGTATTTCTTTAAAAAGGACCATATTTCTTTGCCATCACCGTGACGTCCTATGGCTTCAGCTAAGATCATAAATTGACAGGATCTTAACCTATTTGAAGAAATGTTCTAAAAAAACAAATCTTCCGTGTGACGCGAATATAATTGGCACTCTTCTTCCCCAGTATGTCCTCTCCATTTGTGTGGTTTCCTTCTGTACCCACTGCTGTGTTTGGTTAGGGGCATTTTGTACGCAAGCAGAGGCTAACTCGTCAGACGGAGTTTCTAAAGGAGTTATTACTATTTTCTCCACTCCTGTTTCATGGAATGTCTTTAGAAGGTTCATGTGACATATTTAATGGAGGTAAATATTTTATGCTTTAAGACCATTTCATTGTAAAATTGCTCATTGTGGTGCGATAACAGATCTGAATTATTAATGATCCCCTTATTTGAATGCTTTACTCACAGACCGTCTTAACTCATAGGTCTCAGAGGAACGATCAGGAAAAAATGAAATAGATAGAAAGGGAAAGGCAGAGACAGAGACGTGAACACAAGTCTTGGACTGCCAATCTTCAGGATTGAGAAGGAAACATTCTGGAGCCCTGGGTAATGCAATGTAAAACAAGAAGTTTACAGAAGTAGTGAGGATACACTAATGGCTCTGGGCGAGTACCATGAGGTGAGGAGGCACCGTTTACCCAGGCTGCACTCCTTGTTAAGGATTGTTATCAATTGATTTAGAAAGGTGCTGCACAAAATGGGGGGATAAGAAGTGAGATTTACTGTATAAGGCGCTTTTCATAGTGCACACGATCCAAAGTACCTTGCGACTGCACAAAGCATATTCATACAGTTCCTGCTTTTGCTCTGAAATAAATACTAAGAGGCTGCTGGGAGTGAAGCCTAACTGAGGTGCTAATGCTGCCTGCTATGCTCCTCTAACTTCATTGAATGCAACAGATATTCAGATATTTTATATATAATAAAGAGGATATGACATTTGATCATATATTGCCACTGCAAGCCCTACTGTGTGCAGTTTTGGCCTCTGGGCTATTAAAAAAAAAAAAAGAGAAAAACAAAATAAACAAACAAAGTAGCGCGAGATGAAGTCTAGAGAAGAGTGACTAGGCTGATTCAGGGGATGAGTTATGAGGAAATTTGGAAGGAGCTGAAGGATGAAGAGGTGACACGATTAAAACTTTTAAAATTATGAAAGAAATTAATCTGGTGGATCGAGGCGGTTACTTTAAAATGAGTTCAACAAGAACATGGTGACACAGAAATCTCATTCATTCATTTTCCACTGCTTATTTGAGTCCACGTCGCTGGGATAAAAGTCTTAGCAGTGAGGCCCATATGCCCCTTTTCCCCAGCCACACTTGCCCACTCATATTGTGGGACATATAATCCTCACAGCAAGCTGTGGGTCTTCCTCCCTCCATAGGGAGTCTTCCAGGAGGCATTTGAATCAGATGTCTGAACCACCTTAAATGACGGTGCAGAGGGTCAGTGGCTTTGCCCCGCACCTATCCCAGATATCTGTGCTTCTCATCTTGTCTCTAAGGGAGAGCCCAGCCACCTGATGGAGAAGCCCCATTATGGCCACTTGTACCTGCGATCTCCTGCTTTCAGTCATTACACAAAGCTCATGACCACAGGTGAGGATAGAGCTGTAGACCAACAGGTAAATCAAGAGCTCCACCTTCTGGCTTGGTCCCTTCTTCACCACTACTGATTGGGGTAGCGATAGCATAACTGCACTTGCCGCCCCTATTCGTCTGTCAGTCTCACCATCCCTTTTTCCCTTCGACTTGAGGCAGTATCTTACCTCCCACTCAGAAAGGACAGTCCACCTTTTTACTACTGATGAAAATAAATTGGAACTGCAATAAGAGTAAATTCCATAAGACGTTAAGATGTTTTTCTTCATACTGAGAACTGCAGACGCGTGGAATAACTGACCTGACGGTGTGCTGGACAATAGGATGTTTTGGAGGAATTAGGTAGGTAAGAGTGGTGAGTTTTGTTGGGCTGAATGGCCTGCTTTCATCAGAAGTTATACTAACGTTCTAAAGTCCATATTATGAGGAAACAGAGACTCTTATGACCATTAAGAATGTTGCTGAAAACTGTCAACATTTGAGGACAAACCTTATATTAACAAGCTCATATTAACATGCGTTTTTACAGATTAGTGAAAAGTTAGTAGTTGTTCACGGTGTGAAGGGAGGATGGGTAAGCACAAGTGAGTGAGGGTGGCCAGTAAGTAAGGTACAAGTGATATTTAAGACATTAAATTATACTCACCATCCTTCTCCTAATATTACAACAACAACGTTGTCAAAAAACAATTAAACATTAAATCTGTACCCTTGTCTTTTATGTTTCTGCTGCTGTATGCATCTGACTTTTTCCATTGGATTATTAATCTAATCTATACTAATAAAAGGCAAAGCCCTCACTGACTCATCACTAATTCTCCAACGTCCCGTGTAGGTAGAAGGCTGAAATTTGGCAGGCTCATTCCTTACAGCTTACTTACAAAGGTTGGGCAGGTTTCATTTCGAAATTCTATGCGCAACGGTCATAACTGGAACCTATTTTTTTGTCCATATACTATAATAGACTTCTGCTCGATAGCCATGGGAGGCGGAGTTATGCCTCCCACGTAATATAGTGCCTGCCCATATAAGGCTGCCCGTCAGCGGCAATCCAATAGAAACACTGCCGCTAAATATTCACGGGTGAAGGACTGTGCTTATGCAGATGAAGATGAGATAGTCAGGGATAGACTAGTGTTTGGCACAAACTCAGCGAAAGTGCGAGAGAAACTTTTAAGTGCCGGGTCTGAGCGAACATTAAATAAAGCAGTGGACATCACAAGAGATGGCACCAGCACAGCTGGGAACCTTCGATGCATGTACACTGCTCACGTGAACTGCTCACGTGAACAATTGAGAACGCAAAAAATATGAAGCGTGCACAGACTGCGAAAAAAGCAACAGTTCCAAAGAGTGCTGAACAAAAGAATCGATGAATGAAATTACACAATTGAGAAGGCAGCTGATTGAAAAAATATGAGAATCAAATCCTTGATGCGCAACACTCATTATACATAGAATCATATTCATAAGTGCAGCTACTGCGAATGGAAGAAACAAAGCACACGGTGGAAACGCATCGCTACTCTTTGCATTATTTCACAGTAAAACTATTTCAATATATATATATACATACACAAACATATATATATATATATATATATATACATACACATACATATATTAGCGCTTCCCGATTCATTTTACCCTTTCATCCCCTTGGTTTGAGACGTATGAAAAAATATGCGGTTAACGCAGAAAGACAGCTCACCAATTAAAGCTTTATGAATAATGGATACTTTATTAGATGAACGGTAAAAAGTAAGAGCGAGGGGAGGGTGACTTATTGAGGCACGCAGGCGAAACCACAATAGGATGCGTGCTCGATGTAGTGCACGTCAACTCGATCTGAATTGCGCAATCACATTCGAAAAAATCTATCTTTTCTAGTTCTATTTAGTCGACACAAATATCTTTGGTTGGAATGTAAGGCGAATTTACTCTTTACATTTCTATGGCGAAGAAAAATGTATGCAATGATGCCCACATTTAACTTACATTCCTACCAAAGATATTTCTGTCGACTAAATAAAAATTCCTTCTATCTAAAATTTAAATAGAACTTGAACAGTTATGATAGTTCATAATATCCACGCAGACTTGCACTTAAGAGCGGGACTCATCCATTTTAACAAACAGCGTATTGCACTGATACGAAATAGCCTGCCCATTTAATTATTTAGGAATGGATAAATAAATTAAGATTTTGTACTCAAAGAATGTGCAAGTCAACTGGCTGGTGTCCTCACAGACATCTTCAACACATCTCTGAGCCAGTCGTCAGTCCCAACATGCTTCAAGTCGACCACCATCATACCAGTGCCAAAGAAGTCATCAGTGACATGCCTGAATGACTACCGACCAGTTGCACTCACACCAATCATAATGAAGTGCTTCGAAAGGTTAGTCATGTCACACATAAAGACTAATCTCCCTGCCTCCCTTGACCCTCTTCAGTTTGCATACCGCTCAAACAGGTCAACTGAGGATGCCATATGCTCTGCCCTTCACATCTCCCTGACACATCTGGATAAAAAAGACACATATGTCAGGATGCTATTCATAGACTTTAGCTCTGCCTTCAACACAATCATCCCTCCAAAGCTGGTGGTAAAACTGAGCAGGTTGGGCCTAAACACCACCCTCTGCAATTGGATCCTGGACTTCTTGACAGAGAGGCCCCAGTCAGTTCGGATGGGCTACAACACTTCCAGCATCATCACACTGAGCACTGGAGCACCGCAGGGCTGTGTGCTTAGTCCACTGCTCTTCACCCTGCTGACTCACGACTGCACAGCCACGCACAACACCAATCACATCATCAAGTTTGCGGATGATACGACGGTGCTGGGACTGATAAGCAGGGATGATGAAAGAGCATACAGAGATGAGGTGAAATGGCTGTCCGCATGGTGTGAAGACAACAATCTATCTCTCAATGTCGACAAAACAAAAGAGATAATCGTGGACTTCAGAAAATCACGTCCTGCCCACATCCCGCTCAGCATCAACGGTTTAGATGTGGAGATTGTTAGGAGTACCAAGTTCCTCGGTGTGCACTTAACTGAGGAACTTACGTGGACACATAACACCTCATCACTAATCAAGAAAGCCCAGCAGAGACTACACTTCCTGAGGCGGCTGAATCAAGCACGTCTTCCCCCTTCCATCCTCACCATGTTCTACAGAGGCATCATAGAGAGTGTCCTGACCAGCTGCATCACTGTCTGGTATGGCAACTGCAACATATCCGACCGCAAGCGCCTGCAAAGGATAGTGAAGACAGCAGAGAACATTATTGGGGTGCCTCTCCCTTCACTACAAGACATATTTTACAAACGCTGTGTCCAAGGCCTGCAGCATTGTGCAGGACCCTTACACCCCTCACATGGACTTTTCACACTTCTGCCATCCAAGAGAAGATATTGCAGCATCAAAGCCAAATCTGCGAGGCTGCAGGAGAGTTTTACCCCAAGCTGTTAGACTCCTTAACACCAGGCTGCCCCTGGGACCTTCCACACGGCCTCAACCTCCTCTACAAAACAGAACTTTTATACATGAAAACAAAAACCCGTGCATGCAGTGTGTCACGTCTCAGATAAAGAGGAAGACGAGCTGTTTATTGATGCAGTAAGAAACGAATCGATGAATGAAACCGGTTATCTTTACAACGATTGACAAACACGGAATGTAACTTGAACACAACACATCCTACAAATACGAACCTGATTGAAAGAAATAATGAGAATCAAATCCTTGATGACAGCAACACTCATAACACTCACAAAACAATTACTGTATATTGACAATCATGTTACGTTATTTTAAAATGTTCCCTTTTCTTTTTCATAACTTCTTTAACACACTGCTTCTCCGCTGCGAAGCGCGGGTATTTTACTAGTATATATATATATATATATATATATATATATATATATATATATATATATATATATATATATATATATATATATATATATATATATATACCGATCTACATACTCTCAAATAGACAAACCACACACTGTGGGCAATGGAAGAGGCTTCGCCTCTAGCTGGACGTCCGAGGTTCGATTCCCGAGAGGGGGTGCACTGAGTATGTACGCCTGATGACCCCAAAATTAGGGTGAAACACGCATCGCGTACTCTTTGCATTATTTCACAGTAAAACTATTTCAATATATATATATACATACACAAACATATATATATATATATACATACACATACATATATTAGCGCTTCCCGATTCATTTTACCCTTTCATCCCCTTGGTTTGAGACGTATGAAAAAATATGCGGTTAACGCAGAAAGACAGCTCACCAATTAAAGCTTTATGAATAATGGATACTTTATTAGATGAACGGTAAAAAGTAAGAGCGAGGGGAGGGTGACTTATTGAGGCACGCAGGCGAAACCACAATAGGATGCGTGCTCGATGTAGTGCCGTCAACTCGATCTGAATTGCGCAATCACATTCGAAAAAATCTATCTTTTCTAGTTCTATTTAGTCGACACAAATATCTTTGGTTGGAATGTAAGGCGAATTTACTCTTTACATTTCTATGGCGAAGAAAAATGTATGCAATGATGCCCACATTTAACTTACATTCCTACCAAAGATATTTCTGTCGACTAAATAAAAATTCCTTCTATCTAAAATTTAAATAGAACTTGAACAGTTACGATAGTTCATAATATCCACGCAGACTTGCACTTAAGAGCGGGACTCATCCATTTTAACAAACAGCGTATTGCACTGATCAGTCCCAACACAAGTCGACCACCATCATACCAGTGCCAAAGAAGTCATCAGTGACATGCCTGAATGAAATAGCCTGCCCATTTAATTATTTAGGAATGGATAAATAAATTAAGATTTTGTACAAATAATGTTTTTCATTTTTCTTCCTTGATGGATTCTGGCACCCCCAGCAACAGTTGCTCGCACCCCAAAGAGTGTATGTATACAGGTATGTATATATTTATATATATGTTTATATATGTGTGTGTATATATGTGTATATGTATATATGTATGGATATATATATATGACAGCAATTACATTGACAATCATGTTACGTTATTTTCAAAATGTTTCCTTTTCTTTTTCATTACTTCTTTAACACACTACTTCTACACACGTCTTAAACAACTATTATCATACACTGCACGGGTATTTTGCTAGTCTAATCTAAATAAAAGCAAAAGTCCATTTTTGATGCAGAATATTACTTGGCAATGCAACACATAAATTTAGATATTAAACTGGCAAAAATGAACATTCGCTTATGTGCATTGGTTTATTAAAAGTATTCACTATGGACAAAAGGAGTCAGCATTAGTAAAACTTGGGAACTGTTAACTTGTAGACTGTGATAGAATTCTGTGGTGGACCGAGAGAAACGAGGAGCTAAAAAACACAGGCAGTAAATGGGCAGACTTGAAGAAAAGCAAGCCCCCTGTGAAAAACATGTCTGGATGGAGCTGTTCAAGCTACCCAAAAGTTCCAGTAATTCCAAACTGTACACACCAGTACTTAAGGTCACGTCACCACCTCACAGACGATTCAAACGGTAGACATCACAGGCAGAGGCTCAAAAGTACGAGTTAGAATGGGGACGACCAGTGACCTCGTAGCTAGTGCTTCCGCTTGGAGTCCTTCACAGTCTATTCATTCATTCATTCACACAGGTCATTAGAGAACAGCATCTGGGAAATCATTAATTGCTATACAGGACAGGATGGGTGGTTTTATTCATTTTTATTTCATAAAACATCTGCTTGAAGGTTTCACTGCTTCTGGAGCAATGGCTACAATTTACAATCTAAATTCTGAAAAGACATGTTCCCTTTTTGTGTCAGTTGCTTTATAACTTGTTTTTTTTTTTTTAACTTCCCTCAAGCAGGATGCTTATCAATGAAGCCCCCTCACTTGACAGCGGGTGACTGCTCTTGGTATCAGCGAGGTGCCCTCCACGGGGGTTAAGTCTTCTGTTAAATCCCAGCCATGTGCTCATCCCCTCGCAAAATAAATCCCCATTCTCCTGGCTAAGAAAATTCAAGTCCCTCCAAGCAGTGACAGCTTTTGAAATACTGTCTGAGGGGAGTCAAAGAGAAACTACCAGTGTACACTTCTGGAGTCAACCCCTATGACGAGGGAAATGGGAAAAAATAAAATAAAATAAAATAAGTGACACAGTAAATAAAAATACAATTTCCTAGAGTGACACCTCCATTCTCTTTGGAGCTGCTGACAGTAATTATTGTAAGGCTCTTCTCATGGACTCCCCCAACAGACTAAAAAGCCACATGCCACCAGTGCCGCATGGAATCGGAGATCTTCTCAAAGGCTGTCGGAGCCTTCAGTGTTTGTGAAAGATGTCTGGCCAAGTCACAGATGTGTTAGATTTTTCTTTCTAGCACTTGTGGTTTGCAATTAAAAAAAAGCATGGAGATAGTCTGGGAAAAAAGCAGATGACAAAACTATGCAGAAGAAGAGGCATCAGCTATGAAAAACAAATTGGAGAAAAGTGCAACAACACGCCAGCAATGAGGAGCTCGGTGTTTCTCTGACGACGCCATCCTTTAATTACCTGCCTTGAAGAAGAAGGAACCATGCTGCTCAGATACTCATTTGTGATAGACTTGTTTGTTTCCTCTATCAGAGTGTGTGTGTGTGTGAGTGAGAGAGAGAGAGTGAGTTCTCTGTAATGCCAACATGTGATTTTTGATTTATTTTTTCACCATTATGGCCTGCATTTTCCAATCATGACTTGGGATGTGGCTTCACTTCAGAGCGTTTTGTAGATGTCCACAAGTCACAGACTCTTCCAGTAAGGTATCCTCTTCACAATATGTTTGTAATCTTCTACAAGTTTTGCTCTCTTACTGTCCCCTAATGAAGAGTCAAGCTGAGTTTCGGAATATGTCAGTTATGCTCAGAAGTTCAGAGCTTCCAGTCTTGTGAAGGCCACTCGGTAAACACGTTACTCCGACTCCATTAATGTCACCAAAGAATACTGAGCATGGAGTCGGGACTCGAGGCATTACATGCAGCAGGACCACTTTTTAGGACAAGCATTGTAGTTTTCTATCAGTTGGCTTACATTTAGCTACTCTTTCAATGGTGAAGTTGTTATTTTTTTAATAAACTAGTGGACTTTGACCTCCTAGCCTCTTTGCAGTTCTGCCGCTCGCATATGGGGATGTGAATGTACAATTTAAACAAATTTGAATTTTCATGTGCAGTGTTACATTTGCATCCACGCCACGTATAACTGCCCGTGATTGCATTTCATTTCTTTCTCTCTATTAAATAAAATGACTTTTTTGAATGTTCGTCTCAGAGATTTGTTAATTATCTTTGCAAAAGCTATTCTAATGGGAAACTATCAACATTTTAAAACAAATGGCATATCAAGATCTCCTTTGGTGTCTGATGTTATCCCCCTGAAGATGGACTACATTGCCTTTCTTGGATACATCCTTCTTTCTACAGTAATTTGTGTGTTGGAAGACCAGACGGTGCTAACGGTTGTAGATATTCTACAGGATATTGTAAGTTGATGTTTTCATCATTTCAGCAGAGTCTATTGATACGCGCTTAACCGATTTGCCCTTTTTGCCTTAATTCATTTGACTTCCTTGTTTGTCGGTGCTAGGATTGCCCGTGTACTCATTTTTTCTGTTGATAACCCTTCATGATGAAATTCTTCAATAAGATTTGGACATAAGAAGTCTTCTTTAATTGGGAACTTAAAGTGAGGAAAACGTAAAAATGTATTAGAGCTGAGAGTGCAAGAAGTGCGTCTGATAAAAGCATTCACACAAATGAGAGGTGAGAGGACTGTGGTCTTGTTTGAAAATGGTTGTAATTTGGACAGGATTTGAAAGAATCTAATGGCAAACGTCACCGTCTCGCGGGACTTGCTTCCAAAGGTTTTAAGTATGACATAACTTGGAATCTCATGTTAAAAGTCTCCGTCTCGCCAGGACTTCACTCCAAAGAGTCTCTTCAAAATATCACGTCTTGTCGCAGGATAAAAAGTCTCGTCTCCCAAGATTTTTTTATTATAATAGAGAGACAAACTTGAAAAGGCTGCAGCTGTAATGAAGCTGTCCTAAATGATCACAAGTGATCTAGTATTCCCTTTATTATTAGATAAACTTTATTAATCCCTTAACATGGTTTTGAACTTTTCAGGCCAGTTTCTTGTTTCTTTTCCTGACCTGGTAGTATTGAGATACTGAATGATACTGTGAAAATGCATTCAATTCAGTTAAAGGTAATTCCTCTTTATGAATTCACTTTGCCTCGAGTTCTGCAATGTTGCGGAAATGTTTGGGAACTTCACCAAACTCATTGAAATCCATTGAAGTCAAAGGAGGAGGACAAACAAAAATGGTTCTTAAGTGTATTATAATGGCATGATGGTCTTTTAAGTGTGTCTGACAGCTGGGTGTTGGTAGTCAACTATGGTGACCTGAACTGTGATGCAGCAGTCCCCATGAAAAAAGTAATAAAATGAAGTGACAGAAACAGAGGAAGCACAAATTATTTACGTTTGCCCTCTCACAGATAACGTTTTTATTAGTACTAACAGAAGTTCCTTAATGCTGTAAAAGTTGTTTTATTTGGTATCCATGATATAAGCATTATATATGAGCTGAGTCAGATGAGTTTTAAACCTTCCATATACTGAAAACTAATAAAACTCACAGACCTGATGGGATTTTACCAGTCGGGTTGAAGGAAATGAAATGAAAAGGGAGAGATATTGGAGGACTGAGAATCTGCACAAGTGACTCCAGTCTTCAAAAAGGGAGAGAAAATCGTCCCTGGTAACTACAGACCTAGAAGTCATAGTTCTGTGCCACGCAAAATTATGGAAACTATAATAAGAAAAGTTCCCATATAAAAATAACATACTAAATAACAGCCAGCGTGAGATTTGAAAGAAAACCTTGCCAAACCAATCTTTTAGATTCTTTTTGAGAAGGCAACTGCAATAGTTTACAACGGCAAAACATACAACAGAATTTGTTTAGACTTTCAGAAGGCCAGTTGCACACCAAAGATTCATTTTGAGAATAGAAGATTTAGGAATCAGAGGAACTCAGGTTGCCTAACCAGCAGAAGATGATGAGTGTAGATAAGAGGAGAATAGGGGAATCGGTGGAGTCCGTCAGGGGTCTGTCATCAGCCCTTTATTTTTTACTGATTTATATTAATAACATTCATTCCAATGTAGTTGGTAAACTTGTGAAATTCACAGATGATACTAATATTGGAGGAAGGAAGCAGAAACACTTCAACAAGACTGGGACAAGCTTCTGAACTGGCTGAATGTTTGGTCAATGCATTTCAAAAACGTGCAAAAGGCACCTCAATTATACATACGAGTAGAGAGACACTGAGCTCTAGGAAGCATCCTCTGAAATGGACTCTGTATGACACAACATTTTCATCATCCAAGAAATGCATAGAAGCAATTATAAATGCAAATAAAATGGTAGGTTATATCATAACAACTGCTGAATAGAAATTTAAAGAACATTGTGCTCAGTATATATCTAATGCACATGTGAGACCAAGACATGTCCTACGGTGACAGACTCGGTTTAGTCTCAAGCAGAGGAGACGGTGTGGGGTCCTAAGTCAAGGACACCAGCAGAAATGAAGGGGAAGAGCATTCACACTCAAGACCAGTGGAGTATGTCTTTACTCAATCAGCTGTTCAATATCTGGAACAAACGACTAAGACATGGAGTTGAAATAGAAACCTTAGAGAAAGAGATATTAGGACAGCTGAGCTATTAATACAACAAATGAGTGACAAATGGACTGAATGGTCCCATCTTGAATGTCAAATTTCTTATGTTTTAAGCAACCAGTAAGTGTAAATCCTGAGGTAAATGAACTGGTGACCACTGGAATACACATGTTGATGACAATACCACCAAGCGGTAGGGGTAAAGTATTCTTTTTAAAACTCCGAAGTGTCTTTGGGATGCACATATCTAAAGATCTCCCAGGAGTGTCTTGGCAATGTGTGCTCACTGCAGAGCCCGAGTATTAACATTTCAAAGCTGGCTGGAGTTTTCATTCAAATTTATTTTTGATTCTGTTTTTAGTTTTATATGTGGCCGGTGGGTGGGAGTTTGGGAAGGTGGTCTGCTGGTTAGCACAGAGGCTCATATGGGTGTAAACGGAATGCCAGTGCAAGGCTCCAATGAGTTACAGCCTCTGAAAGCCCATTGTCTCAAACCCACTAAGACCCTTGAAGGGCCAATAAAAAATACATAGATGTTTTAATTAAGCTTTTCAATTTCTAACATTAAAAGACAGACAGGTCCTGAAAAAGCTCACATTTGCATAGCCTACACATATGAAGATATCTCAACAGGGTAAAAACCATAAAGTGCAGTTTAGATGTGGACTTAAAGTAAGATACATGCTGTTTACTGAAAATCACAGAATTTAAAAGGCTACAAGTGCATTGAGAGTAAACACATGGAACAAAGAAACAAGAAATAATCATCAGCCAATTAGTAAAGGACATTTTAGTCTAATTGCAGAAATGCACGCAGATGGCAAACATGTCAACTTCTTCACATTATGTGATAAAATGTGCCTTGCCCTCATAAAAACTCTGGCTGTGGGGTAGCTGAGCCATACATCCTTGGGTACAAATGTTAGTGTGCGGCCTAAAAGCCTTGCATTTACAAATATTTATTTCGTAAATCAGCTTGCTTAAAAACAAATAAAACCAGACCTAGAAAATTCTACATTTTCAGCAGTCTTTCTAACAATTGAGATTCTATTGTATGGCACCCCCTACCGTTCCTGGTGACTGCTGGTGCTCTGCCCCTTTGCTATAAAAACCATACATCAACATTCTTATTTTAGAGTGGCATCTTTACAAATGGCGGGACTTTGTACCCTCACTTCTGCCATTTCAAAAAACTGTTTGGTTTCAGTCTGTATAGCAAACAGGCCATCGTGCACATACAGTAGTTCATGCACCCTAATGGCTCTGCAATGTACTACTTACTTATTTCAGCCATTTCTTAAACTCCTCATCATCAAGGAGATTGAGCCTTTGCTAATTTAATATTTTGTGTTTAATTTAGGAGTAACACATCAGGTAGGTCAAGCTGAAGGTCTGGGAGAGCGCCTGTTGTATTGACTGGCACAGATTTATTTAGGTCTTTCTTCAAGTAAGAGCCAATCTTAGAAAGTAATGTTTATTGTTAAACTCATTTAAGTGTTTGCTTAATTTCAATAGAATATAATCTTCTCATTGTTACTTAGATTATAGTATAGTCTTTGACTCCCTGTAAATTAACATGAAATAGAACTTGCTTTGCTTTATCTGTAAAAAGGAGTGTTAATTACGCCAGTTTGAAAATAGACGTATTGCTAGCATGGATTGTTAGACAAGTACGCCAATAGGAGATGGCATACAGTTTTCTGACCGTGCTTAACGTGCCTCAAGTTCAACTCTATGACCAAACCAAGAAATGAAACAAGATAAGCCTTAAACAGAACTTTCTTTAAACCAGAACGTTTCTCTTCTTTAATATCATTTTTTCTCTATTTGTGGTGTGAACATCTTTGCTTTGAAATTTGACAATAGCTTTCAAAAACAAAGATACTTGCTCTGTGGAATTATCTGGAACATGTGTCGCACTATTGCCTGAATCATCCGATGACACAAACTAAAAGCTACACTTCACCTCAGTCCACAGAAATTGTTACTAATCTTCTGACATGTTACTAGGAGAAAAGCAGATTCACAACAATAAAATTAATTGCAAGGTGAAAACAAAGGAATTGTTTCCCTAAATACTGTTTTTTCTCCCTTTGTTTCAATGTTTGGTGATTTAGCACTTCATCGTTCACAGAGGTCTTTCCTTCTTTAGTCAAAGCTTGGACATTTTTCTTTGTGTGCCACATTCGACATTGCCAGTGTCGCTCACTGTACAGATATCTGCCAGCTATAAAATGCCAACACCCACTGGAAACCAGAATGCTTAAAGAAAGAGAAAAGCAAACTGAAAAAAGATATAAAGAAAAAACGATGCATTCTGGACCAAGAGGATCTGTCCATGAGCAAATAACCGTGTCACTTTCCATCCACGATACGTCTGCGCTTTCAACTCCCGAAAACACAGACCTCTGAAATCGCTCTCCCACATTGTATACGTCTGGAAACTCTACCTCAGGGCTGTAATGTGCACAGGCCAAAAACACAGACTCTAACTGCGCTCGGATTCGTTTGCTCGTATTACACGGCCCTTCGCTGGCTGGTCCAGCTCATGACGACATCTCATTCCCTGACTGGCTCACTTTCAGAGGAGAAAACTCTATTACAAAATGGTAGACACTGAAGAGTTGCTTTAAGGCGTTTCTTGTGTTGCATACCTGTATGCACCTGAATTGCATTTTCAACAGTTTGAACGCTGCATAACCGTGCCACAGATAAATACTTTATTGACCGCTACAGTTTTGCAATAAATCTCGTGTTAACATCCTGTTAAGGATTTTTCTGCCGATGTGCGCATGCCCAACGTTGGTGAACATCTAGGTCATATGCATTTTTGGTTATTTTAGTTTGGATGCAGATACTTTTGTAAGCCATGTAAAAACACTAGCGTGTATGGAGATCACTTTGGCTTCAAATTACAGATTCTAAATGAACAAAAAAACAACTCATCTGTTCAGGAAGGCTTCTAGCTCTACCTGACTTTATTACCTCCATGTCAAGATGCTCATGTAACCTCTGTGTGTGTGTGTGTGTGTGTGTGCGTGTTCTAGACCATCAATTATGTTGTCTGCTAGGTTTCTCTGAATTTACTATCTTACTCTTCTTTATTTATTTTTATGGTTTAGTACAATGCTATATACTGTTTACCCTGCTGTTTTTTCTTCAGCTCTGTAAAGCGCCTTGAGCATGGGAAAGGCACTATATAAATAAAATGTATTATTATTATTACTTAGTAGTGTGGACGCTGCCATTGATGGCTCGCTTAAACCAAAAATAAAAGTAATCATAGACAGTGTTATGAAAAATAGCATAAGAAAACCTACAACATTCATTTAAGAGAGAAATTCTACTAATCGAAGTTACTTAAAAATTGCATTTAGATATTTTATTATTTACCTCTAAAATTAAGGAAAGGCATGCAGAGAGCCTCAGGTGAACACAAAGTTTTATAAAATCTATTAAAAGGATATTTATATCACAGTGAAAATAATCATGCGATGAAAACAAATTAATGCTTGTCACCAGTGACCCTGAATTAAATTAAGTGGATTTTGAAAATGTATGCTATGCATATTTTGTTTGTATAAAATTAAAGAGGAACAACTGTGCGCATATGTTGTGGTGTAACCCTGCCTGAAGCACATATAAACATTCACTGGGAAATACAAGCTTTGTAAATATTACCCAAACACAATAACCAAGCTGTATTTTGTGTTTAAATAAATATTAGATACTTTAGGAACATAACATCGTATGCTTTGAAGAGAACAGGCCATTAAGGCTAACATGACCATTAAATTGGAATTTGCCTAACACTTAAGTGCGTTCACAGTTAATGTGAGAAGTCCCTACTATGAGAGCTCTGTCTGTCTGTCTGTCTGTCGGTCTACATAAATTAACTCGGCCCCAAGTGGACTGATTTTGCTGACATCTCGAACACTTATTTCTCAAAGAATTTTGTCAAGACAGTTCACCTTTCATTGAGATATCGTGAAGAGATTGCACAGTACAAAGTTTGGACATATGAAACACTCCCACTGAAAACCAGTGCCAAATCTACAAACTCGTCTTCAAAAATTCGGTACAATTTCACCCACAGATTAGCTTACTGTTTCAACTTTACCTTGATAGCCGTTACACAAGCTTGTATATTTTGTATACTTTCCTCTTTTACTCATCTGACGGCCGCTGAGCTCTCCCATACAATGCCAGATCAAGGGCGCGTGTGCAAACAGCTCATAGAGAAGTACGGTCACCATGAAAGTAAATAAAAAAAAAAAGCTACTTCTCTGGAAGTAAATACAAAATGAAAGTAATTATGGCAGCATATACAAGACTAAAGTGACTGAACTAATAAAATCTTTTTATTTCTTATTGTAAAAAATCGATGTTATCTGCCTGCAGCTAAACACTATTTGAACTAATTAATTCAACGAGAAAGGTGCAGCTCCCCTAAGGCATTTGGAACGGGAACTGTAGTGGTGTACGGTCTCTGCGGTGCACGAAGAGGTGGATTTTAATGCAGATAGCAAAGACAGGGCAGGATGACAGTTTACGCAAACTTAGTGTTAATGTGTGTGACAAAGATTGAGTCGGAGTTTCGGTTTATCATCTGCCCCAAGAGCCAATTTTGCTTCTTTGTATCTTTAGACTGGAGTTAAAATCTCTAAGATAATTGTTTCATTTGATATTCCTGTTATAGGGTAAACCAGCTCCTTCCTAAGTTCTTAGCTTTTTTATTTAACTTTAATAAATTACTGAGATCTGGCATATACACTCTCACATGCATACGCACACCCGCCCACACACAGCTGAGCCATTTACAGACAACATTCTCTTATCAAATACCTTTGGACTGCACACACAAAGCAGGATCTCTGTGATTCAGCTCCATCAATCATTTCTCACTGGTAAAACTCCTGTAATGAATCTGGTCGTTCTGCTCTATTTTTGGTAATACAGAGAGCCAACTGTACATGATACTCCAGACGAGGCTTCATCTGTGCAATGAACAGCTTTTAAATGTCCTTCCTTGAGTTGTATGCTTAATAGCGTAACCATATATGATATAACATCTTATTGGACTGCATGTGGACTCAGGCAAGTCCAATATGGCTCAAAAATTTTTCTTCTATGGTGGACTTTCAAGTTTCCGCCAATTTAGCAAACATTCGATATTGATACTTACGACAGGTATCGTTAGATTAATCATCACCTTTTACACACAGCATCTGGTCAAGTCGGAATTCTATCCAGACACACAGAAACAATGGAAAAATGCTTGTAAAAGGATGGACATTGGAGTCACTTTTTGAATTAAAGACAAGACTCTTGACCAATGAGGCTTCAACTGCCAGTTAATCATGTGCACCGATTATATAGGAATTTAACAATCAGATTTATCAGAGTAGCCTTAACATGTCTTCTGCATCTGACTGGATAACCAACATGTGGATTAGACAACATGAGTAATGTGAGATTTTTTTTGTTTTTACCATTGTACTCCACTGTGGTGGGCTGGCGCCCTGCCCGGGGTTTGTTTCCTGCCTTGTGCCGTGTGTTGGCTGGAATTGGCTCCAGCAGACCCCCGTGACCCTGTAGTTAGGATATAGCGAGTTGGATAATGGTTGGATGGATCCATTTTACTCCATTGGTCACTATCAGTGTCCATTATACTATAAACATATTTTCTCCAATATGCATGAAAACATGAGATTAATTTTTTTTTCTTGCCACCACTACAAAGTAAATGGGGAAAGAATATAAAAAGATATATCATTTTGGGTGGCATATTCCTACAAGAACCAAGATCACGCCACGAGTGCGAGTTTACTACATTCAGCTACTGTCACTTTCGGTGCACATATTACTTGTTTTCACAGGTATGCATTATTTAAACACAATTATTTAAAACCTTCACGTTTCTTTGATAAAGTTGTAGTTTCACATCAGCATCGTCCTTGCAAATGTCTCAGCTGGTAAACATTTGACTGCACATCACTGACACTTGTGGATGAATTCTGAAAGCGACAAACCTGAGGGACTGTAATTGTTTCCTGTGCGATGCTCGTTTGTCTTGAGTCGCACAGACTTTAGGCATTCAGCAGGCTCAGCAGATAGTTTGTCTGCTGGTGAAGGGGGCTCAGTTCCTGTGCCTGGACCTAATGGGGCACTCGGTGCTTAAACTGTATAAATAATGCATGTTGATAAACAATATTGTTGTGCTTGTGGTGTCTGAATGTCACTGTGATTTATGTTACGCTCATGCGGACAGCTATGTGATTTTCCACTGTATCTACATATTTACACAGATGTAGCTTGCATTGGGGATATTAGACGCCATGTGGTCTTTGAGACAAGGCCCCCTTCAGCGTATAAACATCTAGAAACAAGGCAGCTGAGATGAAGGTCAAGCACAAAATATTTTACATACCAAAGAACCTGCCAGAACCTTCTGGTTACTGAAAGAAACAAAAGGAAGAAACCGAATCTATGATATCTAGATCCTTCAGTGGGCACTGATGCATATTCAGACTCGGAGAACTTATTAGTGCTTCTTTATTATGAACCTGCTCAAACTTCAGTCAGGGTTACTGGGGTCAGCTGTCGCACATCCCAGCCTGCATAGGGTGCAAGTCCATCACAGGGTGAGCGCACGTGTGCACACACACACACACACAGAGGCCAATTTAGGATCGCCAGTTCATCTAACCTATCTGTCTCAAATCTATCCTAAATAACAGAACAGTAAAAAAATGGGTTAGTTCCCAAAAGGGTTAAATACATTTTTTGACTGAAACAAGACAAGAACTAACAAAAAGAAAAAAGCACTAACATACTTTCTTCCAAATTTTATTATTCAATTTAAAATTACTGCCTGTAATGTAAAATAAATGTTCAACTATAATACGAGGGGCGTTCAATTAGAAACAGGAGTTTTCATGCTCTGTTCTTATAAAGAGTGTAAGGAAGACCGGACTCATTGGACAAGCACACGCATATATGAACTCGCCATTAGTAGCGTTAGCTGCTCTTTCTCCCTTCCTGTCCGAGCAGGAGGTACACAGTTGTGGTGCACAGCGCATTATTAATAATCTTTGACAAATGAAGGAGTCATTCCTTCTCAGATTTATTTGAGACTTAAACAGTTTGGGGATGAGTGTCTCTCTCAGTCTAGAGGGTCTGATTGGTGCAAGTCATTCAAAGAGGGACTATCACCTCTTTGGTCCACTTAAGGAATTCAAGTCAAGTTACTGACGATGTGCAAGAATGGGTCAACATGCAGTCAAGGGACTTCTACTCTTCTGGGATTGAGGAGCTTCCTGAGTGCTGGAACAAGTGTATCGCTGTGGCAGGAGACTACATAGAAAAATAGTGCAAGTCGTCTCGTCGTATTCAATAAATAAAGCACAGCTCATAAATGCCTGTTTATATTTGAATGGCCCTCATATTTTCAGTCCAAAATAGGATTAAAAATGTATGGACGGCACATTAAACATTGAGGAGGCGAATTCAAAAAGCTGTCAAACCAAGCCCACCATCCCAGCACTACAGGCCTGAAGGTGGGCGCTAAACTGGTGCTGTCACTACACCAAGACTCTGTGACCTGAAAATACAGCAGCTGGTAAGATGGAACAGAACTCCCGTAAAGAGGACACTGAGCAGAGAAAAACTAAGTTCAATATATAATAAATGTAGATTCAGAAAGTCGTGCCTCTCTTCTGCTGTGTTTTTATTCCTATTCTTATGTTTCCAAATTCTAATTAATCATTTAGTCAGTTTTCAGTAGCTTAATTTCCAAATACATTTTCAAAATAGTAATAGATGGTGTTATAGTTTTTGGATTTATGTGAAGTTCTTTCTAAGAAGCAAAACACATTCACTTCATTTTTTTACCTGTTTTTATGCATTAAATAAAATCTATACAGCTTACAATACATTCATTCTAAGATGATGTGTAATCATGAAAAAATACCAAGAGGAAAAATAAGAGAGTCTAAATGATCCCTTCTGCCAAGAGGGATGTGCATTCTTCTTCATGACACTTTACTACTGCACAATGTAGGATTTTATGGCACAAGCCATTTGTTTATGTCTCCTCATGGCCTGAGCTATGAAGAGTGAAATAATAAAGCAGATAACAATGCACTATTATTACAATTTTTAAGAGAGAAGCCATTGGTATAATAGATAGATAGATAGATACTTACACTACCAGTAAAAAGTCTGGCTACACTTTAGAAATTTCCAAGTTTTTCATAGAAACTGATACAGTTGTGTAATCACAATACCATTGAGTTGATTAAAAAATACATTCCAGATACTCCTAGTGTCACTTGAAATGACAGATTTTTAGTTTATTATTCACAAACGATGGCAAAGCCCCATATTTAGAAGCCAGTGTCCTATTTTTCCACTCCTTTAGCTTATCCTTAATTAGTCATTCTAAATGTTATGTGGTTATTAGAGAAACCTTTGGCACAGATGAAACCTGTTATTCAATTCACAAGAATAATGGCATTCCTAAAGTTCAGACCTGGGCTCAAAAATGGCCAAAATGAAGAAACACGTTAGTCTATTCTATTTTTTTTTTTTGAGGAATGAATGTTATTCCATACGATAAATTGCCAAGAAAATGAAGGTGTGATACAAAGGTGTCCATTACTGTCTTGAGAGAAGAGGGTGAACGGGATCTAGGAAAATAAGGTCCAGATGGGCAACTGCAAAGGAGGTAAAGAACATCAGAGTGTGCAGTGTGTGAAACAAACTTACAGACTTACAGGACCTCAGTAGGCTTCCTCATGAAATACACGACAACAGAGGAAAGATGATTCTGGGATGCCAGCTACAGTCCTCTTCCCTTCAATGTCAGTGTTCTTTTGCTCATTTGAACCTTCTTTTTAATTGCCAGCATCCCTGAGTTGTCTTTTCTCGGTTGCAGATGACACTGGCATTTAGTGTACATTTAAGGAGGAAGCCAACTGAGAACCAGTAAGGCGTCCGTTTCTCAAACTACAGACTCTGATGCACTTAAAGTTGATGGCCATTGGGACACTGAAGGAATGGCTTATGAGGATAATAAATTAAAAATCAGTAATGTCAAGCAGTAATAGTCATTAACAACACTAATAATGTCTTGGCTGTATATATAATTATATATTAATTAATAATTTACCGGCATCTTGATAAAATGGTACTGATTCCTATCAAAACACCACAATTTCTAGATTTCAGTTTTCTCGCTGCTCAAAAGTCCTGTCTGCAATTCAAAAACGTGACTCCCATGAGCCTTTAGTTTACGGTTTATTTCTCAAGTAACAATTTCACACCTTTGAAACCACAAAAGTACTGTATATGTTTTGCATTATGTGACACAAGAAACGTGAGATTTTATTTTCCATTTTCCTTAAGACGTTTTCACATTATTTGCTGTTGTATAACATTAATCTCTCAGTTCTCCAAGAAAACATAAGAATAAAAATTTTCCTCGGCCACTGGCACAAAATACATGGGGTAAGTAGCATATAAAAACGCTGATGTCTGCACGGAGTATTCATGAAAACTGAACTTTGCGAGAGAAAGTCTTTTCTGTACTTCCTTTTATACATAATCATGACGGTTCATCTGCAGTTTCTCTCTCTTAAGTAACATGGCACCCGCATTTTTAAAAACGTCAAAGAGGCATCCATAGCGAGCACAGCAACTCAAAATTTGATGACATTGTCCAAGATGGCAAGAAAATATAAATTAAAAAATTATAACTAATCCAAAATAGTCCAAATGAATCTTAAATACTTGGATAACATGATGTGGTATTCATAGCAGTAAACTATTGCAGGCCAATATTTTATTACACGGAATGAAAGGAAAGACTCATAACTTCTTAAAAAATTTATATTCTCCTTCCCCAGCTGTGCTGCTGTTGGTGCATAAATGTACGCATAAAAACGCAAAATCATTATCTCTGTAGAGCAAAATTTAGTGGAGCGATTTTGTTCAAAATCAATAGGCTTCTTCTAGCATTTTACAGTCTTAATAATGTGCCAAGTCTCATTCGAATTTGGAGATGTGGTTTTGAATTATTGTGCCCACAGACTCACAGACAGACATCACTAAGACGGTGCTTAAATGCTGAAAACTTGAGCTCATCATTTTGTTCCTGTCACAATACCACCCTGATTTACATAAACACGGGCGAGCACTAAAGCTAGGGGTCATACATACAAGTGAACGTGGCCGACAATCTGAGATATGAAAAGCACCCTTTAGGGAGTAGATGAAGCACAAAACCAAAAGTCACAGACAAACCAGTAACAAAATGTGACAGAGTTAAAGCACAGCAATCCACCTTCAAAAAATGGCAAGTCTGCGTGTGTGTTTCTGTGTATCTGTCTGGCTGCTAGGGTAAGGAAGGAAAAAATAAAGACAAGACAAAAAACGTAGAAGGGAGTGAAAATCAAAAATGATAACAAAAATACCATAAAGGGGGCTAAAAATAAGCAAAATGGTCTTATCGGCCTATTCTGCTGTCTGACATCATATGCTGGCAACAACAGTGTTGTGGGGAGTTTCTTGCACCCGCCTGGCCCATGCTTAGAGCTGCAATGCTAACGACTGATAATTTTGTGCTGTGGGAAATGGAGGTGAGTAAATAACAATAAATTGACGCGCACATCATGAAATCAAAACCCCCGACATGACTACGATAGAGTAGCTAAATCAGGCCAATGCGGTGGTGACCCACCAGTGCATTTTCCCAGCACGACACTTCAACTATAGGAATGGTCAGCTCGACAAGCGAGGCTGAGAAGAAGTAGCGAAGACAGGCAGCTCTGTCCAAAAAGGAAAAGGCCATTGTGATCAGGTGCGTGTTATTATACCTAACCAAATGGACAGCCCATACATCAAATAAAAAACACAGGAGGTCTACACTGATTGCTCCAATTTCAACCCACTTTGATTGGCAGCACAGCTAGCAACAACATAAAAATGCTCATTTAAGAACGAGGTTCAGCAAATGGAGAGAATTTAGAAGCTAAAGTGGCTCTAGAGACGGATGTCCTTACCGTATAACGCATGCTCCTCATGTGACTGCACACAAAAAACGGACTAACATTAGTTCAAGATAGTCCAAGCAGATGGAGGGCACCAGAAACCATTCCTTTGGGACCTATCGGTTAAATTTGGAACCTTTTACATTTGTTTGGAATGCTAACCCTCTCACCTGAAACAGCGCACAGAATAATAAAAATGAACTTAGCGGCAGATGCAAATTGTTGCCTAATTTGGTGTCCAGGAAAAGACCACAGAAAGACTTGCTCTGATGCTGGTGGCTTCACTTCGGAAGGAGGGAGAATTTGTGAGCAATTCAGGAATGGAAAGCAATCTCCTGGACAGCAGCATACATGTGCTCTGATAACAAATGTGGAAACAGTTTAGCTGCTTTGAATCTTGGCTTGACAGAACGAAATTTGAATCGTCAAACCTCCGGGAGGTGCACTGATATATTCCAAGCTTCATTGGAGTGTGTTTTACTAACATTCATCTAAGGCTGACTTTTCTCTTTTTTATTAACAAGATTAAATCATTCATTTCCTTATTTCAAATGCAATTTACCAGGAAAGAACTCACTCATTGAGATAATACATCATATTCATGAGTCCATATCCAATCATTTTCCCCCCTCATAGTATAATAAAACTCAACCAGTAACCCAGAGTAAATACATAAATTCTTGCATGAGCTGTACGTTTTCCTCTAGGAATGGAGCTCACTAAAATAATACAAACTCATGGATTAATGATATGCAGACGGCTTTCTGATTATTCTTAGCGATGCACACATTATCATCTAAGGGATGCTGAGGAAGAAGCAACATTTGGGGGGCTGGAGGAGTGCAAACAAGAAAACTACTTGTAATGCTGACCAAAAAATTAAGAAAGTCCGTAAAAGCGGAGTGGTCAATTCTCCTCGAACAAACTTGGTAATGCGATAGATAGTGAGGGTATTGAGGGAAAATCTACCTGCCTTTTAAACTTCAGATATACAACAAACAAGTAATAGATGGAGAGTTTAGTGTAATCATTTTAATTATATAGTGCTTCTCCCATGCTCAATATGAAAATTGGACTTCCCACTTTATACTGCGTCCTTCCATAATAAATCCCAGCCGATTTGACAGTGAGGCTCAAGGACTGTGTTGTATAACAGTGGAGCGCCTTCTATACTCTCTGCACAACGGACTTCCTGTATAAGAGAAACTCTTGCCATCTACAGAAGTTCTCGGATGACTCCTGCATCAGTGGTTGTATTCATAATCGAGATGAGTTGGAGTACAGGAGGCTGGTGGAGGACTCTGTCTTGTGATGCAGGGAGAATCACCAGCAGCTCAACATCAACAAGACAAAAGAGTTGCTGGTGGACCCTTGTCATGTCAAGGAAGTCCTGAGACCAGTTAACATTCAGTGGGAGGAAGTGGATGTGGTGTACAAGTACCCGAGGCGCCATATGAACAGCGAACTGGACTGGTCTGGAAAAACACAATGACTTTGTATGAGATCGAGGAGACCCGGGTCTTTTGATGTGTGCAGATAGCTACTGGAAATGTTTTACCAGCTCGTTGTAGCCAGTGTATTGTTCTATGCTGTGGTGTCCTGAGGAATCAATTTAACTTGAGGCAATGCAAAACGCCTGAACAAACTTACCAGGAAAGCCAGCTCCATTACAGGGCTGCTATAGAAAAGAGGATGGCGGCAAAATTGGATGCCCCTGTGAACAATTCTGCCCATTTCCTGCTTTCATGATGGACTTTTAGCCACAGGCCCAGTCCCCCATGGTACCATAAAAACCATCTCTGGGGATCTGCCTCCTGCCATTAGGCAGTTCAATGCTTTTTCCAGAGGACCTGTCCTTCACTTCTGCCAGAAGCTATAGGAAGATAGTACAGACTCAACCTTCTACATTTATTTTACTTTTTATTCCACTGTCTTATATTGTACTTTAAGTCGATATCGGTGCATTCTATGTTTTTGCTGTGTTAGGCATTTGAGTTTCCACTTGGGGATTAATAAAATACATCTAAACTAATCTAATCTAAGAACCTTGACCACCACAGCATAGCTGCCCAGCAGCTTGTCGAGTACATGTCAGTTCACAGAGTGAAGCGTCATTGGCCATTCATGTATGCTGTATAGTGAGCATACAGAACAAGGTTTTCAGTTCACTCCCCACCTTTAACTTGTGTTATCTGCCTCTTCTCCAACGTGACAAGTGTATATATATATATATATATATATATATATATATATATATATATATAAACAATTACTGTATAAATCTGAACTAATTTAGTGTCCTAAGATACAGTAATATTCACCATTTAAAGGCGCTATATAATACGTGTGTCTGTTTAGTGACAAATAGCAGGGGAACATGATTGGTACAATACAAGTGCAATTGTTTCCATCATTAAACACTTGGCATGCCTGTTGTACTAAGGATACTTAAGTGTGGTGTCATTGTCACTGAGGGTCACACAGTAAATCAGTGCTGGATTTATAAAAAAAAAAAAAAAAGACACTTATAGAAGTTTACACAAATTAATGATAAATTTCCCAAGAGTTCTAGGTTTGACTCCAGCACCTGGTAATTGTCAGTGTAAAGTAAGCACGTTCCTCCCAGAAGGTCTGTGTGTGTTTTTCTCAGCATACTCCTATTCTGCTCACAGAGATCTCCGAGATCAAGTTAAACAGCAAGCCTAAATTGGTACTGTGGATGTGTGTGAGGCAGTGTACCATGCAACAGACTGGCACTCTTCAAGGTTTGATTCCTGTCTTGCACTCAGTGCTGTTTCTTTAGGCTTTGGCACTCATGGCTGCTTCTTCTTCTTCTTTCAGCTGCTCGTGTTAGAGGTCACCACAGCGGATCATCTTCTTCCATACCTTCCTGTCCTCGTCATCTTGCTCTGCAACATGCATCACCTGCATGTCTTTTCTGACCACATCCATAAACCTTCTCTTAGGCCTTCCTCTTCTCCTCTTCCCTAGCAGCTCTATCCCTAGCACCCTTCTCCCAATATCCCCAGCATTTCTCCTCTGAACATGTCCAAACCAACACAATCTCGCCTCTCTGACTTTGTCTCCCAACTGTCCAACCTGAGCTGACCCTCTAATGTCCTCCTTTCTAATCCTGTCCATCCTCGTCACACCCAATACAAATCTTAGCATCTTTAACTCTGCCACCTCCAGCTCTGTCTCCTATACCACTGTCTCCAGCCCATATAACCGTCCTGTAGACCTTCCCTGTCACTCTCGCTGATACCCGTCTGTCACAAATCACTCCTGACACTCTTCTCCATCCACTTTACCCTGCCTACACTCTCTTCTTCACTTCTCTTCCATACACCTCGTCACTCTGTATTGTTGATCCCAAGTATTTAAACTCCTCCACCATCTCCAGCTCTACTCCCCTCATCCTCACCATTCCACTGACCTCCCTCTCATTCACACACATGTAATTTGTCTTGGTGGTCCTACTGACCTTCATTCCTCTCCTCTCCAGAGCAGATCTCCACCTCTCCAGGGTCTCCTCGACCTGCGCCCTACTCTCACTATAGATCACAATGTCATCAGCAAACATCATATTGCAATAACAACTGGATTGCAATAACATTTCCAGAGTACAGGTGTGGTATGGTATATCATTTTAAAGGGTTTATAGGTTAAACGTCTCAGTCATCAGGTCAGTGTGGGGAGTGCTTCTCATTTTATAAGGTGCTTCTCTGTGTTTAAAGAACTTTATAGGAATTGTTTTTCAGTTTCTGACCTCTAGCAGGTATAGCGACTCGCTTTTAGTCCCATGGGAGGTCAGCGATAAGAGTATAAAACGTACAGCCTTATGCTTTGCAGTATGACTTGTCCTTGTACCAAAACATTTACAGATTGTTGAGTCAAACTGTGGCCATGATGTCAGGCCTTCACTCACGCAGACTAATCAGTGGGGGACATCACAGCTCCCATGACACAGGGGAGTATTATCACACACCATGAAACAAACATCAAAAGCAAATCATCACCATGTGCCACTCTCCTCACAGTTTATCTTATGTTGCGGACACAAAAAATGAGGCCCTTTTACTTCATGTCTTATTACACACAGACTAAGAGAGACACACACAAACACAATAAAACAGGCAAAAAGGAACAAAATAATTGAATATTACAGAAACACAGCAGACAGTGTGACTTCTACCGTTGAATTAACTTTATGAAAGAAATGGCTGTGAAGGCAGCACTTCATCAGGACACGTCTCTGGTGCAACAAGATTGTGGGCGAGTTTCTGGTCTGTGACCGAGGTCTTGGCTTTTAATTTGTGTCCAGGTTACCCAATTCAGAGAAGGCCTTGTCCACCAACTGGATGGCCTGATCAATCCCAGCAAGAGCACACTCAGGTGCTGCAACAGCAACAAGCAGCAGGGTGTGTAAAGTACTCGATTTACGTGTTATTCAGATATCACTTACTGCAATTAGTCCAATAAAAGATACAATACCGTATTAGATCCTTCTCTCTTATTTATTCTGGCTTGTTGTTAGAAAAACGTAACCTAGAGCGGCATTTCTCAGTCATCTTAAGTTTAAAAAAAAAAAAAAAAAAAGGCATTGTTTTAATATTTTAGGAAGCTACTGATTACAGATTTCAGTTCTGCACCCAGTCAATGAGACATTTTGCTCCTGCATGCTGGGAAACTGAAGCGACTCATGTAAGTCCAGTTACGAGCCTGTCATACACCACACGCTTCATTAAGAAAGCCAATGAACATGGACAAGCTACTCAGATGTCATGTAGCATCACCTTCTCCAAACTCTTCCAGTTCCGCATCAGGCTCACAAGATTCAACCCAAAAATCGGAAACAAACAGGGATGTTAAAAGAACATGCAGCCCAGATTTTCTGAGGTACAGATTTACTTTTACAGCAACGGTCCACGTGTGTTACCTGCGTCTGGTACTGCCAATTGAAAACATGAATGCTTCCAAACTATAAAGACATTTGGAAACAAAACAAGCTATTGTAAATTACAGAAGGAAATCGCTAAGACTTTTTTATTTTAATATGAAAAAAAGAAAATCTTGAGATTTCACAAAAAAGCAAACATTCTAGTGTGTTTGTAGAACCAATCAGCAGGCACGTTGAACTGCCAGCACACACAATTCTAGAACAGCTCGTTGTGCCCTCTACAATAGATATATACACCAAAATTCTAAATGAGTCAGACAACTTCAAGCTAAAATGGATTCTGCTCGGTGCTCTCTTCACATCGCTCTCATTTTGACAAACTTGTGAAAATCAGACAAGCCCAGGTTTCCCATTAAAAAGACTAAATTTAATTCAGTATTAAACAGCCACATGTAAGTTATGCAGATTGTATTTAAATTTTGAGTAAGTGTTTACTGTGATTCGCTTCCCCAGATCTCCCCGTGTCTGCGTCGGTTTCCTCCCACAGTCCAAAGGCATGCAGGTTAGGTGCATTGGCCATTCTAAATTGTCCCTAGTGTGTGCCCTGCCCGGTGTTGGTTTCCTGCCTTGCAGCCTGTGTTGGCTGGGATTGGCTCCAGCAGACCCCCATGACCTTGTAGTCAGGATGGATGTTTACTGTGATTTGTTAATGTGTGCCATTCAGGTGAAAATGTGGGCTAGTTTACTTTAATATAACCATTACCAATAAATAAAACAGGGTACCATGGCCCAAAATGTTGAGAACCACTGGCCTGGAGTCCTTTAACCAAAGAATCAGGAGAGTAAAGAACACATGCACAAAGTTTTTATTTATCCACATAATGACGTGACCCTTTAATTATGATAGATAGATAGATAGATAGATAGATAGATAGATAGATAGATAGATAGATAGATAGAAGGCACTATATAATAGATAGATAGATAGATATGAAAGGCACTATATAATAGATAGATAGATAGATAGATAGATAGATAGATAGATACTTTATTAATACCCAAGGGGTTTTGCATGGTTTCTGTCACATTACCAAGATGTCAACAAAACAAATGGTGGGGTCCATTAAAAAACAAACATGGCATTAGAGAAGGCTGTAACAAAATGGCGGGGGTGGTTTTACAGGGTGGGCGGTTTCTTAGTGAGGGGTGGTATGGAGTTGTCTGCTGGCAGTAAGTGAATGGGGGTCCCAGAGTGAGCTGGGAATGTCTTAGAGAGCGTTGGAAGATGGTCTCGCACGAACGAGCACACGGGCGAGAGTGCAAGTCGGATTAGCAGCATTCCATACTGGTACACTGTATTGCTAGTGTGTGTGGGGATGCAGTAATTGGGAAGAGCAATCTTGAGTCGACGGAGAGTGAATGCAGTTTTTCCCGGTGGTAAGACAAAGCAGAAGTAAAAGTCAAGGAGGAACCTGTCTGTGGTCTTTGGTGTTCTGGCCCTACAGATTGTGATCAGAAGTGCTGAATATATTGAAAGGAGAGCAGGGAAGAGAGGAGTCCATGAACCAACATCCAAATGACAGTAAAGTGTTGAAATGGTGCCTAGCATAGGTCCAGAACTATAAGAAGAAGATAATAAGCAATGCTTAACAACTGGCCCTCTGATGGTACAGATAGCACAGGAGAGGCACTGGTTCGCCCATATGTTAATTCCTGAACCATTAACTCAAGTCGAGCTTGAAGAGGATTATTTTTATCGCTTCTTTTTAATTTTGGCTGGATTTTTAAATGTACTTTTATTTACCCTTTTTCTCTGTGAGTCATCACTAAAGTGGACTGCACATATTCACAAGTGCATGAGTTAATCATAAAAGGAGGAACTACAAGATGCCCAGGGCACGATACAAGCTGTGGCTGAGGACATGTGGCATGATGATGGTACAAAATCATTTTGCATAATTCATTTACCAGAAGACACAAGTGGATTCTCCACTATTCAAAATCTCAGTTGGTGCAACAAATAGCAGCGAGAAATGGTAATATTTACATAATAAACGTGCGACTGCTCATATCAAATCTAATACTACAATTGCAAACAAACGTATCTTTAGATGTGTGGATAACTGCAAAGTATATTTATGTGTAAATATGTAAATAAAGTTTAAAGCACAAACCACAGTGACATACTGATTCTTGATTGCCGAAGTTCATCTCGTGCAACAAACAACTGGCTTCACTAATTTGTGTTGGATGTACACAGTCCACCATGACCCGGAGCCTCTGTGGCACATGCAAGGTCAGAGCAGTAAGATTCACGACATCTACTTGGCTCACGGGCAGCACACTGTTGCTGGTTTGGATTGCATGAAGGGAGACCCAAAGCAGGGCACAAGGCATGAATCACCCCACTAGGGGGCACCAGTCCACTGCAGGCTACACTCATGCATACAGCGTTTATGACTCAATCAAAAAGAGTAACTTGTTCTGCTTGACCACTGGCCCTTTTCTGGGGGCTTTAAACAGGATTTCTTCTGCATTAACACTTATCAAACGTTTTATTTTTCCAGGAGCTCTAAAAATGTCTTCATGTCTTGGTGATTTGCTCCATTGAGCACAAAACCAATACTTAAAAAAAACAAGCCAATGCAGAAAGTGAAGCCAAAAAAAAGTCCACAAGAGAAAAATGTTCACATTTTCATGCAGGGTGGAGTCTTAATAAATAAAAGTCCATAATTCATTTATTTCTTTAGGGAACCTTTAATTCAGGAGAAGCTTTAATGTGAGGTATGGGCTGCAATGTAAGCAAAAGGAACATAAAGCCACTTGAGGCCGTTTACCTTTCAGCCCTTTTGAAAGTACCAATTGTAAATATTCAAGATGTCGTCAAGAAATTGTGTATGAAGAAAAAAGTTTACAAGATACCTATTTTAGGTATATTTAATTACAGCGGACTCATCAGGGTTCTGGCAGATGCATTGCCATCTGGATTACTGGCAGCGGACATCATACTTGCTGTGATGGCTTCCAAAATAAAAAAAAAAGGGATAAAATAAAATATTTGCTATAACCTATACAGCAAAAAAGTAAGCAATAATGCACTACATAATAGAAGCCAGTGGCAGCAGATGTGGAAGCTGAACACATACCTGGCTATCCATGGTGTTAAAAAGTGTCATCATTTTCAATCACAGAAATATCAATGTTCTGAAGGTGCTGGCTTATAATGGTCTCATACAGAATAAAAAGACATTTTTAAATTTATAAAGCACCTTGTTGAATCTTGCTGTTTATATCTGGAGATGGGAGACTAATCAGGAGAGCTTGTGTTGCTGCTGGTTGAGGTGAAGGTGAGGCCAGCGCCCGTTGCTGACCTGGTGGTCTGTGTGTGGATCCCAGTGCCTCAGTGCTATGATTGGGGATCTGTATTGTAAAAACTGGTGCCATCTTTCAGATGAAATGTAAAACTGAGGACGTCAAAAGATCCCTTGGCATTTTATGAAAAGAGTAGGGTGTATCCCAATGTCCTGGGCAAATTGCCCACCCTGACCTGGACATTCTGGCCCCCAAATCATTCTCCATCTCTAATGCGCCAAGTAGCTCTCCCAGCCCAATATAGCTAATATGCGGTGAGCATACTGGTGCTAAAATGTCTGCTGTCACATCAGCTAGGTGGATGCTGCACATTTGTGGTGGTCAAAGTTGCACTTCATGGTCTAAGTCAAGCACTTTAGAGTAGCTGGAAAAATTGTTATATAAATGTAATTATTAATAATAATAATAATAATAATAATGATCAATTACCACAGGGGGTCAGAGCCTATTCCAGCATCATCTGAGGCAAGGCAGGACAATAGTCAGTCCGAGGTCTCATTTGATTAATTGACTTTTGATTTAACGCTCAATAAAAATAAATCTGATTCAGGCTAGAGTAGTGCTCTTTTATGTAAAATTTCACTTGAATTATAATGCATCCTGTAACTGTGCTTGGCATGAAAGACACTCTATAATATAAATATTCACTGCCTAATCCTGCCACTTTTACTGCCTCATAATATTTGCTTCATAAAGCAGTGGCGCCTTGTGATGGAGCCTGCTGTAAAAGATGCTATATAAAATAAAGTCTGATTGAACCTGTACTATCATTTGATTTATTAAGCACCTTGTGATGGTTGGTTACTAAGAAAAATCTGATAGAAAACAGAAAAGGGATGGACTGGGCCTGTCCTGTGAACTGTCTCTCAAACCATTTTGACTTTATAAAGCACCTTGCAGTTGAATTTGCCACCAAAGGCACAACAACAACTTAAGTGACTGATTTGGAGGTTATGGTTGGTGTGGAGTTTGCACAACATCCGCAGATCTGCAGGCCTTTTCCTCTTTCTACACAACGTGCAGATTAAGTTAGCTGGCAACTCTAATTCGGCCCTGTGTGACTCTGAGCGTGTGGGCAGTTCCTGCTTTGCAGCCCATGCTGCTGAGATGGGCTTCGGCCCCCATCCAAATGGATTAGGCAGATTTCACATGTGGTCTTATATTGTAGGTTACAACCCTATGACTTTTGCTGCCTCATAATCAAAAGAATGTTATTTGTGCAAAAATTCAATGCAATCTGGAGTGTATTATAGTGCAATACACAGTCATGTGGTGTGTTTAATTTTGGCAGTTTTATCACTTCATAATTAAAAACATCTTGACCAAATGAACGATTGCTTTTCACTACAACACGCAATTTTCGCATCAGTTTAAAAATGCAACACAACAGTGTATTACGTTTAAATTCATGTACATAGATTGCCTGTCACGACTATGCATATCGCATTTCACTTAGTGGCTGCTGCTCCAAGTGTATTGCATTTTGATTGAAGACCATGCGTTAATCAGGCCAGAACTGAATGTAATCAAATGATCAGTTGGCAGCAAGTGGTTGGCCAAGGGGCGCCAACAGTTAGAGAAAAAGGCATTCCAATCACGAGTGTGTTCAGCCCACGCTAAAGATGGTGACTGGGAGGCTGATAGGGCAGGGGATGCTCCGTCTCATTGAGCAGGTGGAAGTTGGTGGTGTTGACTGCAAAGGGCTCGTGTAACAGAGGCAGCAACGAGTGAAGGAAATCCTTCTACTAAAGTAATATTCCGGGAACATATTTAAGAATGAATGTCCTGAAGAGCAGCAGCATACAATCATGTAGATCATCAACCAGGGCCGTCCATACAACAATGTTCCCCTAATTCTGGTTTTCAGATACCAGCAGAAGGGGATCAAAGAACTGGCTATTGCTAAGCTTTTTGACACATCAGTCTGGAGCAATAGGATAATAAGGCCAGCACAGCACAGTATTTAGACAGCTTAACGTAAGAGTAACGTTAAAGCTAAAATATACTTCTCACCATTTCAGTTAATCACTCCACATGCACAAAACATATTAATTGCCACCAGGACACAGATGTTGAGAAGTGGAACGCCTCTTACCAGAACTGTTGACGCCCCCTGCCCCACCTCTTGATGCTGATTGGTCATTTAAATACGTTCAGTTTTGGCTTGATTAATGCACGGTCCAAATTGAAATGGAACACAATCACAGCAGCCGCTAAGCCAAATGCAATACGTTTACTTTCCTGTTGGTTATGACACACAATCTATGAACATGAATTAAAAGGCGATACGCTTCTGTATTGCATTTTAAAACTGACAAGAAAACAGTGTGCTGCAGTGAAAAGCAATCGATCCTTGGGCTGCTATGTGAGAAAAGCGCTATATAAATGTAAAGAATTATTATTATTACGTTGTTTTTAATTATGACACAATAAAACTGTGCCAAAATCAAACGACCCACTTGCGTATGCATTGCATTGTAATGTAGTTAACACGTTAGACTGGATTTAATTGAGGCATGAATAATCGTCCATCGTAATCTCTTTTATAAGGTGCCTTGTGATTGTGCTTAATGTGAAGCTACATAAAACGCCGATTATTTCTTCTGTCAGTTGCTTCCCTTTAGACCTGCTTCATATACAGTAAAGTGTTAAGTGATTTCTGATAATGCTACACAAAATTTAGATTGCACTGATATTTACAACCCGAACCTTCTCACTGCCATCTTTGGGCCTCTTCTCTCATTACGGCATACTATTGCACACTCTCCCTAATGCACAATCCTCGCAGCCCTTACATGTGCCCGTCTGCCAGCACCTTGCGCCTCCCTTTTCTACTTTGGCCGGCCACAGGTGTCTGACTTGTGAAAGTAGTGCACACAGTTTGGGAAGAGGTCAGTTAGGTATTAATTTAACCAGCGGTGAGAGGTTGAAGGGTACTACATTATGATCAGGTCTTGACTGGAAAAAAGAAAATCAATTTTTAATTGAGTGTGTTCGAAAAGGACCCTGGCCGTCCATCATTCCGGCTAATGGGATTTCCACCCCGTTCGGAAATGCTGACTGTAGCAGGACTGCAAAAGGAGGTGCTTTTTTTTTTGAGCTCTAATATCATACATTTCCCCATTTTACCAGAGATTATGAAAAACAAACCTTACTATCTGCTTTGACCACAGCTGCCTAATGAGAAAACGGCTCTTTTTTTAACCGTTCCATTTATCATGTCAGATGTTAATATTCTTAAAGGTCAAGCCATGTCATAAAGAAGAGTAAAAATTGCTTTGCTCAAAGTTTTACACACTTTCCGTTTTTTTCTTCGTCTTTTTAATTCCTCCCAGAGACATCAAAAAAAAAAAAAACCAAAGACTCTGAGAAATCTGTCACAGTGGGAAGGGGTAAACATGAACAGCAATTTTTAAAGACGCTTCAGGCATTGCAAATACGTTTCTTTTATTCTCTGAACACCAGATGGTGCTCTTCATGGTGTGAGTTTCCGCAAACTGAAAGCCCCTCCCAAACCAGCTACCCCCATTCTTGAACTGCAGCATCAACTGGCTGAGCTTCTCACCCTGGGATCCTGAGCAGCAGATGTTGGATGGCGATGGACCATTGAAACTGTTGGGCTTCTGCAGCCTGGGCAGATATGCTTTGCTTTAACTCAGCAATTTCTAAGACTCAGTGGTCCCATAGTGAACTTCTCCTCCTTCATTAAAGTACTAGAGCAATCTGTGCTGGCACGGGCGATAGCAATGGGGGAATGGGGGGTCTGGCTATTGTTTTCCAGCAGCAGACAAATCCATACTGAAAGACAGACTTGGATTTTCAAAATTATTTCTTCATTGGCATCTTCAGGTTAAAAAAAAAAAATGAAAGCATTGCAGACTACATTACGTTAAAAAAAAATCATTCTAATTTATATAGCGCCTTTCACATGGCAAGTAAAAGATAATAGAAAATTCTCCCTCAAAACATTCATTAATTCCTTTTTGGAAACTACCTTTGCCAAAACAGGGTTACAGGAAGCAAGAGCTAAGCCTGACATTTAAGTACAAGGGGCAGGAGAGAAGCTTGGGAAGGACTCTGATCCATCACACGAGGCTCTCCTCCACACAGCCAACTTCACCCACAATGCACCAGTTAACCTAACCTGTGAGTTCTTGAGATGTGGAAGGTGAACTGCAGTAGAAAATGATGGCAGAAAAGCTCAAAGTGCTACATGTGGGCAAAAGGAACGTCAACTACAAATACAAGATGGCCGACACTGTCCTACAGGAAGCAACCTCTGAAAAGGATTTAGGGGTTTATGCCGATACATTTTCACTATCTAAGCAATGCGCAGAATTGACTAAAAAGGCAAATAAAATGTTAGGTTATATCGTTAAAAATACTGTTTAATAGAAATCAAGGGATGTTTTGCTCAGATTGAATAATCCACTAGTGAGACCAAATCTGGAGTATTGTGTGCAATTCTGGTTACCATGCTACAAGCCAAATGCATCATGGGATTAAATGGAGTGTCCAACTATGAATGAATCCCAGAATTAATCCTGTTTAGTTTTGAGCCGAGCAGACCATGTGGGGGTCTAATCCTGGTCTTCAAAATTTTCAAAGGCATTGATAAAGTGCAACTCACAGAATTCTTTAAACAAAATGCTGATTCACGTATCTGAGGACAACAGTGGGAGCTATGGAAGAGCATTTAAGAACTGAAGCCGGAAAGCACTTCATTGTGCAAAGAATTGTGGGAATCTGGAACAAACTGCCATGTCATGGAGATGAGGCAGAAACCATGAAAAGCTTTTAAGAACAATGTGGATGAGTTATTGGGATAGCTGAGCTGTTAGCTAAAGAAACAGGTGTGACTGACTGAATGGTCGTTTTTCAGATTTCTTACACTCTTCTTATGAGGACATGGCACAGGGAGAAGCGTAAACTCCACACACACAGGAGGACCTGTGCCAGGATTAAACTCATGACTCTGTAGCTGTGAGAAGACCAATGCTAACCCCAGCAACTCCATGTCTCACACAAAAGATATTACTGGAAGGATCGGGAGAAGAGAAAGCATCAAAAATACGGTGGAGCCCATGAATGGGATGACGCCAAGTTTGTCACTTAATGATCAAAAGAAAAGCGCTAGTGCTCCTGTTGGGCTTCACGAGACTATGATACCTGCATGGGTTCACCTTAGCAATCCATTTTGGTATATTTTGTTTACTGTGTGGAATGGTTGGCTTGTGCATCACAGAATTACACACACACACACACACACACACACAGACCAAACCACCGAAAGCCAAGACTTTGGGAGGAAACGGGAGTAACAACCCCTCCAGCCATATCTGCATGTCTTTACATTTGTTCCACATTTTTATGTACTCCTTCCTATGAAATGTACTATATATATATATATATATATATATATATATATAAATATATATATATATATATATATAAATATAATATATATTATACAGTACATATATATATATATATATATTACATTCATTTGTGAGAGACAGAGTGAGAGCAGAAAAATGACAGCTAATTAAAACAAATTGACACTATGCAAAAATGTTGGCTTTGTAGCATAGGGTCCTGTGTCTGGATGCAGCAGACTAGATCAGCCCTGGTTTTTTTCTCCATTCCCTTCTTAGGGTGGCACCATATTTAAACTAATAGATCCTTCTGGGGCTGAACACATTTCTGTGGAATCAGATTTTTATTGCAGTTTTATTAAAATAATTTTATTTTAATCGCACTCTTTTTCTACTATTGCGTGGAAGAAAACGTTTGTGTTCCTGTCAGCCCAGCACTGCACTGACTGCCATGGATGAGCTTTCTGTCTAAAAGTCACTGCGTAGCAATACCTCAAAAACAATGTCTCCCTTAGTTTCTTTTTATTTTCTAAAAAGCCTACATTGTCACATACTGTCATACTGAATCATCATTACATTGCAGGCAGACATTAGTCAAATATAAAATGTATTTTTCACTTAATCATTTTTATATACCGAGTATAGTGGTGTCTGTACAATGATGGGCCTCGAGGGACTCGGGCAAGACAGGGACTGATGGCTGACTTTAATCAGCTATAATAGGCCTGCCAGCAGCACCTTCAGAAAGAGCCCTTCTCAAATCCAATGACCCTTCAGAAGCTTTAAAGCTCACCCCACTCAGTTCATAGTTGGGGAAGGAGTGATGCACAAGGACAAGGTGAGAGAAGACATTACATGCTGTCCTGGCAGTGAGCATAAACAAGCACAGCTCTATGTTACGCTGGGTCCTCATACGGCAAAACACTCTGCAGTATCATTTGTTATACAAGTGGAGAGCAGGCAGGTTAAGTGAGTTATTTTTGGTTATACATGCGCTGTCTTCAGATATTTTTTTTTTCCAGCAACTCCATAGGCCTTTGTCACTGCAAAATCGGAAGACAAGAACAAAAAAATAAATAAAACTAAATTGGGAAATACTGTGGCAGCATGGTTGAAGTGTTAAGATGTTTGCTATGCAATGAAAGAATAACAGCAACACAATAAAAAGTTCACGCATTTATGAATATGTCTTTTCGTTCCCAAAAGATTCTGTTACCACCGTGCAAATTCTGGACAGTAAAAGTAAAGCCTTTTACCAATGTCACAAAACAATAGATGAACTAAGGAAATGCCCATCAGGAGATGACTGACCATTTCCGACTGATATTGTCATGCACAGGACTCAGCCTACACTCTTGAAAATAAAGGTGCCAGAGTGGTTCTTCAGAATCGTTGGTTCCCAAAAGACTCATCCACATGAAGGTCTGAGAAAGAGCAGTTACTGATGCAGATCCACAACAGGCTCCATTCAGTGGATGACCATGAACAGATTTTGTGTAATATTAATGGATTATGATTTCAAAAGGACTTGTGCTGCATGTGTCAAGGAATGGCTCTATGAGGAATCACACAGCCTGGTAAAGAACCAAAAAGTGCCATTACAGAACCCACATTTGTAAGAATTTATGGTGAAATTTAATGATCTGGGGGCATAACCTGGTGATACACATGAAACATTAACTCTGTGCTTTGCAGTCTGAGGCCGTAATCAACAAGGTGGAGTTGCACTTCCGCTCTCCTGTGCTTGCTCTTCTGTTCTTGCACAGCGGCTGCTAGCTACAGTTGGTCTCATTGATGATAGATGGCGCCACTGATTCCACACACACTGACCACTTAGTGATGAGTGAACCATGCTGAATTAATTTTGCCTCAAGTTCAGCCAAATCATGGAAATGTTCAGGAGCTTTGTTGAACTCAGTGAAATTCACTGACGTCTACGGGGAAGGAGAGAAACTGAACTAGTTCTGATTGGATTATAATGGTGATGGTCTCTGAAGCGTCTCTTAGGGCTAGAGAAGTGTCTGCCAGTTATGCTGGATTGATTATTGTTGCCAGATATTGGCCTAAGGTGTGAGGCAGCACTGTCAGCCACTCGCCATCGTGAGTTAGAAGAATAGAGTTTATCAACAGAACAGTAACGTTTCTTGCAGACAGGAAAGTATGAATTCATGAAGGCTTGCAGCTCCCACAGATTAGACTGGAGGTACTCGCCTCTCTTGAGCTGAGAAGCACCGTTTGTTTTTTTCACTAAAGCTCGTGCTCATTCACTGCCCCGGCTACCAAAGAAGCGCAGCACTAAAGCACATGGATTCGTCTCTCCTTCCTGTTTGCATCAACTACACGGCACTCTGGGTAACACTTTATAATGGGTAAGCTCACATTCAGCACACAGGTCACATACAAGTCCTTAAAAAAATGTAACCTTTAAGATATGAATACACTGACAAATGTCCAGTTTCCTTCTGTTTGAGTGTTTTGTGTTGGAACGTATTCAGCAGTTTTCTTCTAATTTTTAGTCCAACGTTATGATAAATTTTATAAACTTGGGGATGGTAGATTTTGGGCTTTTCTATCCAACATTGGCTGCTACAGCTCTGCAATGTTACATTAGTCTTGAAAACCATTAAGGGGTACTGGGAGAATTTTCATGAAAATATTCAGTAAGCAAAGTCACCAGTGAACAGAGCGTATCTGTTACGAAAAACACAAATTTTGACGATCATCACTACCGACTACCCTTTAAAGGGGCCGACACTTCTTCACAAAGCAACTTACTATATCAGGATTCATTACAATTATTTATTATATAAGGTATTTCTTTTACCACTCTAAGTAACTTGCTCAGAAGTCAAAACATTAAGTCTCAGTCGGGGATTCGCCAACCTTGAGTTTTTAGGCCCTGTGTCCAGGCAACGACTCCACACTGCCTGTCCAAAATTCCTTCCCACAGTTCATCTGCTCTTCACTAATCAGGAGGTATCATATCTCACCACAAGCACTGAGAGGTCATATCATGCGCCCAGACTAACTTGATGGTCTACAGTGCTTGAGGTGGAGGCATAAAAGATGGCACCCAGGAATACAGTAGTCCAAAAGGTGAAAGGTGGGATCGCGACTTCCCCAAAGCAGGCAACAAATATAAATAAAGAAAAGGCTTGTCCCGCCAGTGACAAGCGCCACGTTTTGCTTCGATCTGGCCTTCCTTTCACACTAATGACTGTCAACATGGCAAGCAGGCCTCTGAAGGGAAAGAAAATTACTCGCTGAAAAGCAATTGACTGATCCACATCATTTCTCAAGGAACCAGTGACCTGTGAATATTTCATTATGGGAAAATTCGTGCTGTCCATACGAATGGAACCCAGGACTCCCACCGCTAACAGCAGTACTGCGATCGAGGGAGGCGGCAAAAACAGACCAAAAAAATGAGGACAGAAGCTGGGGATTTACATTTATAGCAGTGTCAGCATGACGGTTCCCAAAAAAAAAAAAAAAGAGTCAAGATTGTAATTCACAGTTACAAGTTTACTGGAGTCCTAGCAGGTGACAGAGATGAATGAACGTTGCAGTGGAATGCAAAGTGGATTTGTGGATTGAGCACAAGGCTGTGACTTATTTTGGCTGGCTTGTTTGGAGCTGTGCGATGTTTGTTTTTTTTTTTCGCTATGATAAAAAACAAAAATCACATACTGTATGGACTGATTGCTTCCTACAGCTCAGCTGGGATCACTTCTACTTTACACATCATCTGTATATTCCCCAGCCCAATTTCACCGTTATGACTTTTTCTTGAATACACAGTGTAGCTCTGTATTTTCATCATCACTCTCATAGCAGGGCAGTCACATGACTCTTATGACAATGGCAGCACGGCTATATATATATATATATATATTAAAAAAACACAAACGGAGGTCCCCCTCTGTCACTTAAGGAAACGAAGGGAGTGCTGCCTCACACTTCCAGGGCTTTAATCTCAGCCCCGTAAATGAAGGTGTAGATTCTGCATGCTCTCCCCATACCTGTGCTGCTTTTTTCTCCAGGTTCCCTTCCACATTGTTCATTAGCAGATCTAAACTGGCACAAGGAGTGGACCAGCACCTCACACGCAGGGGGTCTCGAGTCCTTTCCTGCCAGAAGTAGTTTCACCTCCCACAAACCTTACCTCTGATAATGGGTGAAGCAGACTGGGGTTTATTCTAATGCCCACCGGGGGGATAGCCGTCCCATTTTATGATAGGTTCACTTATGTTACTTATGAGGGCCAAGCCTTGGTACACATTTGTTACACCCCCACCTGCTTAAATTAAAAGTATGGAGGAATATTACAGATGAAGTTAAATAAATAAAACAAATAAGTTAATAAATGCATTATGAAATGTGACGATAAATATATTATAATAGAGTTATATGCAAGCAAAAATAATTAAATATGTCATGAAATATATTTTTTAGTAGCTGCTTGGATAAACAGGTGACTACCAGAAAGCTATAGCCGGGATTGTGGTGTTCTCAGTGGCAGGCAGGCCGTCCTGTTTGTCATTCACTTTCTCAGGCTCTGAAATGTATAAAAGTTACGGTGGCACCAAAGTGGGGTGGAGGCATCACAGACAGTCACTTGAAAGTTTGAGGACACCCCATGAAATGTCTTTATCTTAATTAAGATATGTGGACAAATCAAGACGTGATCTTCATTTAAACATCACTGTTTGTTGTATTGAAGCACCTTTAACTAAGATCAGGACACATTTACCATTTTATGGTCTACTGAACATTTTAAATAAACATAAAGGCAAATGTTACATGTGGAAAAAGTTAAGTGTGCCCCTTTATTTATTACTAGCCCAGCTATCTCAAATTAGAATTCGGTGCAAATGATCAGAACGTCGATATTGTCTGAAACTCTTGGTGCCTGAAGTGTGTTTTATCACAACGCTGAATTCGAAAGAGCTCTCCGAGGCCTCCAGAAAGAAGGCTATTGATGCCTAGGAGTCTTAGAAGGAATCTAAAAAGATCTCCCAAAAATTGGGAAACCAGACATTATACTGTTAGGAAGCTCATCTATTAAGTGGAGAAGATTTCAAACAACTGTGGGCTTGTCCAGGACAGGCCACCTCAGCAAGTTCAGCTTGGGAGTAGAAAGTAAAATGCTAAAAGAAGGCTGTAAAAACTTCATAATTTCACACAAAGAACATCAGGGCACGACTAAACTTTGCCCATGAACACTTAGGCAAAGATCAGGACAATGTGCTCTGGAGAAAGTACCAGAAGACATGTATGGGGAAAACCAAACACAACATTTTGCCCAGAAGAACCTGACATCAGCTGTAATGCACGCTGGTGGGAATGTCCTTGTTTGGGTCTGCTTTGCCGAGTCAGGGCCAGGGCAGCTCATCATTATAGAATCCAGCAGGAATTTTTCATTGTAACAGAGGGCTTGAGGATAACGTTAGACCTTCTGCCTAAGGCCAGAAGTGCAATTGAAAGTTGACCTTCCAACTTGCGCTACCTAGTATTATGTTATCATTTCTTTATATTATATTGGAAACTGTTAAATCAGTGGTTCTTAACATTTTGGGCCTTAAGACCCAGTTTTATCTACTTTTGTTTAGTGATGACCCTCAATTGTCACTAATTGTATTACAAACTAACTAATATTTTTCCCTGAATGTCACATATTAACAAATAACGGTTAATACATATTAATGTACTGTATATTTAAATTAAGCGTACACAATTGATGAAACGTGTGGTACTCATCTAAAAATAACTCAACATACTGTACAGAGGTTTGGTACTGAATCAAATTTAGAGTCCATTTGTCTTTTTGTGGGGTCACCTGGGCTTGTTCGACTTTAACCAATTTGTGGAAATCAGAGCTAAGTGAAGGGGGTACAGAGAGATGACTCGTCTAGAATTTAAGTGCACATTTCAACTGCACGAAGCGAGATGAGCTGCCCCTGACTGTTTGCGCTTTCTTACATTTGGAAACTTGATGTGCATGGAGACAATGACCGGACTGCCTGCTGGCCTAGTGGATAAAGACGTGCTAAAATGGCTTTTGTGAAGCGTCAACATTTTTATGAAAAAGAGTTGAAACATTTAATTCTGTAAGTTGCATGCTTTGTTTCCAAATGTCTTTATAGTGTGTTAGACTTCATGTACCAGACGCACATAGCGCATTACTCATCTCGCTTCACAGTAAAAGTAAATCCATACCTCCGAAAATGAACATTGCTGTTTGGTTCAGGTGTTTGGAATGAAATCTTGAGAGGTTTATCTGGTTTGGAGTGAGTGTTGCCACACAGCATTCGAGGAACTTGTTTGCTGGCTTTGTTAAAAAAGTGTGAGGTGTGTAACAGGGCGTCACCTGCTCGTGACTGGGCTTACGTCAGCCGTTTAGCGTCTTCAGCATGCAGTAGCAAAATGTCTCTTTGACTGAAAGACTGCAGAACTGAAATCTGCAATCAGTAGCCCCGTAAAACATTGAAGTGATGGCTGACTTTAAAACCTAAACTGATGACCCTTCTGCGGTGTCCAGTAACCCACATTCGGGTTATGATGCATGGGCTGAGAAATGCTGTGTTACATAACATGATGAGGTTTTCAAACCAATTAAGGAGAGCAGGGTGGCATAATCTCTCCCAGCAGCATTAGGTGACGTGCAGAAAAACAACCCTGGACTGGATGCCAGTTCATCACATATTATATAATATTACAATGCTATCCATCAATATACTTTATTATATTATATTCCTTGAACATGCCTACTACATTCTGTTTGCAATCAAGGAAAGATTATAATGTAATACATTGATGGATGACATTTAAAACGGCAAGAGATTTATGTCAATCTCCAAAAACATTTTTTTAATAAAGTACGGCAGATCTGTTTCGCTGATTTTGTGTGAAAGGAGGGAAAGAAAGAAAAAAAAAAAGCAAACCTGTTTCTCCTCTCCACTGACCTTCTTAATAAAAACCGCGGCCATAAAGCAGGTCTGTGGCAGAACAAGGGGTGGCCTTGCAGCTCCCAGGCACATTGTTGCAGGCCTCATTTCTCCGTGATTCCTCTGAACAGAAGAGTTCATTTCTCGGAGTAATTCCCCTTGTGTCCATCCTCAGGGGACAGAGGCTCAACACAGCCACCGCAGCGGGATATTTTTTCAATCAAAGCCAGTATGACAGCAGGGTCACACAACTGAAAAGTTGGAAATAATATGTGTCAGACGGGTCACTTGTTAAGCAATTCTTCGAGAACGGCTATAGAGTGTTTTCTACCATATCTAGCAAGAGGGGTGGGAGGTTTGGTAGAAAATGCTGATAAAACAGTTAGAAGTGAAGAAAAATGGCAGGCTGGACCTGATCATATATTCGATATTTAGTTAATGATGTAAGTAATTGAGGGCAAGGTTGTGAACTGAGCATACTCAGGATTACGCTGTGATAGAAAGACAGACATGAATGTGTAAATACCTAAGAATACTGATGACTTCGTCCATCCTAATGTCTACCCTGTATACTTACTATATGTAAATCATCGGTGTTCGGGGTTCTTTAAGTGCATGTTGCTGAAAGCTCTCATACATAACTCAACTTATCTGCAATATACAGAAATTACCGTAAATCCAGTAAGATGTCCCATGAAGGGAATGAGGTGGACCCTGGGCTCCCACGGTTTGTACACATATTATCCATTATTTGCAAGTGTAATGAACAGCCTCTGTGTGACTCTTTCTACGAGTGACCGTGTGGATTTGTGTGCTGGCACACCTCATAATTTTGACAAGTCAAACTTCAAATATGAGATTCTGTCTTCACAGTTTTTTTGTACTTCTTAAAATTTTTATTAACATTTTGATTATTCAAATTGCAAATTTCGCCTTAGAGATATCTTCTGTTACATTTGGACAACTGAAAACTTTATGTTGCAAATCTAAATTACATTTTAAAAGTCCTCTGAAAAAACAAATGTAAGATACACAAAACTGTAATTTTCACTTGTCTAAACGAAATTACAGATCTGTCTAAGTGAAGGCTCCACACAAGTCGAGAGGAAAGGTCTTTTGGCTTTTTGTTGTGGACTTCTTTCAAGTGAAGGTTCTGCAGTCACTCTGAACAGGGTTCAGTATTTATATTTATTTACTTTAATTCAACAGATCCACTGGACAGCAACAGGTGAACTCCCATTCTACTTCAGCCACTCTGACTAGACGATGACATTCTTAAGCTTATGTGAAGTAGATATACTGTAGATAAGAAATGACAACTAAAAAGTAGTGCGCTTAATGGAAAGTTACTGGAAAAGTAGAAACTTACAGAAAACAACTTATCACATGGCAACACCTAAGCCATCTGTTAGGTGATGCTGGAAGACATCCTTTGTCCCATTTTAGCAACGCACTGTATATCTGAGTATACAGAACATATACTGTAAGTAAAAGTGGTGTTAGATTGTCAAGCACAATTCAAGTCAACTGATATTACAGACAAAGAATTTGGATGTCACACTGCCACTAAACCAATTTCTATTTGTTTAATAGAATAGAAGAAAACCACCTGGAAGACCGACAATGTAACTTCCGACGAGGACCTTTCATTTCTGCCTCCATCCTTAAAGTTGGATTGGTCTCATAACACAGAAGAACTACATAAAAAAAAGGGCAGAGCAAAGTCTTTGTTTTTCTTTGGGGACTGCACTCCTTTAAGGTGGGGACTGACATCTTTCACATCTTCTACAACTCTGTGATAGCCTCTGTGATGGTGTGCTGGGCTGGTAACAACACTTCAAGAGAGGCCCACCAAATCAACAACTTAATTAAAAAGGCCGGCTCAGTTACTGGATGCACTCTGGACCCCCGGAGGTCTTAGTGGAGGAGAGAATTAAAACAAAACCTTATGAACAATGCTGCACATCCTCTCTTTGACACACCAACACAGAGGGCTTTCAGCCAACAAATTATTCAGCAGAACAGAGTCAAGAAACGCGACTGGGGGCTCCTTAATACCAACAGCAATACAACTGCATAATACCTCACTGAGACTGGGACTGCCAAGTCAGAAGAGTTCTTTCTTTTTTGCCATCCTGGTGTGTTTTCAGACCATTGTATGTGTGTGTGTCTATCAATCCTACATGACTGAGGAAGACCTCACCATTTTGGGCCAACAGGAATAGAACTCTCCAGAGAGCTAAGCATAACACCAGGGCTGACAAATCCTTTCCTTTCTTTTCTCCTCCCCCCCACCAATAGCCAATCATAGTTATCATTAAATGGCTTCATCCACTGGTGCAGACTCAACCCTTCTTTTGTTTACTTTGTCTTCAGTCACCAAATATATACCGGATATAAAAAAATCTAGAAAAATTACATACAAAAATAATTTGCTACACATTTTATCTATTAAAGATGGACTTACAATTGCCTCAGCTTGAATATCGTCTCATTGAAAAGTAATTTTTGAATAGGAAGTACTACAAGAAATGAAATGCTGAAACGGCCCGTCCTGTAAGGTGATGTGCAGAACTGCATGGGGTAAGAAGACCCTCAGAAGATCAGGAGCACAACAGAGATGACAACAGGTGAGGCTACCACGATTTTCATAGTGCCAGTGAAAAGACGGATTCATCCATTTAGACTGCCATACACTATCAAGCAATACAGCATTAAGTGCTGAAGGCGCTGCTTGATTTTTTTGTGTGTGTTCCTTTAGACTTTGAAGGGTACAGTATAAGAGCAGACTAATTGAAACGTAGAGAATAACTATGGCACATGCTTGAAACTAGAGATAGAAAGGAGTCTTGACAGATCATTATAGACTCATACAATACAAAAAGGCAATTTATAAAGAAAAGAAAAGGAAAGAGAAAAGAAACAAGTCTGGGAGGAAGCAGGCTTTTTATGCAGCGTTCATTCCCTTAATTGCTGGCGCTCTCTCTCTTGGCACTTGGGCACTGTGCTTGAGTGCAGTCTGCTGGCCCGAGGTGCTGACATATGTTTCTGTTTTGTCTGGCCATGTGACGTTCGAATGAGGAATCACAGTGGCCAGCTCCAGAAGTGCAAGCATGTGGTGACACAAGACTGCACAGCGCTCAATAATGTAACTCACAGCAGACCTTTTTAGGTCAAAGAGCTGAGCTGTGCTCTTTTATTCTGCTTTATCTTCATGTCAGAGGAGCAGCAAACCAGAATTCAATGCTCTGACCTTTGTTGTAGCTCCTCTGAAAAAACGAGGTGCCCCGCAGGGACAGAGCACTAGCAGTCGCTCTCCTTACGGTGGAATACAAATAGCTATACACCCAACAGTAAGCAAATTAAAAATCTCAAGACAGAACTCTGGTGTGGCTACACTGCTGGAAACGGGCTCGCTTTTGCTTGCTCTTTTCAAATTCTGTCCTACGACAGTAAATGATCGCTGCCTTGTATGTACTGCCACCCAACCAAAAAGACTGAACATAAAAAGGGAATATCAACAAAAAAGTTTGAGTGCAGGCACCAGTGATACAGAGGCTCGGTGGCGCCTGTAGTTTCAGGATCCTGATAATTCTGTCCATTAGGAGACTGAAGATCGCTGACAAAGACCATCAAGAGACCCTGCATTAACAGATGAGCACAGCACAAATGTCTGCCGTTTAAAGATTGCTTTATAATATACTGATACCAACCTTGGAAAAAGTCAATTGCCAGTTTATACAGCACCTTCCCAGTAAGCACCACCTCCTCAGAATGCTTTTCAGACTAAACAGTATTAAAAATATCAATCAAGTATTGCATGTACACCACGACAGACAGAACCAAGCAAAACACCCTCTGCGTCAGCTCAGTGCATACAACACCCTGGGACTTTGGAGGAGAACGACATGTGCAAGTCTGAGAAGTGTAATGCGTACAGCGGGACATAAGGTTTTCATGACATACGTATCGCTAAAGAAGGTAATCGCTGTGAGTGTAACATATATTTTATAACATAACTTTCCCAAACACACTAAATGCAATTCAAGATCCTCAGACAGCAACAGCTTATCCTGGAAGCACAGCGCACAAGGCAGGAAACAGCCATGGGGAGAACACCAGTCTATCAAAGTGTCCACTGGCCAGAAACGTAATGTTAAACATAAATTACACGTAAGGCTTGTATGTAAAGTATCCGCAAAACAAGACATAAATATTTAATGCAAGGCACTGGTATAATCTACAGCATACGGCAACTGAAATGTAGTTAATAAATAATTGATATTATATAATGTATACGATATCCATGACATATTGCATAATATGGAATATCTCAAATACATACAATGCATAATTTGTGGGCAAGAGAAAATAAATTCATGGTTGCATGCCATATACAATATTCATACATAGCAGACATGCTATACAGAATGCAAGTGTTATACTATGTCACATTCTGAACGAAAAATAACGTGGCTGTGGCACACGACAGACTATAGAACATTTTTAAGATACACAATGCATTAGAAGTAGGAAAAAATGGACACAGTTAAGTATTGCAATATGTGTTGGCTGGCGTTGGCTCCAGCAGACCCCCATGACCCCTGTAGTTTGGATATAGCAGGCTGGATAATGGATGGATGGATAGTAATACATGGAGGAGAAGGTTTTTTCTGCCTTGTGTAATAATGGAATATGAATCTCTGTAGTGCTAACCTTTGCACTGTAAAATTTAAATTTATGTAAAAGCAATGCATTTTATTGGTAAATGTGTAACAAAGCACTTTCCAGCTGAGTGTGCAGCACAAGTGTTTGACTGCCTTGCTGGTTCCTGTACAAAACGGTCTGCCCAGCTTAAATTTACACATTTAGCTTCATTTTGGTTTCAGTTTTGTTAGAGAGAAAACTGCAATTGAAACAAGCGATTTGCAGACATTGCAAACTAAATAAAGTAACCCAGGACACTACAAACTGGAATGTCGTCCTCACTTCCACTGACAGGAGGACCAGAATGCTGCTTGCTTAACAGCACAGTGAGTGTAAAGTTCACAATCTGACGTAATCCAAGAGAAAATGGAGAGGCTAACAACATGAGCTGAATTGGCTTGTCATGTTCAGTGGGCCGCCTGGACACTTTGTTTACTGCACTCCTGATGGCCAGAAGTCCATCTTCAGGTGAGCTGCAAGGTAGCCGTGTCAGTAAAAGAAAGGAGGCTAATGTCCTTGGAAAAAAAATGGTGGTTTTTCTGAACGTGAGCCTTGCTGATGAGCCGGTGCTCACTGGTATTCTCTCCCAGCATTTCCCCATTGCTTGCAGTTAATGTAGAATGCCTAGTGGAGGGCTTGGTGGTCTCATGGCCTTGGAACCCCCTGCAGATTTAGCTTTTTTTTTTTTTTTCCCCCTCCCTGGCCATCAGACCTTACTTTATTCTTTGTTAATTATTATTGCCTAATTTTTATATTTTTTCTTTCTTCATCTTGTAAAGCACATTGAGCTACACTATTTGTATGAAAACCTGCTCTAGAAATAAATGCTGTTGTCACCCTTATATATAACAATATCTTTATTTGCACTCCATACACATCATGTGTGTCGACACACTTTCAGACCTCCGAAGGCACATTCCAACTGTTATTCAGCCCACACAACACTTTTTAAACACTTCATGCACTGGGTAAAGTAACTATTACCAGTGGACCTCTGAAATTTTAGTCCTGTCCAAAAAACGTACAAGACAAAATTTTATTGACATGTTGATTCTTACACGACTAGTTTATTTTTTTAGAAGATGAAAGACGCTATAATCTTTACTGTGACATAAACTTACAAACAGTAAAAAGTTACTGACATGAGTGAATTTATGGTGTAAAACTAATCCTACTTGAATATGGCTTTATGTGAATTTTTTGTTTTATGAATATAATCATTTTCATCTAGACCCAAGTGTTGAGTTTTAACCTCTATTTTTTTTTTTACTTCTAATTTCGCTTTGCTCTTTTTTGATCCTGATGGTCTATCCGTTTTGATTTCCTAATATTTTGACTACAATTTTTCATATTCTAATCATATTCTGGTCTCTGTTTGCTCACATTAATTCTGATGACTCTGTGTGGCACAGCAATCATGTGTAATAGACGGCAAAGCTTTGGATATTGGTATACAATTTCAACGTAGAACTTCAAAAAAAAACATCAAACTAGAAACGAACATAAAAAACAAACCCCATTAGAACACACTACAGAATGAAATCACAACATTTAACACTTAAGACTGCCACCTAGTGACCCAAAGTATCCGGCAATTCCTATAGCGAAAATGTCAGTTACCTAAAGCATACAACATCAAGCAATAATCACACCAAGCCACCACTTTCACCCCTGCGGGGCTGGTGACAATTCAGGAAGTAAAGCATGAGGCAGGACACAACCCTAGACAGGGTGGCACCCATCACAGGACACACTCGTGCACACACCTGCTCTCAGTCATTTACACCCACTTTTAAGTCATTAATTTCCTAACACGCATACATCTTTGTGATGTGGGAGGAAAACCTGGTGTCTCAAAGAAAAGCCCATGCCGACATGAGGAAATGGTGGCAATTCTTCACAAACAGTGACCAGAGCTGACACCTGAACAAGGAACTCCAGAGATGTGAAGCTGTGATGCCAAGCACTGCACTGCACGTTTCATTTATTGTTATAAAGCACGGTCCCATATATGAGCTTACCATGTCAGACACAACTACAAATTGTGCACAACTGTATGCAATGAAGACACAATCACAATGGGAAGAAGCTAAGGACTATGCCTCTTGATGCCCTCACATTCTCTGGATCCTGGACTACTTGACCAATAGATGACAATTTGTAAGGCTCAAGGGCTGTGTGTCAAAGATGGTGGTGTGCAATACTTGGGGAGCCTCAGGGATCTGTCCTGCCTCCTTTATGGTTTACCCTGTACGCAACAGACATCCACTATTACACCATCTACATACACTTAAAGGCAACTCCTCCATCACAGTTTGCACTGATAATGGAGGCGAGTCAGAGGACAGGAGTTCTTGTGGTGCAGGAAGGATCAAATGCCATTAACAAGATAAAAAGAGCTGACTGGTGGATTTCTGACATGTCATGGAGCCCATGAGACCAGTCATCGTCCAATGGGGGAGGAAGCGGAGCAGATGCAGAGGTGTACAGTACATACCTGAGGGTCTGTATGAACGGCAAACTGCCCTGGTCTGACAACACAGTGGCACAGTATAAGGAGGACCAGAGCAGACTGTACTTTGAGGACACTCAGGTCTTTTGATGTGTGCAGAAAGCTACTAGAAATGTCTACCCAGTCCATTTTAGCCAGTTCTACACCAGAGGTGAAAAAACATCTGTCCTAGAGGGCCACAGGTTTTTGTTTCAACCAAGTTGCTTCATTAAAAAAAAAAACAATTCTTACCAATAATAAATATTATTTAATTTCATGTCTTGTAACTCTGCAATGTCAGGTCATTCTTATATTGTTATTTTTTCCTTTACAAAGATCTCATCCAAATGACTTAATAATGAAGTAATAATCAGTCCTTCACTTTTTTCTCTTCCGTTTCCTTACAAATATTTTATTAAACCAGATAGTTCACAATGAATATACACAGGTAGAAATGGAGAAAAGTTAGAGGGTAAAACTTTGGTCCTTTGTCATTTGCATCCTACTGCTGATAAGGAGCGATTTAAATCAGTGACTGCAGATTGTTAGGACTAAAATAAGCAATTAAGGGTGTGAAATACGGGTGAGACAAGTATAAAGCATTCAAACGTTGCTTGACTAATAAGTGCTTCATCAGCAGTTATTGACTCCTCATTAAGAAATTGGGTTGGAACAAAAACCTGAAGGCACTGCAGCCCAACAGGACTGACGCTGCTCATCTGTTCTGCGCTGTGGTTTTCTAAGAAAACAACCCAAGATCAGTCGATGCAAAATACCTGAACGCACTTATCGGAAAAGCCAGCTCCATGACAGGGCTGACCCCGGACACTCTGGGGGCTGTTGTGCAAAAGAGGATGGGGGTAAAACTGACTGCCATCACAAACAATTCTGCCCATCCCATCTAAGAGTCACATTCATGAAGTTCTTTTAGTCAACAGCCCATTCCCCCACGGCGGAGTAAGATGAGCCTCTGGGGGTCTTCCTGTCTGCTGCCATTAGGCAGTTCTGCGCTTCCTCCCATCATCCCTCCCTTCAGCTATAGGAGGAAAGTACAGATTCCATCTACTACAGTTATTTGAAGAAAATATTAATTTTACGGTACTTTGCCTTTATTCTATTGTCTTATATTGGTACCGGTGTTTATTCGGTTTTTCCTAGAGTATGCAAGTGAACTTCCCCAGTAGGGATTAATAAAGTAGGTCTAATCTAAACAAAGTTATTTGCTATTTAAGGATTTATATTTCAACTTTTGCCAATTTTGCCCGTTTTGAAGGAGAAAACAAACAAGTTTTCATTTATCGTAGAGAATAGTTACAGTGTATGACAAGAGATGCTTAGCTAACCATTTGGTTGTAATGGTTTGACTGGTTCTCAGAATGTCAAGAATACAAGCTGCAGTAAACAGAGACAGTGGGTTAAACTCGCAATCATCATCAGCAACCTCTCTGCAGTGATTAATATACAGTACGCCATGGCCACAGCAGCAAGAACAAGATCAGCACAGCAACCGATTGAGATAAACTGGTTTACCAAAGGAGCATTTCTCCTAAATCCCCTTTAGCATAATACTTATAACACAATATACGTTACACATGTAATACATAAATTAAACATGAAAGTAATTTATGAAGTAAAACTGAGGGAGGAAGGTAATTTTATATCTGCTCTGTATGTGAAGAGGACTCTTTCCATCCATTCATCCCCTTCCGCTTATCCGAGATCAGGTCGCAGGGGCAGCAGCTTGAGCAGAGATTCCCAGACTTCCCTCACCCCGGCCACTTCTTCAAGCTCTTCCAGGGGAATCGCGAGGTCTTCCCAGGCCAGCTGAGAGACAGAGTCCCTCCAGCGTGTTCTGGGTCTTCCCCAGGGCCTCCTCCCGGTTAGACGTGCCCAAAACATCTCACCAGAGAGACATCCTGATCAGATGCCCGAGCCACCTTATCTAACTCATCTCAATGCGGATGAGCAGTGGCTCAACTCTGAGCTGCTCCCGGATGACTGAGCTTCTCACCCAGAAATTTAAGGGAAAGCCCAGACACCCTGCGGAGGAAACTCATTTCAGCCGCTTGTATTCGCGGTCTCGTTCTTTCGGTCACTACCCATAGGTGAGGACTCTTTCAGCACATGCTGCTGCTTTGATAGTTCAGAAAGCTCACTTTGCTTTAACTTATCCAAACTCACCATTTTCTGAACGGACTTTCCAAACGGGGATGTGGAGAGCTAGAACTATGCAAGTGGTAAACTAAAAAGTACAGTTTTTATAAGCCTCAGAGAAGAGAAGCAGTCCAAGATGGCTCTGTGGGAGTTAAGGTCACACTTGTTAAAGATCTCTTATTGCTAACAATGGCTGTTTTAGGATTTTAAGCACAAGTGCTTCTGAAGCAACGATAAAGCATCTGTTGTAATGAAATTGTGAGACAAAGGGAAACAGCAAGCAAATCAAATAAAAACAACACAAATAAAAGAAGGTCTTTCTGATTAATGAATCGCTTCTCCAGACGTTAAACCCGTCCACAGAGGAAATAATAAGTGGGCCCATTGGCAAGATTCACACTTGCACTATGAGCGCAGCAACTGTCACAGGACACATTCCGAGCCTGAAACCCACAGCAAGGAAGCCCAAGCTGGACATAAAAACAAATGGAATAAAACAAAAAAGCCTTCACCCGTTGCTGCTGCTTTTGCCAAGCTCTCTTGACAGCTGTCCTCTGCGCTAAAGCCCCTCAAGTGGAAAATGGACTTTTTTTTTCTCTAAAAGAGGAGAGAAATTAAAAACATCTTGGTTCACCTCATTAAGCGGTAAGGTTGGTTTCCACAAATTTGCAAGGCTTTGGAATCAAAGCTCCACCTAACCCCAGCTTAACGCAAGGTGCTGTATGTTCTTCTCATGCAACAAAGAAATGACCAGTGATAAGTGATGAAGCGTCTCTTTACCAAGGGCAGTGGCTCCACAGGCATCGCCTATAAATCCTCCATCCTGGCCATGCTTTCTGGTCCAGTGCTTTTGTTTTACTCCTAGATTTTTTAGTAAGTCATGGGGATTTCTACATTTTATTTACTTCATTTTGTTTCTGAAACTGGAACACTGGCTAAGAAACCTGCTATTAGTCCCTTTCTGAGGGTCTCATTCCAAGTTGTGCTGAAATGTCTGTTAGAAGAGGACACCGGAAAGAGATGCTAGTAAAGCACAGACCCTCAGCTAAACCAAATAACGTACATGCCTGTATGCTGCTGAATATTTGTGAAACCGACCAACAGACTTTAAGTGAAGCAGGTAACACTCTGCACACCAGCCCACTACACAGCTGACGTGATTTGAGGACAATTAATTTGTTTTATGGATACTGTTTGTATCTGCAATGTGTGTGGCTGTAATTTATGTAAACAGATGTCTGGTGATGGAGTCAACAATTTTGTTATAGAGTTAAGTTTGGATTCTGCGTCTACTTTGTTAAAAAGAATAGCTGATTTTAGAATGGTGTCTGGGGAAAACGAAAATTGATTTTAATGTCCTAAAATTACAATTGTTGTGCAAAACATTACACATTTTTAAAAGTAAACTACAGACACTTAGAATAAATGACCATGTAGTGTGGTAGGGAGTAGGATTTCAGAGACATTCAAAACTAGACTTGATTTTGTTTTGGGGGAATTAGGTGGATAGGATTGGTGAACTCTGTTTGGCTGAATGGCCTGTTCTTGTCAAAAGGGTTTATGTTTTTAATGCTTGAATGTGTAAACTCAACTCAGCAAGAAAATGAGCCAGGACCTTAGCCCAGATCTATGACCCAGCCAAACTTAATACATTTCTATAATGAAACACAATCCCAACGCCCTTTACATAAACTATACAAGTACAAAGATGAAGGATGATTATTTACACAAAAGCAAAAAAGGCAGGTTAAGGGACCTGCTGAGGGTTAAACAGCTAGTTAGATATGGGACAAATGTCACAAATTTAGCATTAAAGGTCATTTTACTTGCCTTTATGAAGATGTACTGAATAACCAACTGCAGGTCCACTGAAGGGTGGCATGGTGGGTGACACACAGAGTCAGAGTCCTGGGTGAGAATCCCAGCCCAGTCACTGTTCATGTGGAATGTACACGTCCTCGTCCTTCTCCTCCTCCTCATGCTAGCATTTGCTTTTAAAAAGGTCAGACATGCAATAAAGCTGGCACTGTAAATAATGCTCATGATGATGCTACCGCTAAAACGAGTACTAAAATGTACAGTATGTGATAGCATAACTAGTGGGACAAAACTGGCCCAAGTGTGAGTGACTTGAGTGTGGCGATTACTAAAAGTGTGCTCACTGATGGAGTGCTATCCCGGTTCAGGGGTGGCTAACGCCTCGCACGCAGTACTTTTCCGATAGGTTCCACCTCTGGTTGCTCTAAAATAGATTACGTAGATTTGATGCAGAGTTGGATGGATGGATGGAAGGATGAATAGTTGAAAATCTACAAAAGGCTGAGAGATTGAAAAGTTTACCTGAAACCTAATGGGGAGCCAGAAAGAAAAACTGCTAGGACAGGAACACCACAGTCACAAGACAAGTGTCTAGCTGAAACCTCAAGCCACTGCAGTACTCGACTACAACTTGGCCAAGCACTGAATGGCTAACTTGGCTTTGCTAGTGACTTCTTCTCCATTATGGTTATAAGATTTTGAAAATGTGTGACTATAGCACTGTGCTGATCAGCATGAGCTTTTAAGGGACCTCTGTCAAAATCAAAAATCACTTATGAATCTGCACAGAAAAATGGGAATGACATTACAGCAACTGCGGCATTGGATTAGGATTTGCCAATGGCGAAAAATTTGTACCTTTTGGGGTGAAAACCAGCAAATTTTGGGAGGTTTCAGCTGTCTGCTGAATACACAGCTCAGAACAAGGATGTCTGGTGGACAAAGCCATCTGGACATCAGGATACAAGATGAAGGAAGGAGAGCGGCTTACGCTGAGGGCTCAGATTCATGCGAGTTTTGCTTCTGGGTTACACCATCAAGATAGACTCTCTGTGGGGACAATAAAACATGACACTGCTGTGCTAGCAATCATAGCATCTTCCGGAGCCCTGGCTTCCTGGGTGAGTGCTGAAACAGGAGAAACATGTTGGCAGTAAGAGGAGGAAGCAAGGGGGAACCTCAAAGTTTAGCCTCTTTCCGCTCTAACAGACAAAGGAAGCGATCTATAAACCACAGCTTTAGATGAGCTCTGCATGACTTAGAAAAGGGAAACAGGTGGGGGGCAGCATGGCTTGGCCAGCTGACAGCCTGGACAAATGAAGAAAGGGCCACCTTTTGGAATTGCTATGCAGTAAATTAGTCCGTGTAAAGTGTGGCGGGCATTCACTTTTAGTGCCCACATAGTCCTTTCTAATCCTAGTCATTTGCTGGGGCCTGCTGCTGAACTTCTGACCTCTGTGACTTCCACCTCACCCCCCAGCTCCATATGCATTCCTGTTTTCCATTCCAAATCCCACACCAGCCACAAATTCAAAAGCCACTACAATAAGTACAAAAGGCATTTGGCTGGTCTCTATTGACAGTGTATGACAGGGGGTGGTGGGGGGACAGGCGGCTTGGTTTTAATGATGGAAACCTGTTTACGCTCCAAAAGAATCAATCAGGGCTTTTGAATGTAATTCTATTCTATACACAAAGGACTAGGAACCAATTTTAAAATGGAAATAGAATTTACGTGTGGGTGTGCAAGGGGGTGGACTGTGAGTTTTATGGGAAGGTTGAGAGGAGGCATAGCAGATACCAAACAGAAACTTTCTCAACTTTACCTTCCTGTCACAGAGCAAGACTGGAGGTGTTGGATAAGGTGAAATTGCAGCCTGGAGCCAGGGCATCACACTGCCGGTCTGTCCTTCGGAGTCTAAGGGTTATGAACTACCAGACCAAGAAGGAAATTAGAGGTGCTGCAGGTTAGCGATGATCCTTGCTAAGCCTGAGATTCTCACATCTCCCTTTGCTTGTTCCTTATTAAGACGATATGGTCAAATCTCCACTTCTTGATGGCAGCTGCTGGAATCACCGGGCCAAACCAACACAAGAATAACAAGGAAATTACTCGGCTGGGTAATAAAGCATTGTGAAGCAGAAACCCTGTGGGCAAAAATGTAACCTCATATACAGATTATATATATTGTCGCGCACAGGCTCATAGGGGACAGCTTAAGGGCTCTGGTGATTGTAATTCCTCATTGCTCCAGAGGGTGGCGCTGTGTCAAGGTAGCATGCAAGTCTACAAACACTCTGTCCTTTTTAATGCGAAAAGCAGGAAATCGGCAGCAGAGACACGGAACACAGTTTACAGCATACCATGTGATTCATGTCCAGCTGTATATTTGGGACAGACGTGTCACATGTATACATGAACATCACAAAGCAGTCAAAAGAAAGGATCCACAGTCTCTGATTTACACACATACAAGTTCAACTGGACACACATTTAAATGGGTCACAGTGTAAGTAAAATTCAAGGCTAATACCAAAAGTGACAGAGAACTGCCTGAAAACACCATTAACACACATTTGGACATGAACCCAGTCATGAGCAGGCTTGAAAAGAACAACATGCAAATAACAAATAAGACATTATGACCAACACCCTCCGAACCCCACCTCTTCAACACACACACATTATATATATAAATATATATATATATATATATATATATGAACAGTATGTTGAGGTTGAAGAGGGGCACATGTTGACTGCCAAAATTGTAATGCACCACATGGTACCCTGCTGAAAAATGGATGAGCACATGTCAAAAACAGCAACTTTGATGCTGCTCACACACTTTTTTGCTTTCAAGACAACTGATAACTACACCTGAGATGGATCATCTGATAACAAGAGCAACAGCACAGATAACAGATAAATAACTTAACACCACCATTCAAACTTTACACTCAAGATGACAGCTCCACCGACCTGCATTGTTGTTAAGATCAGATGCTCACCCCTGATGGCGTAACAGCTCTTTTCAATCATATGCTAAGTCCTAAGGACTTGTGTACACTGTGTTCTGGGCATTGAATTAAGATGGCTAGAGGATGCCACTTGTGGGAACCCACTGACGAGCTTGCCCTCCCCGTACTCTGCCACTAGAAACTTGATAGCCGTTTGTTGAGCTGAGCTGGCAGGTAGTGCTTTCAATGATGTCATTACAGTTGAGAAGTTTGTGTTTGACATTTTTATCCAATGACTGCTGGAGCAATGGTGCTGTACATATACTATCTTTGAGACAACACGCTTGTACAGGAAGAGATGGTCACCCAGTCCAGGGAGGCACCAAAGAAAAAGCCATTTCTTGTTCATGCTACTGATTCTTTAATAACCAATAGGAATGAGAAACCTGCATGAAAACATGACTTGAAGAGGATAAAGTCCTAATATGTGACTTTTCCAGAGATTGTAAGCCATAGTCTTAATTTACATCATGTAAGATAGTTGGAGGCAATCAGTGGCGCACTTCTTTGAAGGTCCATCCATCCATCCTCTTCCGCTTATCCGAGGTCGGGTCGCGGGGGCAGCAGCTTAAGCAGAGAGGCCCAGACTTCCCTCTCCCCGGCCACTTCTTCCAGCTCTTCCGGGAGAATCCCAAGGCGTTTCCAGGCCAGCCGGGAGACATAGTCCCTCCAGCGTGTCCTGGGTCTTCCCCGGGGCCTCCCCCCGGTTGGACGTGCCCGGAACACCTCACCAGGGAGGCGTCCAGGAGGCATCCTGATCAGATGCCCGAGCCACCTCATCTGACTCCTCTCGATGCGGAGGAGCAGCGGCTCTACTCTGAGCCCCTCCCGGATGAAGGTCAGTTGTGAAATGTGACATGCATTTATCGTAGAGGAGGGCTTGTGTGCATGAAATATGACAATTAATGTTTGTGAGGAATTACAATGCACATAATGCAGTGAGAACGAATGCCGGTGTTTTGGAGCTTGCAAACAGATAAGAAGCTTGTCTGTTTCACGTTTTGTGTTTTATGTACCATGAGAGAATGGAAAGAAAGAAAGAAAGAGATTTTAGCTGAACTCTTCATAGCGGTCAACCACTTGTACAGCACTGGCTTTGTCAATCAGCATATTATTGGCAGACAGAAAAAAGAGCAAGCATGTCTGTGCTGGAAGGTTGGCACGCGATGGCTAAATGTGACATGTCCAGCGATTTTCAGAATGAAGCAGAAGTGAAACAAAGGATAATCAGAAGGTGATGGACAATGGAGAGGATATAAAGACAGGATATCAGCTGCCAAATTTTTAAATTTAAAGGATCATATAGAATCTTAGGCAGTGAGAGCTCCATTAATCGCGGAAGGAGCCAGTAACATCTGCTTTTATTCTATATGGCTAGTTATGACCACAATTGAATTTTTATTTTTTTTTGTTTCACTTATGCATCCCAGAGCCACCACGTGGGCTGAACGCATTTTGCAGCTCCTGCGCAGCTTTGCATGCACAACAACATTTTAAGATTTGCCTACTAACAGAAATCTTTTGGCCATTGTGAGTCCCACACATGTGAGGCTTTCATTTTGTTTTTGTTTTTTTTTTGTTTTAATGGCAGGCTACAAAGATATCAAGTTCTTCCAAAGCCGCGTGGGGTGACCTCATTACTGAGAATATGGGAAGTATGCTAAGAACCCAGGTTTCTGCCAAAGCAGGAAGACCCTTTAAATCATTAATGAACTGCATTCCTCCTTATCTGAAAAGACAGGTTTCTCACTAATTCAGTTTCTAATGTGCAACACTGACAGGCTGACCACTGAACCAAATGAATGAATGAATGCCCTCAAAGGCCTGTAGGTGCACACGAGTGATGAGGACGAGGAGGAGGAGATGATGGTTAGCTGAACCACCTTAGCCTCTCACTACTTTACTTAGAAAGCCTCCACCATGCTGTCCCTGAAGACTGAAACAGCCTTAGCAGCAGCTTCTTTTTGGTATGATGTTAATAATAACATTGGGTATGTGCAAGAAATAAGAATGATAATTAAAAAAAGACAATTACAAGGAAAAAAAATCACTATTCATTATCCATCTATGTATCAATCAATCAATCGTTCACTTAGTAACACTGTTATAAAGTTGATGTAAGATGATATAAACTGTTTTTTACTTTGCATTGTACCGATGTTTGCTTTGTAAAGTACTTTGAAAAGGAGCTTTAAAAATTACAGATTGACTTAGCTCTTCACAAAGCAAGAAGTTAAATACTGAGCACATTTATAATAACAGATTATTGAATTAAAAATGAACCTGGACAAAACTATGATGATGATGGTAGGTGCCAAACGAGGAGCTGTAGAAGAATCTGGAAGGTGCACATGCAGTGTATGTGGTACATGCATGGATTCAAAGTCTATCAAGCACACAGAATGTGAAAAATGGTCTCATGGAGAGGGGAAGCTGACAAAGACGAGAGTCTCCTTGGTGTCTACAGAGGATGCAGTGGCAGAACCCTACAGACAGTCAGCGACACAGCAGATCTTGTGATTGAACGTGATGAAGGATTAGAATGGGTTGATCACTTCTGTTATCTTGGTGATTTGCTGGGTTCCACTGGTGGGGCAGATTTAGTAACGACCGTCAAATTGGGAGGAAGTTGGAAAAAGTTTACAGAAGGGCTACCACTACTAAAGTCCAAGGCGACTTTATTTGACTTGTGTGCGTGCCCATATGCTGTATGGCAGTGATACCTGGTGTCAAAGATCTCAACACCTGAGGAAATCAGACAGAACTGAAATGTGTATGATAAGATGGATGTGTGACGTGTTACTGAATGACAGACTGAAGATCTACACAGCAGAGTGAAGGCTTAAGTGGTATGGGCATGTGATGCAAAAGGATGACAACGACTGGGTGAAATGAAGTCTTGATCTGTAGGCTGATGGTAAGTGGCCTAGAGGTTAGGCTAATGAGGTGAGAAGAGATATGAAGAAAATACAACTTACAGATGCTGATACCCATGACAGACATCAATGGAGAAAAGGAGTTTGGGGTAAAACGGGCAGGCCAGATTATCCTGGAAGCTAGCTACAAAACTGAACTGATGATATACCATGACATATAGATATTATGTAGCATTTTAATGTTAACATGTAAGTGAAAAAGAAGAATAAACACCACCTACATACAGTAGAGTAGTGCAATGCTTTGGCAGTGCCCAGCGATCACAACAAGATGGTGCCATATACATAAACACACACAATCTGCAATCCATTTAATCCAATTAGGAGACAAGGGGTCTGAAGCTAAACAAGACATCACTGTACAGTAAACGACCCAGGACAGAATGCCAGTCCATCACAGGGCGCGCACACACACACGCACACAGCTAATCAACCTAACATGCGGATCTTATGGGATGTGGGAGGTAAATCAACTTGGACAAAGGGAGAAAGTTCAAACTCCATACAGACAATAACTGGGAGCAGAATTTGACCAAAGGGCACTGGATCTGTGAGGTAACACTGCTGACCACTATGCTATCCTAAGATGCAAAATGACATCCGTTGCACTAACAGAATAATAACGCAGTTGTGTAGAATGGCACAGCTCTAAATACACAATTAAATAGTAGGAAAAAAAAACAAACTCTTAATTAATAATCACACTTTGGCACATTCAAGAAGTGGCACGCATGCATAGATGCACTGAGCCTGAAATAAAGCATGAGGTCCGTGTGCAGAAAGTTGGGTACTGATGCTGTTACCCACTGGAGCCCGTGAACAGCAGCCCTAACCCCAATGCTCCAAATTCCCTTTGAAACATCTCTCCCTGAACGCACCCCCCACATGCACACACACATTTCTCTTTGCCACTGGATCCCCAGGCCTTGGCAGTTATCAGGCAAGCAGTAATTGGTAGTTTTTCCGCTTCAGGAGGCAAATACATTATCGCAGAACCATTGGAGGATCCTTCATGGCGCCCTAGGGAATTCCAATACCCCCCAACACTCACTCATTCACTGACACACACACACAGTGATTTTTTTTTTTCCAATCCTTCTCTCGCATAGGAAAAAATGTCAGTAACTAATAAGCATTATTGACCACTTATTTTTTCATATGCATTTTCACTTAGCCAAAAGCTTCACTGAACAAAATGCTGTATCATCCATTGTTTACTTAAACTCACTTCATCATCCAGTTTAGGGTACCTAGGGGCTGGGACATTACATGCAAGGCAGGAAACAATATTAAAAAGTGATTTAAAAAAAAAAGTCCATTGCTGGGCACACAAATTCACATACTCTTGACCAGTGTAAAGGTGCCAGTTAGCCTAAGCCATGAAAACCAATGGAGAACACACACGATTCATAAAGACAGAACTCGGGTCAATACTGTGGAACTGTGATATGGCAGTACCTACTGTTGTGTCCCCATGCTACCCAGGGCAAACATTTATATTTTCAGTCTCAGAATTGTAATAATACCACAATAATAATAATAGAAAATCATCATCATCATTAATATAATCTATAACATTAAGGCAGTGACACTAAAACAGCAAGGTTCTTGGAAACACAGAATCAGCACTAAAATCAACAAAGTACTACTGCACAAAAACAGATCTTCTCCAACCACCACTCCATTAAGCCCTGCAAATCAGAAGTTGTAAGATTTGGTGGGCATTCAGTTATTAAATGATAACAACTGTAGTACATCCATTCTTACCTGGACGATATTCCTTCAAAGTGTGACCTAAGACATTGCTGTTTGAAGTGGCACACTTAATTAGAAATAGTTTGGCCTCTACATAATGAACAAGCTCTCATCCTAAGGGTTCAGTCAAATCCAGTCCAAAGCCGATTATCTTACAGGAATGTTTTATAATAGTAATGGAATGAAATAGTTGACTTTATGAGTATATTAATCCTGTTTGCAGCTCCAAGCAAAGGGGAAGGTAAAGATCTGCCCTGGATTAAACTAAGAATATTAATGCTAATTATTGATACTCATATTTTCCGAGTTCACTAATTTTTGTATGAAGTCTTAAGAGAACCACAATTCTTCTCAATAAATCATAGGACAGGATTCACAAGCACAAACAAATCAATTCAGTAGAACTCAGTGGGAGCTCTAAAATGTCAGCCTCTTTCATTTAGATGCGTAGATGAAAACTCTGTCATTGATCATAAAAGTACAAAACAGTAACACATGTATATTACAATGTTTCAATTGTTTGTTTTACAGCTCATTGAACGCACGGAGCATGTATCATTCACTGAATCATTACCTGAGAATGAGTCTCACAATTTAATTTGCGAACGAGTCACATGTCCTGCATTCATTTGATTTGTTAACCAAATAATTAGCTGAAAATAAGACACAGGATTCTCATTCATATGATTTGAGAACCGAATCATTACCCAAAAATGAGTCACATGATTCTTAGTCACAGGGGCCAGACTATAACCTTTAGAGGACCTAAGCACTTACAAGATTTTTGTGCCCCCACATACAGTACTGTATATGAGCTGCACTCACACTCAGTGGTCAACTAAATGGGACAGCTGACATGACCAAGACAAAACGACCATGTGAGCCTTGGTGGATTGTGTGGCAGTTACAAGATTTTGATATTGTTGCATTGCCAAGATTAACATTACTCTTTTATTATTGTGCGTGTGTGTGTATGTGTATATATATATATATATATATATATATATATATATGCATTTTGTGGAATCTGGTTCAGCTGCACCATTTACAGTTTTTTCGGTTCTTTATTTCACCTTATACAATTTCTTGTATTAGGAATTTATTAGTTTTCGCATAACCCTTGGGGTCACAGCACAGGGTCTGCCATTGTACAGCGCCCCTGGAGAAACTGCAGGTTAAGGGCCTTGCTCATGGGCCCAGCAGAGACAGGGATTTGAACCGGCAACCTTCGGGATACCCGCGCAGATCCCTAGCCTCAGAGCCACCACTCTGCCAGTCTTGCCCCACATGGTTCATGGTAAATCTGGCAATGGAAAATTTCTTTGGTGCCCCCCATTATCACCCCCTCCATCTTTCCCTTTGATACCCCAAGCATGTGCTTATTTTGCTTAATTGTTAATCCAGCCCTGTTTGGTCATTGAATTTACAAAGTGAATCACTGAATCATTACCCGTGAATGAGTCACACAATTCTTTGCCTTTCTGATTCTCAAAATTTGTGTCTTATTAAGCCTTTTCAATATATTGTCATACTTTGTGCTTTCAAAATGGCTAGTATTAAACAATATCAATTACCAGCATGTTTAAGATATAATTCCATAAATACAAATAATACATTATAAAAAGATGAATAATTAATTTGGCATAAATTAAAGGGGCCCTCACTGAAGTTTTTGTTTTTTTTTTCTTTTTATAGCTCTGGTTCAGCCTTACCTGTACTTTAGGATGGAGGAGGCCTCCTGGAGAAAATCTACTTGGACATGAGAAGAATAAGCAAACTCCACACAGATGGTACTTAATAAATTTTTTATGTTCTATTAATTGCTGCTCAGATATGTTCCATCTAAGCATCTTTAGGAATCTAAACTGGATAAGCAAGTCAGGAAAAGGGCAAATAAATGATTATTATTATTAAATATAGCAAGAAATGACTCCTACTGGTAATAATAATATATATTTTTTAATTTTAGTCATTATTGTCAAATGATGGAAACACTTGACAGCAACAGACTCACAGCTGCAGGCCTGCATTGTTCCTTCTGTTTTGCCGAAGACTCCTTGTCCAATCTTGACTATGGCAGCTTATTTTTTCAAAATTGTTTTCAGTGCAACTGGGCAGCAATGTTCTCATAGCAATAAAGAGAGAGAGAGAGGAAAAACAAGAAAACTAAGAATATTTTCAAACAAGAAAAGGCCATTTAGCCGCCATCAAGCTTCACACGATTCCTGTAAGCTGTTGTGTGCGTGCAAGTCCCTGGGCAATATCTGCTTTTCCTTAACCAATTTGAGAAGTGTTTGTGACGCAGCTTTGGTCGAAAGGATTTATTGGCCGCTTTGGTAAAGAAGTGTCTTCGGCCTGCTCTTTTATATTACAGGTCCCCACTTGTATCCTCTCTAGGCCTCTTTACAATTATATATCCCATTTCTATTTCAGAGTCATTCGCTTTTATAAAAGCTGACACATGTTTGCAGTGGATGGCAGATATTTCATTTCTTTTCTTTTAAATTTGCTCCCATTTTCCCAAGCCTGCAGTGCTGCTCTAAGAGCCGCTACCTTTTCAATTAAAAATTCAAGAAAGGAGAAAAACAAAAAAACAATTTGGCTAAGACTTCTAGGCACTCTAAGGGCTGCGTTTTCCCTTCTAGGGTATAGTATGGCTGGCAAGAATTATTCTTTTGCTTGAATTTGTAGCAAATACCCGATTTCCAAGAGTTCAGAGCTTATCACACTGCTACCTCACAGCTCCAGAGGCTTAGGTCCAGAACTTGGCACCGTCTGTGTGCAGCTTGCACAATTCTCTCAGTACCTGCTGGGTTTTAGCTTTGGGTACGTCAGTTTTCTCTCCTACATCCCTGAGACTCGCAGGTTAGGTGGCTGTTCAAAATCGGTCCGCTATGAGTTAGTGGTCCCAGTGTTGGACTGCAGCTGGGAGAGGCTGTGGCCTTCACTCCCATGAAGTGAACTAAATAAGTTAAATGATGGATGGACAAACAAACCAAAATATAAATATGTCGAACAGAAAAAAAAAAAGATTATCATTTATTTTTGCAAATGTGTCCCTACTGGACTGTAACAGCAATTTGCTATATGAGTAGGCTGATAAAATGAAAGTAAAATAAACCTCAGTCACTTTATATTGTATTGCGAGGAGATGTGATACTGCACACTATGAAACGTGCCATATGCAACATGATTTCTCACCTTATGCTGCACACCAGTCATCTTAAGTCTTATATTCTCAGGCAGCACTTTGCCCTTCTACTTCCACAATGAGACCCAGACGAGGTGCTGCACGACAGTTTCCATCCTCCTTCTCTGACACACTGGATGATATCCATGTGCCTTCTCACGGCCATAAGTGACGTTAGTAATGTAGACTGACTGGTAAATTGAGAGCTCTGCCCTCTCTTCACCGTGACTGCCTGCTATAACATACACATAATAATGGACGCTGCTCTGATCAGTCTGTTTGAGCTCATAGTCCATTCCTCCCTCACTCGTGAACAAGACCAACCTGGAGAGGGCACTCCACCCTTTTCCAGGTGGGAACCATGAGCCCAAACTTGGAGGGGCTAAGCCTCACTATTCTTTGACTAGTCGAATTAATTAATACTGCCTTGGAATGGCATTCCTACTGTAGTAATATTCAAGTAGAGTGTAAGGGTTCTGGATTTTAAACAGGAAAAGGGAATGTTTTACCAGAGGTCATGTCATGTCATTTTCTAACGCACTTAGTCCAGACCAGGGTCATGGGGGGTGCTGGAGCCAGCACATCACAGGGGGAACACACACAAACGCCAACTGGGCCAATTCAGTGTTGCCAATTCACCTAACCTGCATGTCTTTGGACAGTGGGAGGAAACCCAGGTAGATATGGAGAGAACATACAAACTGCACACAGGGAGGAATCAGGAAGCAAACCCTGATCTCCTTACTTACTGTGAGGCAGCAGGCTGATTCACACATGTTAAGTGTAACATAATAAGACTGACAGACTTAGTCAGTATTAAACACATTTAAAGTGATGACCGCTCTCTATGTTATTTTTCCATTTAACAAAAAAAATAAAAACTATTGTGCCTACTGTAAGAAGTTTGCTAGCGCTCCTGCTGCACCTCTTCTGTCATGTTCTTCACTGGGCTCAGCTGTTCCTTCACAGCTAAGCCATGCCCCGGGTGCTCCTGATGATATTCATAGATTTGTCTGCATCTTTTTATAGGTGGACACTTTATAGCAAGTCAAGCTGTAAGCTCTGACCCCGTGACCTCTAGATCAGTGGCTTATTGGAGGCCAAGGTATCTGGATCGTTACTGACTGGAAGCATCTTATGAACGCATTTTGGTAGAAATAATGTCAACAGACATTCAAGGCTCCATCGCCCTGTTTACATTCTCAAGTATATAAAGGTTTATTACAGCAGACTGTAGTAAAAGCTCAATAAAATCAAGTGAAGTGTGCCACACGCATGGCAAAGCGTACAGAATCTGTAGCTTAAGCACAGTGGAGCATAACAAACTAAAAAAAATTTTTGAAGAGTATAAGTAAGCTACAAAGCAGACTTCCAAAGTCCTACCATTCATTCTCTAAGTCTGAAGAGGGTTGTGTTTCAGAACAAACAGTAAATAAACCCCCTATAGAAATATGGATGTCACCTTGGGTATACACAGTATGCAGATTAAACTGTAAAAAGACTTTCAGCCCCCACCACCTACCACATGATGTAAATTGTTCACATTATTTTTTTCCATCCACTAGAGGGAACCATTAGACATTATTTTCCGGACAGTTCTGGTATCGAGCTAACTGTTTGAACTGATTTTCTACTAAAGTCTTGCTGGCAACAGTATAGAAGAAACAGTGGAGTGTGCGGGACTTGCGGTTGTTTTATTTTTTTGTTTTGAGTTATTGGTATTATGTCGTGCTAATTCACATGAATAACTCCCACACATGTAAGATGATGTAAGGTCCTGTACCTTTTACAGCAGGGTGGCAATTCCTGTGATGTTAGAGGCCATTTGCATCAAGATGCTTTTTACTCGGCTCAGGGAGGCACTTGAATGATGCAGAGTGCCAGAGAAAAACTGGACTGGCCAAAGCCTGGGCTTTGAAAACCTGACAGGAAGGACACGGCAGCTGCTGCTTCATACGCTCTTCTTCTTTTCGGCTTTTTTGGTTGCCACAGCAGATCATCCAAAATTGTTGTCTGCAAATTGATTTGGCAAAATTTTACACCGGCTGCCCTTCCTGACATAACCCTCCCCATTTATCCGGACTTGGGACTGGCACGAAGAAACTGCAGTGAAAATACTTGAATCAACGTTCCATTAACGCTGGCACTGTTCTTCCATTTACAATGGACACAACAACCTTACCACACTTTCTGCATCGGCCCACCAAGACCTACAGAATACTGTAGGTTTGTAAGTCAGTTGTATTTTGTTTCTTAGGGAGCTTTTGGTTGCTCTATGGCTATTATTGGCAATTAAATAGCTCTGATTAAATCGCTGCCTCAAATCAGTTACTTTGATGTCTGTGTGTTCTGCAGTCATTACAGTAAGTTTATTGAGTGCCCCCCTTAGGGATCACACTTTTACTTTGCCTAGGGGCGGCTGGATGTGTTTAGCTTTGTAACTCAAATTAAACTCTTACATGCCGAAATTTGCTCTTTAGATAATGCAATTAATTCCAACCCAGTTCTTATTGCCACAAATTTAACCTGGTGTCGCTATTTTAATTACAATCTTAATTTCACACCAATCCCCATGTACTATACTTTATTATATTGAGTTTATCACACACTGTATTATTGCAAAAGACTTTGTAAAGGCAATTTCATCAACTGGCACAAAGGCCAACTGACTGACCGAAACAGAATACTAAATTGCCCACCATTAATGTACTGAACTAATGTGCTGAAACAATGGGCATGTGTGGGGGATACCGAGTACAAACTGAGTGCAAACACTCCGCTCCTGGCATCATGAAGAAGAATTATACTGACCCTGACAGAGACTTGATTATACTTGGTAGCAAAATGTAAAAATCTCTCTCTGTTGGTGAATAATACAAAGTGCAAAAAACGTTCAAGCCTACATTTATCGTCATTCGATTTCCATTGCCTCTCTCTTACATAGTGCCTTTCTTCTATCTATGATTCATTTCTCAGCTGGGGTGGAGACTTGATCTACTCGGGTATTTCTTCCAAAAAACGATCTGAATTGCTTGATAGGTGACTCAAAATTTGAGCAGTGAGTGAGGGGACTGGGCGGTCTCATGGTCTGGAATCCCTACAGATTTTATTTTTTCTCCAGCCGTCTGGAGTTTTTGTTTTTCTGTCCCCCCTGGCCATTGAACCTTACTCTTATTCGATGTTAATGTTGATTTATTTTTTATAATAATGTCTTTCATTTTTCTATTCTTTAATATGTAAAGCACTTTGAGCTACTGTTTGTATGAAAATGTGCTATATAAATAAATGTTGTTGTTGTTGTTGTTACGCATACCGTTGCTTTCTTGTAGAAGCTTCTTCATCATCACGGTGGGCAATGTGGCAACCAGTTATTGAACACTGAACCTGGCCAGAGAGAGAGACTGACAGACAAATTGATGCACTTATTTAAGGGAGACGGGCTGTTTAGAAACTCTGTGTTCATTTGGCAGCCTCCGGGTGGCACTGTGATCTGAAAGCAACACTCGTTTCAGGAACTACCTGCTGGGATTTATAAGCCCGTCGAAAGCCGGAGGACCGGGAACTTGGAATCATGGAAGTATGGCCAAGTATAAGTGGAGTCTGGAAGAATAAAAAGCATGTGAGACGTGCTTGACTGTATCATACCTGCTCTCGGTTCTAAGCTCATGTCATCATCAATGGGCACATTATGGGCTGAATAAAATCTTTTGTTCAATCAGGAGGGGTTTCATAAAAACATGGCCATGGACTGTGGCCACAGGTCTCTGCTACACTGCGGTTTTCAAGTCTGATGATCTTTTCCTGTCTCTCATTTTCACTCTCAGCGCCACAAGAAGGTCGTCAATATGGAAGCCTCTGGAAACAAACCCAAATCTGCCCTCCTGCTTTGCTAGGTCACTCAGAAGGCTTTAAAATAAAGATCAATTGACATAATGGAGCCTGGCTCAAATCCAGCAAGACGTCATATGAACCTTTCCACATTTTTGCTTGGTTTTAGCAAAATAGTGACTGGATGGCAATATGTTTATTATACATTACAAAAAAAAAAAAAAAAGGTTGGATGGACAGTGAGGCACACGTTGGCAAATTAAAGAGTGTGAATTAAAGACACCATTGAGAGATGTAAAATTGTTGGGGGCCAACGTGTCTTCAAATAGTACTTTGAGTCGGCTCAATTAGAGCGTCAGGAAAAATAAATATATAAAACTACTGGGGAGAAAAAAATCAACAGTATAAATAAGTAAAAAGCAATCGACAAAACTCTTGGCAGCCTTCTGCAGAGTAATAATAATAATAAAAAAAAATTGCTGATGAGGTACAATACCTCAGTGGATGAGAAAAATCTTTATTACAATTTACATCTTCAGGGTATTTTGTGATGTTTTGCTTTTTTATCATTTTTTAAATGCTTTCTATATCATGGAGTATCAAGCCATTGTCCCTAGGAGGGGCTCAACAGAATCTTCTCAGGCCTACCAGCGCAGGCTTTTGAGAGGACAGCTCGGTAAAACATCTGAATATTCACCAAGTTCAGCAGCAGCTAAACCCTTGCAATGCCATCAGTCCCCCCAGCGGCCCTGCTATGACACAAGTAGCTTAAAATGATAACCTGTGCAGCAAACCTTCATAGTCCAGCACTGAGTGCTACTTACGCTAATGTACCTTTCACACCTGCAGGCCACCATGCAAGAATACTTACCTAGAGAAAGAAAGTGGAAACAGCCTACACCGGCACCTGAAACTACTAATGAAAGAAGTCATTATGGAAGGCTGTAGATTGTAATGCTGATTCTTGGCATAACGTACAGTTCATCATTTATATGTACAATAAATAGCAACTACATGTATGTGACTTTCATAAGGTTCGCATTAAAAAGGCACAATTATAAATACAAGCCAGCTTCTTTTACTGCAAGGGTTCAGCATTGGAAAGGAGAAGAAATCCTCTGAATGATCCATGGCCCCTTTAGAAAAGTCAAAAGAAAACACACTTGGAATTATTAAAAGACCTGGACATGAACCTGAAAGGTCTATTCTACAGTGCTCATTGTAGAAATGGCCAGAGATGAGCTCCTGAGTACTAACATACGCATGTGAATTACAAGGTGGCAGAACTTGGGGTTTTTACTGCATCTTTCCTGTTTCAGATTCAAGTCAACATGGGGGCCAAAAACAATAAAAGAAAGTATAATTTCTTACTCAAGAGAACAATACACCTTTCAGAGATTCTTGTCTAGAAGACGGACTGTACAGTCCTATTGTGGCAGGATGTCCCTTGAAAATGGGCCCAAACCCAAGCTGCCTGTCACTATCAATGACACAAATAAATATTGGAGCGAACTGCAATGAATGAAGTGTGTAAATTAGCAGAGATGAGCTATGCTGAAAAATAAAACTTGTTTGGCTTTACTGGTGTGTCTCTTAATATAAACATTTACATTATATATATATATATATATATATATATATATATATATATATATATATATATATATATATATACACACACATACACTGAATACGTGTCAAACGTGAGGGCATATTGCAAGCCTTGTGGGGGTCAATTTATCCCAGACCAGTCCAGACAACACCAAGAACTAATCAGCTGTCGTCTTCTTCCACAGTAGGGATGGCTCTATTCCTAGACTACAGCATTCCTAAACTTAGCTCTGGACAGCTGCTCATCCCACTCCTTCCAGAATCCACGTCATGCAACACCCTGCCACCCCTGCACTGTGTTAACTCTGAACCCAGCAATGATGGCCAACCATTACGACCAACACATGAGCAATACTTACTTTTCCCCTCCAGTAACTTTTCATTAACCAAAATTCTTTTCTTTTTATGTCTCATTAGTGTTAATTTCACAATATGTATAAACATGGCACAACATATGAAACATAATTTAGTAATATTAGAAGCAGTACTGCGTCACACACACCCTTGCCAAGCAGCCCAGTAGTTTTGCAAAGGCCACTTCAACTCAGTTAATCCAGCAGATGCTGCCCATTTACTGGGTTGCCCAGTTAGGGGGTGTGATGTCCTACCACCCGGAGCCACCCAGGTGAATTGATTGCCCCTTTCCAGAGTATATAAAAATCTTGTAATACTTGATGTTATATATATGATAAGTGTCCTGTTATGGACATATTGTGAATGATGACACACAAAATGAAGGTTCACTTGCCTGAAGAAATGAGCCTCACCAATAACCACTGGCTAATGTTCAGCTCTTAAATGCTTATAAAGAAAGTCTTGGACCTCAGACCCCCTCTCCCACCTCTCAACACAAAGGGAAGGGCGACTTCCTCACTTCCCACAGACTGTCTGCCTTAAAGCTTTTCTCCAGATGTGCCTGCCAGGCTGCTAAACAGAAGTCCAGGGGAGCAAGTGTATGGAAAAGGTTGTGTGTAGTATAGCAGCAAATGAAATATTCATTCAGTAAGTGGTACAGCTTTTTCCCCCCTTTGAGAAACTCATGAATATTTGATGCCATTATAAAAAAAATAAAGTAAAATAAACAGCAACAAGAAAGCAAAGTAATAAGGAGACAAATGAGTTAGTGTTGTCTTTAGGAGGAGCATTCTCTCCCAGTGCCTTTTAATGCCCGACAGTGGCTTGACTGCTGTATTTTAGAGGCACTGCATGTAAAGAATTGAGATCTTGTTAAAAAACGACAATGCTGACCATGTTCTAGTTTGCAGGAAAGGATAGATTACTGTTAATAAGACAGAGCAGATAACAGATTTTTCTCCTTTGTAATATGGCAGCACTGAGTCATTGATTGGAATCTCTTCTACTTAGAAGGAGTGTGGTAGGTACGCTGGCATAGTGCTTAACACTACGGCATCCCAACTTGTGGGTCAAAATAATAGCTTGCTCATTCACTCTCTGGAGTTTGAAGGCTCTCTTTTTGTCTACTAGGAAATTTCTCAGGGTAGCCGTCAAGTGTGTCTGTCATGTGAACAACACGTGTCCTGTCCTGTCTTACACTACTAGACACTGCCAGGGATAGGCACCTGTTCATTGTGGCCCTAAAGTTCAACAAAGGGTCCTATAGTAGCAAGGCTGGATTAACCATTAGACAAAATAAGCAAGTGCTTAGGTGGGGAAGGGGGGGCACCACAGAAATCTTTCACTGTCGGATTTACCAGGGACCATTTGGTGCAAAACTGCAAATGGTGCAGCTAAACCAGGTTCACAAAAAGGGGCTCCCATATTAAAAAGATGACATACATAGATATATACACACAATAATGAAATAACAAAAATAGAAGCTAATGATATACAGGTCAAATCACACTATAGCAAACACCAAAGAAATAAAGATTTCAGAATAATGAATACTTTTTGTTGGCCCAGACAAACGAATCATACAGCATCACGTTTAACAGATTTCATTTTAACGGAATGTGCCTTTCAGTATAACAAAGATTTTTTTCGACAAAGAATGGCCACCAAAGATGCCGTGCTTACACTTTTCGCCGAGTCTCGGGAACCCTGCAACAGGCTGTCTCTTTTTAGACCAAAAGACAGAGAAGGTCTGTGGTGAAATTTCAGGTCTTGGGCAGTCTCAGTGAGAGTGTAGGTGCAACTATCACACAAAAACAGCAAATGCTGAGTCAGCGCTCCACTGGGCATCCGCAAGGCTTGTTGTGTTGTGCGCGGATACTGGACTGTTTCATAGAAAACTTTGAGATGAAAAAAAAAAAAAAAAAGAGAGAGAGAAACGGCGTTAGTTTAAAAAAAAAAAAAAAGTTACATCTAACGTCTCATTTTCATTCTGTATTCATATATATATATATATATATATATATATATATATATATATATATATGTTACATTAACTTCTCATTGTCAAATAAAGTATTTTTTGCAGTTTAAGCAACGCTTTTTTTTTTTTTTTTTTATACAGGTGTTGTCAAGCTTGGGTAAGATAGTTGCACGAGAGACAGAAAGAGAGTTCAGGTTTCCAAGGGAAATACGGGTCCTTTATTACTGTGTAGAGAAGGCAGGTACAGCCTCAAGCACACGAGATAGGGGCCACGACATGGCAATCGTCCTGCTTTAGCTCCCATCTTCCGATTAGAACTCCACCACTGTGGCAGACCAGGATAGTGCGAGGAAGAGCAGGTTAAAGCCCGGTGTTAAATGTTCTTGGTTTACTGCCTACCAGACCCAGCAAAGCAGCTACGGAGCTGTCCTTGTTGTGTCGCTGCCATTCAAGAGATGGCCCCGGTCACAATAGTATACATGTTTTCCCCATATTCACTATAATGAAATTTCCATAACAACAAAATGTTTTTATGGTCACATCAATTTTGTTACAATGGGATTCCACCTGTATATTCATCTTGGGAATACAACAAAATTAGAATCTGGTAACTGCCACATGGTCCACTGAGGTTCACTTGATTGTTCTTGTCTTGGCCATGTCGGCTGTTTCATTCAGTCATCCACTGAGAGAGAGTGCCGCTCATATATATGGGGGCACCAGACTCTCTTAAGTGCTTTGGGCCTCTGAATGTCTTAATCTGGCCCTGAACAGTAGGACAAACAACCTGCCACACTATGCAACTGTCACAAGAGGTACATCTCCAGATGATTACTGCACAGGTTCCTCAACCATAAAAATGACATAACACATTAAATTTCACCTTTCTGCTCAGTTAGATGTTTAGTATATTTACAGATAGGCAGAACATGATTATTTTTTAATCAGATTTCACATCTGTTAGGTAAAAGCTGCAACTCTGGCTCCCAAGAACAGCTGAATCTTTTACACAGGCGAGGACCATAATGTACTTTAGGAATCTAATTGTTTGATTCATTAAGAAAGAGAAAGTCAGCATTTCTACAGGTCACTGAAATGTGACTTGAATTGGGAACAATTCTATACTGCTGCAAGACAAAGCAAGGGATAGTAAATAAAGGCACATGAACAAAAAACTAAATACATTTCAACAAGTAATAAGTCAAGCTGAGCTGAAACAGTTTTAAGGCCTGATATCTATCTACCTACCTATCATATGGTGCCTTTCTTTTATCTGTTAATCATATAGCACATTGCTTCTACCTCCCTGTCTCTCTATCTCACACACAGCCTTTCACCTCCATTTATCTAAGGTTTGTGAGGACCGCAGTAACATCTACCTGCCTGTATATTTAAGCCTCCCCACCCAACACGTCTCATTCATGTATCTTATTAGACCCATCGCTGTGTGTTTAGGTCATATTCATTTCATTTTTTCCTACCACAGCACTCAAGATAGTTGACTGTGTTGATGTTCTTTGTTTTTTCTAAGTGTACACGACAAATGCTCAGCATCAGTTCCAAATTCTTCTCACTACTGCATAATCTTTAACCTCCTTACAGAGTATATAATATACTTTCCAGGTGTAGAAGGGTTTATCTATTATGAATGAGACATGAATTACTTGAGCCATTACTAATGTATGAGCGGTGCTTTGGCAGTGCTGGTTTGGACTCTATGCGCTTATCGCTCCCTCCTCACTCACACACACACACACACACACACACACACACACACACACACACACACACACAAACCCATGCACGCACACACAGATTCTCTGATAGCCACACTAACTCATGTTACACGCCACAGCACGGCTGACAGCTCCTGCACATTCAGCATTGCCTGTCCGATTTGTATCTCACAAGCACTCAAAGTTTGAAAAGGCGAGCTCTGCCTTGGGGGCTGGCTTTTACTGCTCTCAGCTTTTCTAACTAGAAATAAGAAGATAGCAAGCATGTGGCTCCACTAGCAAACACTTTTGCTGTTCATACTGGCCTACTGCTGGCTAGTGGGAGCAATTGGATTTAAAGATCAGACACACCTGAGGAACTACACCAAGCATAGGTGGTGGACTTGGCTCAATGTGTTTTGCCTTTTATCCCCTAGACATGGTGCATTAAATCAACCTCTCACTGCAGAAAATGGTGGGGCACGTTTAAAAAAAAAAAACCAAGATGGCAGAATCTCGAATTTTTGTGCTCTGAACCTTTACATCATACAGCATCTTTCAGCAGCAAGTGCACACAGGCTAAGGACAACTACGTGTTTAATATCTGCAGCTATTTAGTGCACACAGTACATCCAGTCCTTGCAATACTGGCAGATGGGAAGGGGCAAAAGTCAATATAATTCTAAAATGAAAAGATCAACAAAGATGAAGGATCCCTACAGTCTTTTGATTCTCCAGTCTGGCATCCCTACATGGTGTGTGGCTTTGTAAACCTAGGAACCTTGCAAGCATGTAAAGGACAATCTTTTTCATTCACCCCTCACCGCCGAATCATTGTGTGACCCCGTGTACGACACTCGCACTACCAGAAGCGATTATATTGTACCTTTAAAGCCCTAGCGATCGGTGAACCCTACTGAATTTGCTTTGCCTCTCCTCAGGTTTGGTGAAATCGCAGAAACATTCGGGAACTTCACCAAACTCAGAAAAATGCAATGAAGTCAATAGGGAAAAAGAAAGTGAATGAATTTTGAGTGGATTATAATGACGCAATGGACTTTCAAGTGCCCTTGACAGCTAAGAAAGTATCTGCCAGTTATGCTGGACTGATTATTGTGGCCAAAAATGTGACTTGAACTGTGAGGCAGCAGTGCTAACCACTGTGCCACTGTGCTTCAAACAACAAAAGACACCAAATAAAATACAACAAATGGCTCTAGACTAGCAAGAAGTAAAAAACACAAACACACAAATATATAATAAATAAAAAATATATACACACATATTGTTACACGTGTGTGCATAGGGCACAGCTTCAGCAGACTGGGTGATTGGCAGGTGCAACATCTTTGACGTTTCATTCGTTGTCCCCACTCTTTATCATAATCTGTATTCCCTCTTAAATTTCAGATCTCACACAGGTATATCACACCAGGTGCACATAATTAGTAGATCGTTACTCTGCATGTTGAATGAGGCTTGCCCTATTTAAACCTCAGACATTTAGTTTGGTGTGCTCCTGACTGTTGAAGTGAGAGTGAGCACCATGGTGAGAACAAAAGAGCTGTCAGAGGACTTCAGAAACAAGATTGTAGCAGCCTATGAGTCTGGGAAGGGATTTAAAAGATCTCAAAAGATTTTGAAATCAGCCATTCCACTGTCCGGAAGATAGTCTACAAGTGGAGGGCTTTCAAAACAACTGCCAACATGCCCAGGACTGGTCGCCCCAGCAAGTTCACCCCAAGAGCAGACCGCAAGATGCTAAAAGAGGTCTCCAAAACCCTAAAGTGTCATCTCGAGAACTACAGCAGGCTCTGGCTACTGTTGATGTAGAAGTACATGCCTCTACAATCAGAAAGAGACTGTACAAGTTTAACTTGCATGGGAGGTGTGCAAGGAGGAAACCTTTGCTTTCCAAGAGAAACATCGAGGCCAGACTGACATTTGCCAGAGATAAAGTTGACAAAGACCAGGACTTCTGGAATAATGTTCTTTGGACAGATGAGTCCAAAATTGAATTATTTGGACACAACAGCAGAGGACATGTTTGGCGTAAACCAAACACAGCATTCCAAGAAAAGAACCTCATACCAACTGTGAAGCATGGAGGTGGAAGTGTCATGGTTTGGGGCTGCTTTGCTGCAGCAGGACCTGGTCAGCTCACCATCATAGAATCCACGATGAATTCTACTGTGTATCAGAAGGTGCTTGAAGAACATGTGAGACCATCAGTTAGAAAATTAAAGCTGAAGCGGAACTGGACCATGCAACATGACAATGACCCAAAACATACTAGTAAATCAACCAAAGATTGGCTGAAAAAGAAGAAATGGAGAGTCCTGGAATGGCCAAGTCAAAGTCCAGATTTGAATCCCATTGAGATGCTGTGGGGTGACTTGAAAAGGGCTGTACGTGCAAGAAACCCTCAAACATCTCACAGCTGAAAAAGTTCTGCATTGAGGAGTGGGGTAAAATTTCCTCAGACCGATGTCGAAGACTGGTAGATGGCTACAAGAACCGTCTCACTGCAGTTATTTCAGCCAAAGGAGGTAACACTCGCTATTTATTGTTGAAACGGAGATGAAATATATATATATATATATATATACCATATATATATATATATAATATATATATATATATATATATATATATATATATTTTTTTTTTAAATATATCCTTGATCTCAAAGTGTTTCAATCTTCTGGGCAATGACTGGCCATGCCACAAAGCAGCGATGTGAGACTAACTTGTTCCATTTCTGAAATTTTGCTCCATTCAGCTGGCATCTTTTTTTTGTTTCTGCTCCATCTCTGCAGAGGATTTGAATAAATACTAATACATCTTTCATTATTATTATTTTTAAAAGGGTCTCGTGTGTTTTCTGACATTGGGAGAGGCAAAATTAAGAAAGGATTTAAACTGGGCTTTTAATTAGAAGCTTAGTTGAAACAGAAAACAGCCGCCAGTGAGAGCATCATGTGTCTGGAAACTACTAGTGCAGGATGACCAGTGAAAGGACATGATGACAAATTGACCGAAACCAAGATTATTACAAACATAAACGTTCAATCGTACAGATAGGCTGGATATTTATATGGAGAAATGCTCCAAACTGGAGAAGACAATTATTAATGGCAGCAGCAGAGAGCATCTTGCACACACGGGCCCTGACTGAATCGAGCTTCATTAAATGTTTGAACACATAACACAATAAAAGCAGGCTGTGGCCCCTCAAGAGAGGTAACCCCTCATTTTTTTAACCCATTGCCTAGGTGGGCCAGAATCTATACTCTATTTTAGATTGTATCTGCGGTTGAGACTGTGACACAGTTACAGCCTGCGAGTCCGGAGCAGGGATCAATGTGCAGGTCAGGAATATCGATGTGCAGCTTTGTGGCTAACGCTGAGGTAGCACACGGTCCCAGTTCCTGTAGTCAGCAATATTAGATCTTCAAAAGCTCTAATGGTCATTTAAAAAGCAAAACGGAAGGAGGGTCCCACTGGGCAAATTATGTAACTAATTTCAAACTATCTGCAAGAAAATGAATTTTATATTTTGCAATAAATAAAACAAGCTCCAGTTCCATTACACAAGATGTAGTAGATGTATTAAAGTATTGCTTAGCAGAAAAAGGAGATTCAATAATTCTTGAAGAAAAAAAAAAGAAAAAATAAGATGCCTAATGCAAAAGATCAAAGCCCACAATCTTATCACACTAAGGTTTTGCATCTCCTGTTCTTATTTATTGTAAGGATTATTATTTAACAGAAGACCCTGTCATTTGCAACTCCTCCTGACAAAAGAACGATCCTAATATAGTTTTAGAAGAAAGGCTTATTGACCTAGGATTACAAAAACAAACCAATAAAGCCATTAGATGGAAGTGCTGCCTCTGGGAAGCGTGCAGACAATACAAGGCACAAGAAGACAGGATAAATGACTGCTGGGAGGAGAATCACACAAGCGTGGAGCTTTATTCTGCTTGAGGTTAATTGCTGAAAGGTCTCCTGTCCCCAATCTGGCTGTTATTGATCAAAAGAGGGGACTCAAATTAAATTGCATGTATAGTCCTATTAGGCAAGCCAAAACTCTTTACAGGGGCTCACATGAGTAGAACACATTGATCAGAGATTAACAATACGCATATTTAAAGTACTGCAATCTTTTTTTTCTGATTTGATTTCCTTTTCAGAAAAATATTTGATCACAGGAAACTTTAACAGGGCCTATTTGTGGATTGTATCAATGAAGTAAATCAGCCAAGGAATTGTGGACAGCAGATCATGAAAGAAAGAAAGAAAGAAAGAAAGAAAGAAAGAAAGAAAGAAAGAAAGAAAGAAAGAAAGAAAGAAAGAAAGAAAGAAAGAAAGAAAGAAAGAAAGAAAGAAAGAAAGAAAGAAAGAAAGAAATGCAATGGGTGTAAAGCTTGTGACTTACCCTGTAAAGATATCATTTACAAAAATTACATTATATGCAGTGCATGTATGAAGTATATCCAGTCTCACATGCAATGTTTGAATTACAGCCAGACTGGAGGACAGTGGGACTAAACTGTCCTAATGCAATTTAATTCTTTATATATTCGATCAAAGTGACGCAAAATAGATATGTATTGGCTCAAGACTAAACGAAAGGATTCAACAGAATGCCTACAGGAGTGTGAGCTGTGATCTTCTGACTAATAGGTTCGCTCTGCTTCTCATACAATACAGGACTGTAGGGTGTGAGAAAGTGAATGCAAGTTTGAGGAAGTGATAAAGAAAGTGAAACAGGGAGAGTAGGAATGTATTGCTAGTTATTATCTTTTCACCGAATTCCAAGGCGGGTGCAAGCCAGCTGGGCGAGTCGCTGAGAGGAAAATCAATACTCCTGCTGTACTAATGTGGAAGATAATGGCCTGGTATGAGAGGCCATGCTGTGAATTCTCCCAGTGCTGAGAGATGATCCCTACCTGAAATGGGTTCAATTACCCACCGCGTCAACATGAGAGGCACTGGGAGACTTAAGCAAAGCCGCACTCTACAGCTTGTCATCCCTTTTCCCAATGCTTCAGGTTAAAAGTGGAATAGAAATGAATTTCAAAGCCTTTTTCTAAAAAAAAAAATATAAAAAAAAAATATATATATATATATATATATATATATATATACATATATATATACATATATATATAAAGACATGAAGCAGGAAATGAGAATAATAACAAAGTGACATTAAAAGACAAAAAAAAAAAAATATCACATTAAAAGACAAAGAAAAATTCACATAGATTGTGTGAAACGCTATCCCTGAGACAAAGATCTTTATCACTTGAAAGAAATCAAAGAATATTGTTTAAAATAATCCATAGTAAGAGGTGCTGAATCGTTCAAGAGTCCCCAGTTCAGATCTTTGAGAGTTTCCACATTCTCCTAGTGTACCTGTGCATTTTTTCTGGAGATAATACAAGTTCCTGCTACATGCCAGAGACATCTAAATTGATGCCAGAGTGTGCCCAGTGAAGGATTAGCACCACTGTCAGGGTTAGTCACTTACTAACTTGTCCTCAATTGTACATTCATAGACTTTGCCCCCACCTCCTGACTCTAAGCTGAATTAATGGATTTAAATAAAGAGATTGCTGAAAAGTAAAATACATAAAGTATAATATAAAACATTGTTGCTGTGTTTTATGGGCGACACAGTGCCAAGTTGTAAAGGCCTTTATTTGATTTCAGTGTTTAGTTGTGCCTTGTCTTCCTGTCGCTATATATTTTTCTAATTCTACTCTCATCACATACGCACATATTGGCTTGATGGGTGAAACTTAATTGCTACTGTACAAGGAAATGTGGGTGTATGTGAGAGAGTGAGCCCTCAAATGGACTGAAATCAGGCATTGTAACTGTTTTGGCTCTTTGTGACCCTGAGTTGGATTAAAAAGGCTTAGAATGTTATGTGCTATGTAATTATACAAAAAAGTGTAACAACAGTCCATCAGGGATACACTTGTACAAAAAAATTAGTCAACAGTGAATCATAGTAGAAATACTACTCTCAGTTTTTACAGAAATAAAAATAGACTTGGAAAAGAAATAAAAGGCCATAAAAGTTCATCCATTTTCTGATCCTGCTTCACCCATTACAAGAGTCTTGGTACCTCTGGCAAACCAGAAATCATCCCTGGATGGGATACTAGGACACCAACAAAAAAGAAAGAAGGACAGAAAGAAAGAAAGTCCACACAGAGATTGAAATGAAACTGCTGTAAAAAATCTGACAAAACAGCTCTCTGTTCCCGACCAGCTGGTTTAAAAGACAAGATAATGACACTCCTTCAAAGCGGCAAGAACTTTTGACCCCAATCATGTGATGAGTCTTGACCTTCCATGACCTCTGTGAATGGGTCACCAAATTCTATTCATTCAATACTTTTAAAGAGAAATTATGTTAATTCCAGTTGCTTCATAGTACTTCTGTTATTTACTAAGAACAACAGCCGGTTCGGTTATTTATAATCATTTCATTTGAAAAGATATTAAGTATTATTGAAAAAATGTAGATTAAACCATGAATTATCTAAACATGCTGTAATTTTTCCATTACAGCCTGCCCTGGCATCTTCATCAGAAGCAGAACCCTGAAAAGGATTCAGTATAAGGTGTACTCAAAATTCAAGGTACAATTCAGAGCTCCTAATGAAGCTGACACATCTTTGAGATGTTAAAGAAAATCTGAGCACCCTGGGAAAACCCATGAGAGAACCTGCACAGCTTGGTGGTGAATACGGATCTCTGGAGTTGTAGCACTGGCAGCAATGTTAACCACTAATGATGATAATAATATTTAATTCATTACATCTTTATAGAACTTTACTAACCTACTTAGAGTGCTAAAGTGCTTCACAGAGACAGTGGGCAGCCACTTCTACCACCACCCTATGTAACATCCACCTGGAAGACACCACTACAACCATTCTTGTGCCTGTACGCTCACCACACATTAGTTATTAGGTGGTAAAGGGGTGACAGAGACAGTTAGAGGGGACGATTAGGCCCAAAATGACTAGGCTGTGGTGGGCAATTTAGCCAAGACACTGGGGTAGACCTTAGTTTTTCCGAAAGAGGAATCTTGTGACCGCAGAGAGTCAGGACCTTGGTTTTATGTCTTATCTAAAGGACAGCAGAGTGTCTCTGTCACTGTCACTGTGCCAGGGTATTGGCATCCATACGTAGATCACAGGGTAAACTGCCCCTGATGGCCTCGCCAACACCTCTTCCAGCAGCAATGCAAGTGTTTCCTATCCAAGATCCAAGTACTGTACTGGGCTGTCTTCATTGACTTTACACTGACTTGTGTTTCTTGCTTTGTCAGTTCAGGCCTGCTCCTAACTTGTGCACTTAAGCTTTCCTGAAAGAAATTGGTGGTCTTGGTTAGGTAAAAACTGAAATAAAAAAAAACAAGTTTAGTCCTTGCTGAGCTCCACAAGAGACAAATAACTTCATCCAATGAGAGCTAATGGTTGGCAGGCTCATTTACATAAAATCGCATGTGCAATCAAGAAAGCAATTACAGAACCTGAAGACGAGGTTTGTTCTTAACTGCCTGCTTTAAAGTGTATTAACCTGTTGCTGGCCTCACAAAGTGCACTGCACATCTTTATGTGCTATTTGATCCACACAAGACAGACAGGGGCCACTTTTTTTCCAGAAAAGACAGGTGTCTGACATTATTGATTTTATTTTAATTTATTTTTTTTAAATGATGGGCTCACATTCACCGAGAAATGGTGGGCTATGATTCAAAACAGCCATTTAAAATTGTGAATCTGTTACTTATGGTGTTGAGTGGCAATGTTCAAAAAACTAATAAATTCATAAATTACAAAACCACTAAAGGAAAAGGTGCAAATTATTATTTGAAGAAAACAAATTCGGAAACAAGCTAGGATGCTCAAGTCTGAGCTGCAAATCCACCTAGTCTTCTGAGTGTGAAATACACTGACAAAAACTCAAGCAGACAACAAAGGATTAAGTAAACCCCACATAAACAATGACCAGGCTGCAATTTGACCCCAGGACTCCTCACTGTGCCAACATGCCACCCACTTAAACAACTACCAACTGTCTTCACTAGCAGAAGGTTTTGTGGCCAACTGTAGCCCTGGGACATAAAATGAATGAGTCATAAATATCTACTCATAACATATACTCCTAGAGGAACCACAAAAATGGAACTCACACCCCACTGGTCTTCCCATGCCACCCCAACTCTCTCTCTCAAACAGGTCATCAAATAAAGATAAAAATAAGACTGATCCTTCCACAGAAGCCTTTTCTTCTAACACTCCCTTAATGTCAATTTGTTGATAAACTACGCAAAACTTCTCCTCTGCAGATCACTTCACAGATGAGCACTGCGTTCCTCAACAGGCACTTTGACCTGCAAGAGGAGCTGCAGTGTCACTTGCAATTATGCCATCAACAATACCCTCTAGTCCCTCTGGTTGATGTAATGATAAATAATGGGCCTCTTGCCCACTTCTTGTATTCTTAAGACCTCTCAAAGCCTACCACAGATCACTGCCACACTGAGCTCTCTGTTTGTGATCTTTTACAGTGCTCCAAAGACACTTTTCATGGATATGCAGAAGACACTAAGCTTATTCTCAGCCTGAGATCACATTTTTCTTCAGGTCTTAATGACTGACTAACTTTTTAATCTCTCCCTTCATCTTCTCACCTTTTCTCATTTCATCTGCCCTGGTGTTATTCCCCCCTTCCTCCTCCTAATACTGTATATACATTACTCGCTCTTTCCTTTTTGATTGCACACCTGATGATGGTTGTATAGCCAAAATGGTCTTTAACCTTTTATCTGTCTCAGTGTGGGGAAAAAACCTTTAACTTCTTTTTCATTTCAAAACATTGTGTTACACAATGAATGAAATATGCAAGCTATTTCTGAGCGGTGCCTGCACTCATCATTAAAAAAATCCCAACTGCTTTCAGAAAGTTTATCAATAGCAATGGCAAAAAACTATTAGTAAAACCTGATGATTAAATTGTGATGAAGCTCTTGTGCTGTCAAAACTACTTCTGTCAAATTCTTTCTTCGTGTGTACTGCGTTTTCCATTCTCTGCTTTGTGTACTGAGATTTGAAAAATATTTATTCTCATATATATTTTACCACAATGAGGGCATATAGTCAAAAGACGAGGAAGCAGACCTATAGGGGAGGTTAGACAGAAGCACCATAATGAAAGACTTTCCAAAAAAATGTTTCATGGGGGGGAAAAACCGCAGCAAGAGAGAGAAATGATTACACTTCAGTACTTTTCCCTCAAATTGAGAGATGTTTGGAGGTTGGGACCCTGAATCACAACTGGCCTACAGACTGCTCTATAGTTTATGGCATTACCTTATCAAGCCGTGGATGCCACAGGACCTATGCCAACTTCAAAAAGCCCCCAAAAGATGATGAGTTAAAGTCAGAAGCTGTGAATTCCCACTTCCTCAAGTCTTCACAATGCTTAGCTATTCACTTTCCACTATGACTGGGGCATTGACAAAAGTTTCCCAGGAAGAACAACAAATGAAAAGCTGAAGACTGAATGATAACTCCACCTGAATTGCTGAGGCTGTCATTTTTCTTCTTTAAATAGAAGCTCTCTATCTCAGTGACATTAATGTCTATTCGGAATCCAAGTAGTTCATAGAAGTGCAATTAGAAAATGAAGCACATGCAGTATACACAAGCGTACATTCGCAAACAAGGAAACTATAGCCTATCCTGGCAGCACTGTGCACAAGGCAGGAATCAACCCTTGATTTGTTTGTCTTGCCATTCTGTTTAATTCCTGTTTAGCATTCTCATCTCTGCACGAGAAACTCCAAGGAGTGAGTGGATATGGATGTCTACACTGCTATTGCAAAAAGACTGGGAGTGGCAAACTGGTATTTTATTATTATTATTATATATTTATTTAAAAGGACGTCTTTACCCAAGACTTTAATTACAATATGATGGGTTCATCGCTAATGTCATATTAGCAGGGAAGTTCCTTGCACCTTGTATGAGATGGATGGCAAGCAATCACACCTTCACAAATTAACTTCTTGACAGAGCTTTGCATTGTGGACTCTGAACTTTCTTCGAGTCATCAAGAGGGCACCCCCTTCCCAGGTGTTTCATCATTTTAACAAACACCACCTCTGGGGTGCTTAACAGTGAACCCCATTATTCTGGGGCAGCCCCCTTGACTTCTTATGCCTCAGATTCACTCAACTCCACCATCTTCCCCTCTGCTGAGTGAGATTTCCAGCATTCATTTCAGCCACAATCACCTCAGTGCTGATTCTGCTTGTTTGATGGCCTCTGCCGCCCATTTCCACTGGGAGATTACATGCCCACCATCCCCACTGATGGCATTCAAGGATGAATGTTTAGTACTTTCCATGCATTCTCTCATCCAAGGTGACTTACAGAGCAAGTTCTAATCTATACAAGAATCATTAGAAGGTGCAACCATCAAAAGCAACAAAGAACAAGATCAAAACGAGGCAGAGGAAGTCACTACTACTGCATATAATGACATCTGCAGCTTGACTAAGACACAAAACAGCATCCTGAACTCTTTGTCAGTACAACATCTGCTGTCCTGTAGATTTAAAGTGAAATTTAGAAGGAGACCACCAACTTTCCAACAAATTCGAGATTGCCCCTTTATAACATGCTACCTGATAGAGGCAGTGCTGTATAGGTATGAAGAAAGCAAGAACATGATTGGACCGCTGAATGAAAGTAAGGAGTTCAGAGTCATGCTGGACTGATGGTGAAAGGGTGACATCATCAACAGCAATGTTTACAGACAAATCTGAGGAAGGAGAGTCAGACAGCAAATACAGAATATCTGAGCCCGAGTATAACTGCCCATTGATAATCAAACATTCAGTTCAGGATTAAGTGCAAGGTGGGAACCAAGGCAGGATGTGGTGTCAAGTACATAACAGCGCATTACTTGCTCATGCTGGGCCAATGACGACACACTAATCAAACTTAGATAGATGTCTGTGGAACACGTGAGGAAAAAACTGAGTGCAGTGAGATAAAGACAAACAGGTATAAGGAGAATATGAAAACCCCACACAGACAGTGATTGGGGCAGGATTATGATGCTGCACCTCCTAGCTGCTCCAGGTATAAAATTATTATACATAATATTAATTGATCTATCTGTAAACTACCCAAGTAAATAAGAACATTTAAGAAAAACTGCAACTAAGTTGCTAATACGGCTATCACGTTGCAGCAAAAAGTAACTAAGAAAATCAGCATGTGAGAGGAGAAACATCTAGTGTAGCAATGAATCAATTAGGGGATAGAATCTGTGAGGCTAACAACAGAGCAAAGGGATTTGTCTCTCCAGAATGAGAATCACTGTGCTGTATACGGCAGCAGGATTTGCAGATTTCAGTTCTGGAAAAAGAAAACAAAGTAAAGGCAAATACATTTGTTGGCATAAGAGCTGCTGAATGATAGCAAGGAGCAATGGCTTCACTGCAATCTATTTAGACGTAACAGCAATACTCCGAGAAGCGTGAAACTGGTAGAGCTGTTATCAAAAAAAAAAAAAAGAATGAATGAAACTTCCACTTTGTTGAAGCCTGTAGGCTTTATAAGGTGCTTTACAGATTGTAGGTTGTTCATCCAGAACACAAAAACAGCCAGGCATTAAATCATAAAAGCCAAAGACAGTGGCTAACAGAAATACGTTTCTGGAGTGTGGCCTATTTATTCTGTGAGCACCGAGTGTTTATTTTCAGGCTTACAAATTTACCCAACAGCCCCTGTAGGGATGGCTTGAAAACTGGGAAGCTTTAAAAGAAGAAGATGTTATGGCAATTACTACTGCAAAGCCATTGCATTTCTTCTGGGGAACTGGGGACAGAAACATTGTAAATGAAGAATCAGCGTAACTCAAACTACATTCAGCAAGCCCTGGGTGACTCTTAAAATGAAAGCGTGGGATACAGGTGGGTTCTGGGGGGACAGAACCTAGCTTAGGAAAAGAGAATTTGTCTGCTTCAAATAAGTCACAGAGAAGCTGCATGCACCTTTTATGAATTTTAGGAATAAACGGGACATACTTTTCCACTTCTCTTTTTCCGTTTGGTGATGTTGGGTCAGAAGGCCAAGACATCCTGATATCAGGCCCATTTTCTTACGATTTCTGAAGCAAGGTCTCTACCGGGCTGCACACTGTCTCCAGGAAGTCAGCATCAGTTTTGGTTTATGTTTACCAGGAACAAAAGGAACCAACAGAGCAGCATGGCAAACAGCTAAACCACATTTACTTTTCTTTTTGTGTTTTTTGTTGTGATTATGGCGCGTTCGAGCAGCAACCATGTTCACTGAATATTTCCCTGAAAATTCACCACGTGGTTAACTTACACAAACTTTCCTTTCTCAGGTACCCGTGATGCTGGGGTGACATCATAAAGCTGCAGCAGCCAATGTTGGAAGGAACAGCTTCTCTGAGTAAATAATGATGATCCTAATACAGTAGCGTGAAAAAAGATTAGCGGAAAACTTACTGAAACATTTGAAAACAAAAAGTGCACCCAGAGGAAAACTGGAAATATGTCAGTGTATTTGAGTCTTGAAGATAACGCTGTTTTGTATGGACTTGTCTGTGAGCCCACCCTTTTAATAAAACGACCCAGAATGCTGTGCACTTGATACAAACAGGACAGAGTGAAGAATCCACATGCTTTAGTGTAGCGTTTATTTGGCAACAGCGACAATGAAAAAGTAAAAGTGTCAGGTGGGGGGGAAAAAAAACAAAAAAACAAAACACTTACTGTACTTTGCTGTTTGAGAGGAGCGAGTACCTGTTATGGAATTTGTGCCTTGGAGAATTCATGATCAAGACATTTTACTGTTGTGATATTTTATTCTATTCATTTTCTCTCACATTTCCTCACAGCTCAGGCCACAATGGGTGCAGCATAGGTGGCAGATGTGTCCATAGCCATCGGGGCACTTGACAGACCACTGACATCATTATAATCAACTCAAAACCTGTTCAGGTTTTCCTTTCCCTTTAACTTTAATGCATTTCACTACATTTGGACAAGTTCCTGAACCCTTTTGTGATTTCACCGATTTTGAGGCGAAGTGAATTCTGCAGGCTCGTCACTAGGGGGTTACTAATTAAACACAGAAGGTGCTACTTAAAGGGTTATTCAAGCCCTGCAGAATCGCAGTGAGAGCTGCGCCAACATACTCGGAAAAACATGAGCACCGTTACCAGTGGGTCTGGGACTCTCTGTCTACTATCCGTTTTGTGATTTTCACAGACAGAAGATCAAGGCACAGCAGGGGAGGAGAGGGTGTCCTGCTTGGTGGCCTTAGAATTGCATCTCAGCATTTTGCAGAGGATGTGATCCTGTTGGCTTCATTGGGCTGTGAACTCTAGCATGCATCGGGACGGTTTGTGACCGAGCGTGAAGCAGCTGGGATGAGGATATCCATATCTGAGGCCATGGTCTGTGATAAGACAAAAGGTGGACTGTCCTTTTTGAATGGGTCAGTGAGTTACTGCCTCAAGTGGAGGAGTTTAAGGACCTCAGTGGTCTTATTCATGAGTGTGAGGGAAAGGGGTGGTGAGATCTGAGAGACAGATAGGGCTGGTGAGCACAGTTATGCAGTTGCTATACCGATCCATGGAGGTGAAGAAGGAGCTGAGCCAGAAGGCGAAGATCTGAATTTACCAGTCGATCAACAGCCCTGCCCTCAGCTATGAGCTTTATGTAGTGACCAAAAGAATGAGATCACTGGTAGAAGCGGCCAAAGTGAGCTTTCCCCGCAGGGTGGCTGGGCTCTCCTTCAGAGACAGATTGAGAAGCACAGACATCCAGGAGAGGCTCAGAACAGAGCCGCTGATCCTCCGCATTGAGAGGTGCCAACTGAGGTGGTTCAGGAATCTGATACAGATGCCTCCCTGTGGACGTTTTACGGGCACGGCCAGCTGGGAGGAGACTGTGGGGAAGACCCAGGGCTTACTGGGAGGATTGTGTGAGGAACCTTCAGATTTGGGTATGACTGCCGATCCTAATGTGATGTGGGAGACCTTCCGTGACAAGACCCTAAAGGTTGCTGAGGATTGTGTTGGTGTTACCGGTGTTCCCAGAAGGAGGAGTTTTATCTTGCAGGGCACCCAGGATATCATAGAAAGTACCAGGAACTGAGGACGGATGCGAGGGCTCGGAGGGGAGATAAAGAGGCGTTTGTTAGGGGAATCTGTGAGCAAGTGACACACCATCTGTGGTCTAGCGACCCACGTCCTGCTTACAGAGGAATCAAAGTATTACACACATCTGAATCTGTTCCTCGGAGAGTTGCAGTCAGGGCAGCTGATGGAACTGTCCTTACAGATGACACTGCAGTTGTGACCCACTGGGCTGGCTACTTTCAGTAGTTGTTCAAAGCTGATCCTCCTGCTAAGACGTTGGATATCTCTGGGTCCATGGTCCTTGAGGCTGATCTTACAAACGGCTGTGAACCACCCAATCTCACTGAGACTGCGCAGGTGGTGAACCAGCTGAGGGGGGGAAAGGCTGCAGGGATCTGTGGTATCCGTGTTGAACTACAGGGGCATAACATTGCTCTGGGTGCCAGGTAATATCCTTGTAGTCTGGTTTGACGCCTAAGAAGTCTACCATCGACTGCATCCTGGCACTGAGGGCTCTCATAGAGCGCAAACACAAATATCGGCAGACTTTCTTTGCAGCATTTGTTGATTTTCGCAAAGCGTTCGACTCAGTTGATTGAGCGGCCCTGTGGGACATCCTGAGTGTTTGCGGGATCCCCTCGAGGTTGCTGGATATCATGGCCGGCCTGTACATGGGTACTGTGAGTGCTGTGCAGAGTGGAGGCAGGATCTCTGCGTTTTCCCCAGTTGATTCTGGGGTCCGTCAGCGGTGTGTTCTGCTCCTACTCTGTTCCATGCTTGTATGGACTGGTTGTTGGGCAAGGTTGTGGGGTCCAACGGCTGTGGGGCATCTGTTGGTGAAGAAAGATTCACTGATCTTGACTTTGCTGACGATACTGTGAACTTCACGGAGTCAATGGAGGCTCTCATCGGGGCGCTTGATAGACTGAGTGAGGAGTCAGAGTGTCTGGGCTTGTGAGGGTCCTGAAAAAAACTAAAGAGCTAGGCCTTTAATGATCTCTTGGGCACAGCCATCAGCAGTGTGTCTGTATGTGGAGAGAGCGTCAACCTCATCGAGAGGTTAACTTACCTTGGCAGTGACACTCCTGTCTCTGGTGACTCTTCCTATGAAGTCAGTAGACAGATTGGGAGAGCATGGGGGGCTCATGAGGTCACTGGAAAGGGGTGTGTGGCCCTCCCGATATCTATGCAAAAGGACGAAGGTCCAAGTCTTTAGAGTCCTGCTGCTTCCCGTCTTGCTATATGGCTGTGAGACATGGATGCTATCCAGTGAAAATCCTTGGGTACCGTTGGTTTGACTTTGTGTTGCTCATGGAGTCCCGAATGAGACACATTACCTGCATTGTGAGGGAACGTCAGTTACGGCACTATGCCCATGTGGTGCGTTTCCCCGAGGGTGATCTGGCTAATAAGATCCTCATTGTTGTGGAACCAAGTGGCTGGACCAGGCCAAGGGGTCGCCCATGTAACACCTGGCTGCGGCAGATAGAGGGTCATTTCCCGAGGGTAGGACTGGACCGCGTGTCTACCTGGGGGGTTGCCAACCGGGATCCCGAGCTGTTTTGACGTGTAGTGGGTGCAGCAACACACTGTGCCAGTGCATGCTCCCCAACTTGACTTGACTTGACTTGAAGGCCTGGGAATGCCTCAGGATCCTACAGTATGATTTGGCAAGTATGGCTGGGGAAAAGGACTTTTGGGCCACATTACTAAGACCTGTCTTAGATAAGAGATGCAAAACGAATGAATAAGGTTGGTGCATGGCCATTCAAGTCACAGCATAATTACCTGCCTTCTCTATACTGCATTTACAAATAAAAACGACAGAGAGCACACAGTTGTTTAAAGCTTTCCACCAGTTAAGAAGACACAAGCTTTATCTCAAGATGAAATAATGAGACGGAATATGCGGCCTAGGCTGTAACCAGCCTGTATAGTTACATCAGCAGATTTATTTCTGCATGCATGGTATGGAAAAAAAAAAAATTGCAGGGCTCTGTCCACAAGAATAAACTGAAGCGTGCTAACATTACAACCAAAGTCTTAAACTACTAAACATAAGGAGTGGCACAGTCAGTCCCGCTTCAAATCCACACCCAGTCAATGTCTCCAGGTACGTGGAGGTTCTTCTCCCATCCCAAAGATGCGTGTGTCAGCTTACCTCTAAATTGACCCAATAGGATGAGCGTGACCAGAGGTGGTCCCTTACCTTGTTCAGACACCCCATGACCAGGAGATTTAGAATGAGGATGACGTGCTCTCCTTGATTACTAAATACAAAGAACTGTTTAGGATTAATCTCCATGTGGGCAATGAAAGTAAAAAAAAAAGGAGCATTAACTTGGACAAACAGCCCTGTTAAAAGATTAAAGGCAGATTTACAATAAACATCATGCACAATACACCAAGACAGCTTTATTAGTGTTCTTGTTACACGCTTTTATGAATATTGTATTTGAGGCAGTATGTGATTGAATGGACAGAAATGCACGACATTATCTGTGCAAAAAAAACTTTAATAATTGAGTACTTTTAAAGTGTTATATTCTGTTTATTTATGAAAAAGTATATTCAAATTTAAACACAAGCTTTTTTGATAAATCTGCAAGATATTAATGAGCAAAGGCTTCTATGTGGCTGCTTTGGCCAATTAAGGGATTCTTGAAGGACTATTACAGTAAACGAGCAGGACATCAGCCATTTGACAGATAGTCCAAATTAACTCATAAATCATCTAAACACATTATAAAGAGCACAGCTCATACACAAATATAGCCATTTGTATCAGCATAAATAGCTACACATCACCTCACTGAGGAAAAAAACACAAAAAAACCCTGAGAAATGACCAAAAGAAGACAAATAGCCACAAAATACGCTAATGCGCAGAGCTGTGGATGATCGCATTCCCTGACAAATCAAATAAAGTGCTTTCTTTTTTTCCTTTAATATTTCTCATCACTGGGGTCTATTACAAAGATCATATCAGACAGGTGGCTGGAGTTTATTTGAATCATTTAAAGGCATCCAAACAGTTACAAGGGAAACCTGCATGGCTGATATCAATAGAACACATTTCCTAGGAAACAAAATAAATAAATATATAAAAGATAGAATGAAAAGAACCACATCTGTAAAAGAAAAATTGTTGAGCGCTGACCTCTCCTTATAAGGGGAAATTAAGCAATTTGTGAGCTGTGTTGTTTTCTAAGAGGGATGCGTATAAAGTCAACTCCCTATTGTGTTATATACTCGGGTTTAAAGTAGATTTGAAGGCCCTAAAGTACAAGAGAGCCAAGAAAACAATAAAACAAATATTAGCATTCTCTGGGAAGGATAATAAAGTTACTGCAGATACATCATGCAAATAAATGCAGCAACACCAATGAGGTCCAAGGCAATTAAGTTAAATACAGCTTCAAATATTCATTACGCACAATGCCTACAAGCGCCAGGGTATGTAAGAAACTCTATTTTAAATCCAGTCAAAATTCTGGGACTTAATAGACTACAATTGTAACATTCCAATTAATTCCCAAAACAAATGGAGCAGTCACCTTTTTAGGTTCATCTATCATTTGGTGCTTTTTGAATTTTTCAGCTCCTTTCATTTGTTGCCTAAGACGAATCTGAAGCAATGTCATATTCAAAAGGCGACAAAGATATGAAGCAGAAGGTGGCCTGGCACGACCTAACTTTCAGTTTTACTACTGGGCAGAAAATATACACACACTATAAAATCAAGTACATCAATCAACGTCTTCCACTTTTTTAGTGTTTAATTTATGAAAACGCTAGGAATTAATATGCTCAGACATCTCTACACAAACAACATACGGCATTTGCACCTTATGAACAAGTACGCTCCAAATTGATCTTTCGAGTCATACACTCTTTTCCTATATGAAATAAGAAATTACCCAACTTTTATTCTGCACACATATCTATCTACCCGAGAGGTCATACTGGATAGTCTTGATGAAGACTCCGGAGTGCATTTCAACAATATATAACAAGGTTTAAAAGGATTTACCCTTCAAAGATCCAAGGTTACAGTGAAAGGGACCTTTCAATTGGCATTGCACAAAAGGAGTGCAACTCGGCCTACACAGGAGAGAGACTCTCTACATTCTAGTTCTATACGCACCAAGCGTTCAGAAAGTCAACTTAAAAGTCTTTCATCGATCACACTGATCTCATGTACAATTGTCCAACATGTACTCGGGGCAAAACTCAACATGGGAGACTTGCCATCCAGTACCAGCATGACTTGGAAACACACTAAATTATCATCATCTTGGCCGGAAATCTTTACATACTTCACAGACAGCCTTGGTGTCACAATCGCTTCTAATCCATTAACAGTGATAATCCATGTACTCCCTCCCAGATGGCATTAAAGCACAAAGGGATCTTTTTTTTGTTTTTTTTTTCAGCCCACATAACCCTTACACTCTTAAAAATAAAGGGGCCAGAGTGATGCCATAAGGGAACCTATTTTTCTTGGTAAAGACTCTTTACTCTGAGTGCTACCATTGCTTTCCATGGTATTGAGAATGCCATAGTAGCAGTGATCTGTAAAGTATTTCAGTATTTTTGTTGGCGTTGTCTTGATTTTTGTTTGCATTTTCATTTTTGTCTTGTGTTCTACACTTCAGGGTCACTGTGGTTTCCCATTTTAATCATGCAGCGAGTAGAGTTTTCCTGGTCACTATTCAGGTAAGTGACACCAAAAATACTCTGTTCTTATCATATGCACCTGACATAGTCTCACACACACTATATTTAGGTCGAGATTGTAAGGCAAGGTAATAACCTAACAAGAGATCCAGGGAGCAGATACAATATTATTGCACTCCCATGAGTTATTCTCTTGAGCGTAGGCTTTTTTCTTACACACATTTATGTTGTGACTGTAAGTCATGGGAATAGACCTATGAAATATTCTGAAACGCCACCATGCTATTATCACATTTTTCCCTCTTACTATTCCCAAACTTGATTAATAATGTCATTCCCACAGGATGGTTATGTCGAGATTGTAAATCATGGCAACGATGTAATAATATATCCCGAGAGTGAACATTTAATTATAGCATGCCTGCTACTTATTATCTTGTGAACTTGATTGATAATCTCATTCTCACCAGAAGCTTATGTCGAGCTTGTAAGTCATGACAATGACCCAATAATATTCCCAAGCGTGGACATCTAAGTATTGTATTCCTGTAAATTACAATTTACACAACTTTATTAACTATCATGTTATCAGATAATGTGTTATAGGGATTGTGAAACAACAAAAAATTTACATATTTCAGAATTAAGTGTATAATTATTGCATTCCTGTCAATTACGTCTTGTGAATATCAATGAAATTATTATTCTCAACAACACATACACTAAGATTTTTTACATCATAGGAATGAACTAATATCATTCTAAAAAAATATCATTGTTGTATTCCTAAAATAACTTCCCTCAAGCCTGTGATCAGAAATCTCATTCCAAAAAGATAGCTATACCAAAATTCTAAAACATAATCTCCTAATTAAATATTCTAAGAGTAACTGTATAACAACCACCACCTTCCCAAAACTAATTATCCTCTGCACACAATAACAATGAAACTCTTAAAACGGTTTATTTCAAGGTGGAATAGTATGTCGTGGGGACAACCATGTGACACATTCCATGAAGAGACATGCAATTATTACATTCCTACAGCTTATTATCTCGTGAATATAATTAAGTTATTCCCCAAGAGATGCTCATGTAAGGATCCCAAGTCATGGCGACGACCTAATGACATACACTGTTCTATGAACAAACAGGTAATCACTGCATTCCTGCAATTTATCTTGTGAACGTGATTAAGGCTGAGCTTGTAAGCTATGTCATTAGGCATTTCCCATATTGTGGAAGTGGACAAATAATTGCTGCATTCCCAGGACTTAAAATCTTGTTCTGATCCTGCCATGATTTAATATGAGTTTATCACATTAACAATCATGAGAATGATAAAATTAAAAATTCTGCTTTAAAAATATATATTTTTTCTCTCCAGATGCATGTGTTTCAGAGACAGCTAAAGGGCTCTGATGATGGTAATTCTTCTCAGGACCAGGAGTTGGCACTGCTGCTTAATACCTCTTCTTATACGCCCTCTGCAGGATAGAAGACCGACACCCACACCACCTCTGACGTCAACTTGGAGTCGCACATGATCACCTCAACTCAGGCTAGTCTTGGATACCACTCTTAAAAGACCTAAGCGTATCGCTTATTTGTTTTTTTTCCATCTTACAATAAATGGGGATCAAGTACGTGCCCCAACCATTTACAATTATATAAATATAATATATAAATATATTTATATGCTTAAAAGGACCAGGAGATGAAAGATTTGGAAAAAGAATGGTCAGAAAAACAAGCAGAAATCTTTGCTAAAAAGACAAAACGACCAAAACAACAAAACCAAAAAACTATATAAACGTAAAAAATACGGAAACAAAGTAGCCAAACAAGTGTGAAGCACCAATAAAATATTTAGAAATATCCTAGCACTACAATAAACCATAACTCATTGTATTCTCTCTCTCTATGTGTATATATATATATATATATATAAATAAATATACTGTATATATAGTATATATACACAGTATATAAAATATGTACTGTATACAGTATATTACATTATAGTATATATGTGTATATACAAGAATTTACATGTACATTTTCCAAATGAATAATTTTTCAGAAAATGATTCTGTGCATGATTTAAAATTCTATTTGAATAATATGTTTATGTCACGATTATAAACCATGGTAACAACGTGATCCTGCAACACAGAAAAAAGTGAAGGAGTCTGAATACTTTCTGTATCCACTGTACATGTAATTGTCACCATTCCGTAACCTATTATCTTGTAACCATCTCCAAGAAATACGGTCACATTTAGGCTGTAAGCCGAAGGCTGACCTAATGACATGTTAGTGTATGGACATAGGATTACAGCATTCCTGCAATTTAATTAGGAAACATAACACAACAAGGAAGCAAATGACAGAATTATAAATTAAACAACAGTCTACTGGCATTCACCTAGAGAAGACCCAAAATGTCCTTGGGTCCTACAGCTTATTACTTGAGGGTACTTTCAGAACACTAACTCTGAGACTGTGGACCATGCTAATATACCAAGTGGCACACTTCAGCGGTAGATGTGTATTTATTAGAATTCTTCCAGTAACTATCCCATGTGTCAGGCTGTTTCTAGCTCCACCTGGAAATGTTCTTCACCTCCACTTTGAACCTAATAATGATCCTCCCTGTGACAGCTAGTCATTTATGAAGGTATATACAGTATTTTAAAAAAAGGAAGAAAAGCCTGAAAGAAAAAACCATGTGGTTAGATTCTACTTGGTGGCCTTTCCAACTACTGGTCTAGTCTTGATCAGGAATGAAAACAAGATCAGCACAAAGATCTGTTAGCAAAAGGCTTTGTAAGAATCTAAAAAAGTGGTGATTTTCCAAGCAGTTAAGCAGGAATAAAATCATAAAGCATGAATATAATTGAAAACAGGAACTGGAATCAAAAGATCCTGGGATTGAGGGGAAACAAAAAAACAGTACGACATGACCAACAGCATGGAAGCTGCTATCAGATCTCCTCGGCTCCTCCAGAATGCAGCTGCTTGACAGGTATTTTCTGTTTCTCTCTTTCACGCCTTCTACTACAGCCCAAAACTCTTGACTTCACTTAAGGTTCTCTGAACGATTCTGCCCCTGAATATCCCCCTGTCTTGTTCTGCATCTGCTTGTCTGCTGACCGTTCCTCCTCTAAACCATGCTTCTTAGCTCTGAAATGACCTCCCTTTGTCTATTCAAACCGTACCCAGTTGACTCACCTTAGGCGTTTGCACCATTTGGTATATATTTTGAAAGTGTTCTTCCACAGGATAGATGCTGCTGCACTGACCAACAGCTTAGGCCACTGGTTTTTGTGTTACGTCTTCTTGCAGGTATATTTACACAGCAATAGTACAATCCCCTCTTGCTCGGTTTTTATCTTGTTCTCTGCTGCTTAAGATGATTTCACCTTCAAAATCATTCTTGTACATATTAGAACTTGCTTTGTAAGTCTCATTGGATAAAGACATCTGCTAAATAAATAAATCATAATAAAAATAATGTTTTGCTTGGCTACGTGAGTTTCTCTTCTTTGGCATGGTCAGATGAGCAAAGAGTGTGCGTCTCAAATCAACTCTTAAAACGAAAATACAAAGGGCATCCATCATGTGATTCTTTTTACAGTGGTTTAAAGGGTTTTAATCAATCTATATTTCTGTTTTAATAGTTTTTGTCAGTGCCCTGTTATTTGTTAAAAGGTCAACAAATCTGCAAACGCACTCAAACTTTTTCACTGCAGGGATACTTTTGGGGATGGATAAGGCCCTGGCAACTGTGCTAAAGGACAGCTGATGTTTAACTAGCATGGCTCAAATAGGTTCAAACAATGGATGGAAGGATTTAAAAATGACATATAAAAATATAACTTGGCAAAAGCTACTATTGACACAATAGCAGCACTATCTACTATGAATTAGACTATGACGTGATCAGTCGAGTTGGGTTAACTGCTTGATCAACTGCTCCCGAATATGTTTAAACTTCTTCTTTCGGATTCTCCCGTTAGGGGCCGCCACAGCGGATCATCTTCTTCCATATCTTTATGTCCTCATCATCTTGTTCTGTTACACCCATCACCTGCATGTCCTCTCTCACCACATCCAGAAACCTGCGCTTAGGTCTTCCTCTTTTTCTTTTGCCTGGCAGCTCTATCCTTAGCACCTTTCTCCCAATATACCCAGCATCTCTCCTCTGCACATGTCCAAACCAACACAATTATTCCCCTGTAGTTACTGCAGTCCTGCACATCCCCCTTATTCTTAAATATCGGCACCAGTCCACTTCTTCTCCACTCCTCAGGCATCCTCTCACTTTCCAAGATTCCATTAAACAATCTGGTTAAAAACTCCACTGCCATCTCTCCTAAACACCTCCATGCTTCTATAGGTATGTCATCTGGACCACAGCCTTTCCATTTTTCATCCTCTTCATAGCTGTCCTTACTTCCTCCTTGCTAATCTGTTGCACTTCCTGAGTCACTATCTCCACATAATCCAACATCTTCTCTCTCTCGTTGTCTTCATTCATCAGCCTCTCAAAGTACTCTTTCCATCTGCTCAACACACTCTCCTCGCTTGTGAGTGCGTTTCCATCTTTATCACCCTAACCTGCTGCACATCTTTCCCAGCTCAATCCCTCTGTCTAGCCCACCGGTCCTTTCTCCCTCCTTAGTGTCCAACCTCTCATACAACTCATCATACACATTTTCTTTAGCCTTCGCCACCTCTCTCTTCACCTTACGCCTTATCTCTCTTTTTTTCTTTGCCATCCTCTTCCTCTGTACTCTCCTGTATTTCCTCATTCCACCACCAGGTTTCCTTTTCCTCCTTCCTCTTTTCAGATGTCACGCCAAGCACCCTTCTTGCTGTCACCCTTACTACATCTGCTGTAGTTCCCCGCTGTCTGGTAACTCGTCACTACCACCCAGTGCCTGTCTCACCTTCTCCCTAAACTCAACCTTGCAGTCTTCCTTTTTCAACTTCCACCATTTGATCCTTGGCTCTGCCCCCACTCTCTTCCTCTTCTTGATCTCCAACGTCCTCCTACAGCCCACCATCCTATGCCGCTTACCTACACTTTCCCCTGCCACCACTTTGCAGTCTTCAATCTCCTTCAGATTGGCTCTTCTTCATAGGATGTTATCTACCTGTGTGCATCTTCATCCACTCTTGCACGTCACCCTATGTTCCACCCTCTTCTTAAAATACGTATTCACCACAGCCATGTCCATCCTTTTGGCAAAATCCACTATCCTCTGAGCTTCTTCATTCCTCTCCTTGACACCATACCTACCCATCACCTCCTCGTCTCCACTGTTCCCTTCACCATCATGCCCATTGAAATCCGCTCCAATCACCACTTTCTGTCCCTTGGGTACACTGTTCATCACTTCAAAAATCTTCTCTCTCACCCATTGCACACCCCTTGCGGTGCATATGCACCAACAACATTCATTATCACACCTCCAATTTTCATCTTCTTAATCATCACTCTGCCTGACACTCTTTTCACCTCCAAAACACTCTTGAAATGCTGTTCCTTCAGTATAACCCCTACTCCATTTCTCCTCCCATCCACACCATGATAGAACAATTTCAATCCACCTCCGATCCACCAGGCCTTACTCCCCTTCCATTTAGTCTCTTGTACGCACAATATATCAACCTTCCTTCTGTCCATCATATCTGCTAACTCTCTCCCCTTACCAGTCATACTGCCAACATTCAAAGTTCCTACCCTCAGTTCCACTCTCTTTACTTTCCTCCTCTCCTCCTGCCTCCAGACACATCTCCCCCCTCTTCTTCTCCTTCATCAGCCAACAGTAGCCCAATTTCCCCCAGCACCCTATTGGCCAACAGTACTGGTGACGGTCGTTGTTAACCCGGGGCTCGACTGATCCGGTATGGAAACATGTATTATTGTCCACATATTGATTTGGCAAAATTTTACACCGGATGACCTTCCTGACTTAACCCTCCCCATTTATCCAGGCTTGGGACTGGCGCAAAGAAACACACTGGTTTGTGCATCCCCTGTTGCTGGATTCCCGAATATGTTTACACTAATGAACTTAACTATACAGACATTTTACCATAAAGCCTTTTTTTCAAATGTGTTTGACTATTTAAATGCGTAAGGATAATTTGAAGCAGGGATTTTTCTATGTAATTTCTTAGGACCAAGAATTTCCAGAGATTGTTTGAATTCTACACCAAGGGTGCTCTTCTTCATTGTTTAATCATTTTGTGAAGACTCCTCCACTCAGGCACAGGGTAATGACTCTACCTCAATAAGCATCCTGCTAAATGGCAAACCTTCCACACTCCAGGATATGCCTTTAAATAATTTCTGAAAGGCCCATTATTTAACAAAACCTACACAGTGGCAGAATGGTTAGCCCACTTTTAAATCCGCTTGGCCTCATGGGGTACAACTCTCAGTGATCAGCATCTACCGAGTTTCTCATGAAGTGATGCCCTGTTGAAACTTTAACCTGCCTAACTGTGAATGGTCTGTTAACTAACCATTACCACAATGGTAGTGTCCTGATACTGAGATGGTTTGATCAAGTGGACTCTACAAACTGAGAGTTTTACGGCTTAGAATGATTTAAGAAGCATGGAGGGAAGTGGTCCACTGTAGAGCAGAAATGGCTCATCCCTACTGGGAGCATTTCTGAGCTGAAATTAGCCCCCTCCTATGGAACCAGTCCACCACTAAGCCTTAATCCCATTGGCTTCACTAAGCAAATCCAACAGTGGAACTGTTTATATGTACATGAGTTTCCTAAGGATGAGCTACCAATACGAATTCTGTCTGCTCAGAATTAGGCCACTAGCTCATCTTTCAGATGTTTTCTCCCATTCTATCAAAAGTCACAGAATTTTGCCATCTAAATTGTATAGAATAGCTGCAATTGGACCCCTGCTGAACTTGACTGATGTTCTCCACTGATATGTGTTTGCTTAATCTTACTGGAAGTGTACCACTTTGAGCAGATACTTTCATGTTCAATTCAAAGAGCTGTGTGAGCACCTCTGGTAATGGTTCATCAGACTACGGTGTGGCTGTAGACTACTGGGAATGGTTGTCCATTCAACAGATATTTTTGTAAAACAAGCCATATTTAAATGTGTCTACCTATATAAATAAAATTATAAGCTATTTGGATGTCTGCTTTTAATTTTAATGATATTTTACATGTGTTGACACTGGTCCAACTTAAAAAAAACAGCCTTCGTGTTTTACTGGATGGGGAGCCAAAAAACAGTGCCAATGCAAGGACTACAATTTCCATGAGGCAGCTGAATTGATCTGAGGCAGATGGTAAGACTCAAAGCACACAGTTTTACACTTCCAGTGGACAATAATTTAATTTCCTCGCTGGATTTCAGCTTTTGCCTAAGGGTAATTCTTCTTGTCTCGCTATTTGTTGTGTTCAACCTAAAGACAGCTTCTCTCCCAATTATTTATACCCAGGCAACGCAGGGTATTTCAACAACTTAAGATATACTGCCAGTGGCCCAACACTATGCAGAAATATGTATGAACAACTCCCATTTGAGTGGTACCTCTCGATTATTCATGATTGAAAAGTCCTAGAATGTTTCACACTTGAGTTTTACCTCCCAAATCCTAATGGCAAGCACTTTCTTGGCTAAAATGAGAATTATTTTAGCTTGAGATGTATCCTCCACGCCTATCTTAGTGTGGGCCACTATTGGTCAGTCCCACTGGGGAAGCAGAGAGATGATAAACTGAACAATCTGCTTGTCTACCAGCACCATCTCAAACCATCAACTAGTTTATCTAATCTCCCTTTACCACACTTCAGATGTCTGATTAGCCATAAAGAGATTGAGGGTCAGTTCTCCCTGACTTTTTCTTCTCCATTTAACTAATTTAACCATGCAATAGTAACACATTTCATTTTATTAGACCTTGGCTTTTCAGAGGAATTGAATTAATAAAATCTAATTTTCTCCAAAGTGCTGAATGTGTAATTAAAGGAAAAAAAATTATGTTCCTGTCTGTCTAGCAAAGCGTGGAAGACTTCTGTGTAAGGAGTACCATGAACGTGTACTGTGTGCGCGTGTGTGTGTGTGTGTGTGTGTGCTTGTGTTGCATGAGCCTACGTGTGTTCTGAGCATAATTCACCTCAAGGATTACATTAACTTGCATCATGTAAATGCAGCAATATCTGGAGGCTGTTGTAATTAAGGACAAATTAACTTTGACTCCAAGACTTCATTATATACCTGCCATCAAAACAAGAACTCGAGAGCCATATTTTCTTTTTCAATTTCTTTCTTTTTTTTTATTAATGATTTGAACATAATTTAATGAAGGAGAGAACCGAAGGCTGGGAGTACTGAATATTGAAGGCCTCTGTCTTGAGTGGAGCATTTCATGTTTGTTAGCCTCTGAGCTAAAATAATTCAATCTTACTTCATTAAATAAGAAAGTTTTATGCATCAGACAATGACTTATTCTACAAAGATACACTGTGGGTCTCAATTTGCACTTTTAGTTGCATTTTAACCAATTCCCAAATTGAATGAAAACATCTGAACTCTACGCCTATTTGAACTAATTTGTCCAAACTTTTTTAGTTATACAAGTGTCATGGATTTTCTTCTATAGAAATGTTCTGAAGTCACTCTGCAACTGATTTGGTGCGTGTATGTGTATTTGATATATACATAAACAGTACATACATATACACGTATATATATATATATATATATACACACACACACACATACATATATACACACATCCCGATCCCTAAAAAAAAAAAAAATATATATATATATATATATATATATATATATATATATATATATATATATATATATATATATATATATATATATATGGTGTGAAAAGGGAAAAACATCCAGTATGCGGCAGTCCTGTGGAAAATGCCTTGTTGATGCTAGAGGTCAGAGGAGAATGAATGGGCCGACTGATTCAAGCTGATAGAAGAGCAACTTTGACTGAAATAACCACTCGTTACAACCGAGGTATGCAGCAAAGCATTTGTGAAGCCACAACACGCACAACCTTGAGGCGGATGGGCTACAACAGCAGAAGACCCCACCAGGTACCACTCATCTCCACTACAAATAGGAAAAAGAGGCTACAATTTGCACGAGCTCACCAAAATTGGACAGTTGAAGACTGGAAAAATGTTGCCTGGTCTGATGAGTCTCGATTTCTGACATTCAAATGGTGAGTCAGAATTTGGCGTAAACAGAATGAGAACATGGATCCATCATGCCTTGTTACCACTGTGCAGGCTGGTGGTGGTGGTGTAATGGTGTGGGGGATGTTTTCTTGGCACACTTTAGGCCCCTCAGTGCCAATTGGGCATCGTTTAAATGCCACGGGCTACCTGAGCATTGTTTCTGACCATGTCCATCCCTTCATGACCACCATGTACCCATCCTCTGATGGCTACTTCCAGCAGGATAATGCACCATGTCACAAAGCTCGAATCATTTCAAATTGGTTTCTTGAACATGACAATGAGTTCACTGTACTAAAATGGCCCCCACAGTCACCAGATCTCAACCCAATAGAGCATCTTTGGGATGTGGTGGAACGGGAGCTTCGTGCCCTGGATGTGCATCCCACAAATCTCCATCAACTGCAAGATGCTATCCTATCAATATGGGCCAACATTTCTAAAGGGTGCTTTCAGCACCTTGTTGAATCAATGCCACGTAGAATTAAGGCAGTTCTGAAGGCGAAAGGGGGTCAAACACCGTATTAGTATGGTGGTCCTAATAATCCTTTAGGTGAGTGTATATACAGTATACACACACGTACAGAGAGCTTAAGGTCTCTATTGATGGTAATTACATGCTGAACCAGGGGTTGGCACTATGTTCTAATGCCCTCTCTTTTCCTACCTCTGCAGAACTGAAGACTGACTGCCACTCCATCGCAGGGGTCACTTCCATTGCTGTTCCACCTTTTCCTGCTTCGTGACCATGGTTGAAGTCTCCAGGACTTTGACTATGTGTGACTTTATCTACCTTTATCACTCCTTCTTAGTGTCTCCTCCGTTGTCATCTTTTAACTGGTGGGCTGATGCTGTATTGTTGGTTTCTATTCTACTTTGTTTTCTGTGTGTTAGACCAAATGAGTATCTTTGTGCTTGCTAGTTTTGTATTTATTGATTGTTATCATCTATTCTTGTATTTTGCCTTGGACGTTGTTGTGGTGCTCTGTGCCTGCCCTTGGCGAGGGTAAGAACAGATTGTATTGTATTATTGTATTGTATTTCTGAGGTGGCAGTGATATATTGGCACTCTAGTTCTGAGAAGAGGACTATTTGTATCCTGTTTAATGTCTTGTATTTACTCTATTTTTTGACACCCATTGCAAAGGGGTCTCTCTCTTTGAATTGCCTTCTCAAGATTTCTCGTCTTCTTAGGGAGTCAAGGCTGGACGTTGCCAATGAAACAGGGCCTGTCAATGTCCCTAGAGGCATTCTTTGTGTGATATTTGGCTATGCAAAAATAAATTGTTAGATTGGATTAGTGGATTGACGTTGCTAAACTGGCCCCTGGTGAGTGTGTGTGTTTGTTCATTCTGTGGTGGGTTGGCAGCCTCTAAAGAAATTGTTACTTCCTTGTGCCCTATACTGGCTTGGAAACTAGAAGAGCAGGTTTGGAAAATGGATGGATGGAATTTTCTTTTCTTTTGAGACTTGTATTTTTTTCTTTAACATTTACCTGATAAACTCTTTCTGTTCATTTGAGTCTCATTTCTTTTCTTAATTCAACTGTTTGACTTTCAAGTGGCCAGGGTCTAACCCGTTAACCACAAGGTTGCTAGTTCAGGCTTCAGCACTGACTTAATGCAAGATCCAAATGAATTACTTCACACATTTTAGAACTGTGGACTTAAATGTACATATTACATAATTTTAATATATGGGCTCTGACATTGGCCAGTTCCAACAATTAAAACTGGACAAATTTCCAAGTTGTTGTTGCGAAGGTGGCATTTGACATCCTCCGCACATATGAGAGATCTACAAGATGTCCACTGTCTTTCAAAAGTTTCAATTATGTCAAAAACCTAACATCCTGTCAGTACATTAGATAAGTGACATGCTAATTGAAATGAGCTCTGAAATCTCAGTTTAAATGCTGAATTATAAAAAAGAATGCAGACAGACTTCTGGCCACTGTTTATGGCATCAGGTATTAATGAGGGTATATTAATCACCTCATCAAAACGTAAACCCCACCACTAGCAATGAGAGACTTCAGGCCGCACGTCTCTTGCACTACCCATGAACGATGAAGATATCACTAAATTATACACTCATTTTGAAAGTTATTCAAAGCAAAGCAAAATAAGTGATACAACAAGGCTTGTGGATTGGCTTTTTGTTATTCCTGCCACGTCCTGGCATAACGAATAATGTTGACGGCATGCATTTATAATAAGCAAATTATTAACAAGTATATAAATTACAGAAATTACAAATGAATAAGGGAAATTGAATCGAAGCAGTTAGGCAAAACTGAATCAGTACAAAATTGCTAAAGAATTTAGGGAGATGGGCATCGGAATGTTTAATTTGCCCAAAATCCAACAAGATGTTTCTTGGGAATATCTTTGGCTTTTACGTTACATGATTACTAAACGCTAGACAGCCTGGCTTGATTTTATCTGACAATATTTATTAAAAAACAGAAGCACATATGAAATATAAAAATACACACAATACACTCACTAATCAAATTATTAGGAGCACCTGTACACCTGCATACCCATGCAGTTTCCTATTCAGACAATCATGTGGCAGCAGCACAATACATAAAATCATTCAGACTCAAGTCAGGAGCTTCACTTAATGTTCACATCAAATCCTAAAATGTGCAAAAATGTGATCTCAGTGATTTCAAATGTGGCACAATCGCTAGTGCCAGATAGGCTGGTGTGAGTATTTTTGTAATTGCTGATCTCCTGGGATTTCCACAAACAACAGTATCCAGTGTTTACTCAGAAAGATGCAAAAACTAAAAATACCCAGTAAGTAGCATTTCTTTGCACAGAACCACCTTGTTGATGAGAGAGGCGAGAGGGAAATGGCCAGACTGGTTTCAGCTAACTAACAGAGAGGCTATGGCAACTCAGATAACCAGATCTATGGTGAGCAGAAAAGCATCTCAGAACGGACAATCCCATCAAACTTTGAGGTGGATGGGCTACAACAGCAAAACACCATGTTGGCTTCCACTCCTGACAGCCATGAACAGAAAGCAGAAGCTTCATCGGGCACAGGTTCACCAAAACTGGAAAGATGAAAGCTGAAAAGACGCAAACTAATTTGATGAATCTCGATTTCTGCTGAGGCACACAGAGTTTAGTGCCAACATTATGCACTCACTCTGCCTTGTGTCAACAGTCCAGTCTTGGCACACAAGTGTTGTTACTGACCACAATTTCTCCATCTTCTAACACTCCTCCTGGTACATTAATGCACCATGTCACAAAGCAAACTGGTTCCATGAACATGACAGTGAGTGAAGTGTCCCAGTCACTGGATCTGAATCCACAGCCCACGTTTGGAATGTGAAAGCCCAAGTGTGCACCTGACATCAATGCAGGAATTGTGTGTGACGGAGTCATGTCAGCATGGACCAGAGTCTCAAAGGACTGTTTCCAGCATATTGTGGAATTCATGCCACTAAGAATTCAGTCTGTTTTGAGAGCATAATGAGGCCCTGCCCGGTATCAGTGTAGTGGTCCTCGGAACTGCTCACTGAGTGAACATAAAAACAATGCACTTGTGTTTATTAAACCATTTGCTCAACTACGCGTAGTATGGACAAAACGTGTAAAAAAATGCATGCAGTCTTTCCTTCATACGTAATATGGACAAGTGCAGTATAGTAATTCTGTGTGTTCCTAGTCTATGTTCAAAGAAAATCAGTATTTTTTGACATATACCTGAATTTAAAATGTTGTACTTTAAAAAGGGGTTAAGCATGGCTCTTCCCAATTTTGTAACTTTCTATCCATGAAGACAAATGGTGTGCCCGTGGATCTACGTTAAGAAGATAAGAACAAAGGAAAAGTTTTGCAAGAAAAGGCCACTCAGCCCAACACAGCTCATCCATCTGTGTTCATCTAACTCTTTAAAATAAAAAAATAAAAACTGTCATTTTGAAATCTACAGGTCCCCAAAGAACAGCTATCTACCGCACTGCTCAGTAACCTGCTTCATGTTATCTATTGTTCTTTGCTAAGTTTCTGGCGTTTTAAAATGATCCTAGGAGCATCACCTCTCCATGTGAAGGATTTCTGAACGGGCTTCCTTCTAAAAGCCTGCAGCCAAACAATAATAAATGTAAGAAGAATTGCTCACGTAAGGCTGTGAGAGCACTCAGCTAGTAGTTTGTGAAGAAAATAATAATAGCCTTGCAATATCTGCAGATCACGGTAGCCATTTGCTGTAGATTTTAATGTCTAGATAATATCTTAAACTGTTATGTAAAACAAAGTGGAGGGTAGTGGAGAGTGCTCAGTGACAGGGCAGTGACACAACTCGCACCCTCCTCTCCTCTCCTCTCCTCTCCTCTGGTTTATTATTTATTTACAATCTTGGTTCAGCTATTGACTGAGCTAAGTGCTCTAGACACACAACTCCTCCCTCAGAGGCGTTCGAGACCACACTAGCCTCCTGTCTCCTCATGGATTTGCCAAGCACGTGATTCTTAATCTCAAACCAAATCCTCTAGAATAAATGTGTCTACCTGGATTTAGTTTCACCTTTTTTTGTACAATCTGTTCAAGTGAGAGTCTTTTAGGGCTTGAGAATTCAGTGAAACTGGCCTCATTGGACTCTGCTAAGAAATACAACCTGCTATTGTCCCATCCATTTATCAGGTCACATAATTCTGCAGGCTTTGCCATGTTCTGCCAGCTGTGCAAAAGAGGGCATCTCAGGGTATCCTTGGGAAAAGGGCATTCTGTATATCTAGTGCCCTAAACACATGCCATCCTCTAGATGGTTGATATCCACACCTTTGTGTGTGCATTTATTTGTGAAGTGTGGTTCTTAGGACTCATGCCCTGGGCGTGCAGGTGCCAGGGTTAATTAAACGCACTGGCTTCACTTCACAGTTACAAATGAGGTTTTTTTTACATTAAAGAGTTTTTATTAAAGACAAATTTAATAGAAACTGATTTTTGCTGCCTAGGATTGAGCAAGGTGACATAATCAATATATGTTCACCTTCATATGTGTAACGCTATATTACAAGACATTTATTACCAATATTAATTTGTTTTTGCAGATACTTATACATTCAGAAATTGTAAGGATAAAATGAGGTTTAAGACATTTAAAACTTGCCGTATCATCGTTATTATGCTGCACCCCAAACCACAGCCAAAATTATACCATGCAAGGAGCTGCAGAAATGACATTTTTCAACTAAGGAACTTGGCATGAATTATTTGTTTCTGCGCAGCTAGACTTCTGTAACGCCTCGTTTTTACGGGAGACCCTAAATATGTTAACAGAATGGCTACGGCAAGAGTACTGACACGCACAAGAAAAGGTTAACATATTACACCTGTTTTGGCATCTTTGCACTGGTTTTCCGTTTCATTCAGAGTTGATTTTAAAATTTTATTACTGGCTTTTAAGGCACTTAATGGATTAGTACTGGCATACGAGCTCAGAATCTATAACTGAATATGCCCCACATAAAGACTTATGATTATCAAGTGCTGGTCTTCTGATTGTTCTCAGAGTTAAACACAAGAGCAGCGGTGAAACAGCCTTTCATTTCTATCTTCCAGACACCTGTAACGCATTACCGCTCAACAAATGGCAGTCCAAAGTGCATGCACCTTAACTTTCATGTATGATCTATCAGTTGGCAGAGTCCAAGGTGGCTGCCCTTGTCGCCTAATGGATTTAGCAGTTATGAATAAATAATATCAAGAAGCTGCTGCTTCACAGAGATGACATAACCTGTATTTAGGCATCAGCCTAGGATAACTGGCTACTGTGAGCAAAAGGAAACGATTGTACCACAAACAACGCAGATAAAATCAAACGTTCAGCCAAAAATAGGAGCTTGTGGCACACTAAACCAAAGGTTTGGTAAAAAGCACCTTTACGGAAGTCTTATCACTACCCAACGCACAAGGGCCTGTGCACTCCGTGGAACATGTAAAGGTGTGCCCAGCAATGGGCATGAGTGAAATTGTCACTAGCTGAAGTCCTAGCTGCACAAGATGCTCAAAAGACACAAATGAAAAATAAGAAATTCAAGGGAAAAAATGTGGATGACTAGCGAACCTGAAATATCACTTCACTGCTGCAGGGTGTCTGAACTTGCTTGTGTAAGAGCATCGAAAATCTCACTGCCTAATGTTAATAAATTGAGTCTACATCTAAGAAATTTGACAAACGAGAGGAGAACATTCAGTCCCTCCAGCAGGTTTATTTAGCAAAGAGCTAAGCCGTCCCCCCAGCTCTTCCAGGTACTTCTTAAAGGTTGTTAAGATTTCTGCTTCAACTTCGCGTCTTGAGAGTTTCTTCAAGATTCTCACAACTTTGTGAAAAAAAAGTGCTCCCTGGTTTCATGCACTCCAAGTTCAACAACTGTCTCGTACTGTTTGGCCTGTAAACCCCAGACTGGGGTGACTTCTGGAGCAACTTCTGATACCTTCTACAGTTCCAGACACATTCTAGAATTTTCTCAGGATGTCTCCCTAGAGTTTCCTTCGGTAGTCGCATGTTGCATTTACAGGGCCCAACACGCTCGGTTACTCCCACGCAATCCTATAATGTAGCACAGGATTCCATGTGGGCCACACTGGAACACTGGGATGAGAGTGAGAACTCGTTAAGATCTGTTCATCACAGCAAATAAATGGTAACTAAAGACCCATCCTAGATTGTTTAGTTAGTAAAAGGATGAATGAATTCAATACACCCAGGGGGCTCCAAAAGCCACTGGCCTCAAAACTTCTACTTTAACCCGACTAAGAAAGCAAGCGCAGCATGCAGTGACAAAGGGCAGCAATGCCACCAGAGTTTTAGAAATGAGGTTACTGTCGCTAAACATGAAAACAATAAGCAATGACGCCACCCATCAAATTGATGAAGCAGTTCAAGGTGTTTAATCAGGCTTGTGGTGAGAATTCAGGTACTATTGCTGTGTTCTGAGGAAACAACAGCAAATCCAAAATGCACTGTAAAAGTAACAAAGATGATGAAATATGCGATAGCCTTATTTAGGAACTTGGGAAGCCAGTACTCCATATATCCCAACAGCAACAAGCACAAAGACAGACAGAAGAGGACAGCATACATATAGTATAGTAGGGTGGCACAGCAATGCAATGGAACGTACTGCTGCTTCACTGTGCCCGGGTATTGGTTACATTCTTAGATAGTCACATTTCATATAAGCCAATATCTCCACGGTTTGCAGCACTCAATCTTTGAATGTATATTTACTCACAAAAAATACAAACAAATGCCATGTCTGAGGTGACCTCTGGTCTTTCATCAGCACCCGTCGGCACGCAAACGTTTAACGGTTACAACCACAAACGTTACAAGAGTCACCAAACTAGACTGCTCAGTTATACACCCTACTCATTATGTGCGATTTCTGTCTGCTATATTCTTGTATATAAGCACACAACACTGAGCTGTACTCTTAGTGCTACTCACTCATCATGGATTGACTGCTTTTCTGGATTCTGGTTTGATTTTTTTCCACAATTCAAACATATGGTTTTTATGGCTGACAGATGAATCAAAACTGTTCAGTGTGAATGTAGGTGTGCATGAGGGTCTCTTGTAATGGATCTTTGTCCCATCCAGGGTCGTTTCCTATATGCAACAGTTAGTGGTGTCACTATAAATTCAAACATATTTGGTTTGCAGTTATATCTTCAAATGTTGACCTTTATTGACCAATTCATTATTAGAGCTTTATAATTTAAATTTTCATTATTTTATATTTAAAAAATATGCATACACATTCCCTGGACAAATTATTAGGAACATCTGCAGACATATTTAACCATGCAATTATCTAATCAGCCAATCACATGGCAGCAGCATAAAATCCTTCAGGTACAGGTCAGAAGATTCAGTTAATGTTCACATTAAACAGCAGGGGAAAAAAGGAGCTCAGTGACTTCAATTGTTAGCGCCAGAAGGGCTGGTTTGAGTATTTCAGTAACTGCTGATCTCCAGGGATTTGCACACACAACAGTCTCTAACATTTACACAGAATGGTGCAAAAAAACAAAAAAAACCACATCCAGTGAGTGGCAGTTCTGGGGACAGAAATGTTGATGTGAGACGTCAGAGGAGACTGGCTCGAACTGACAGAAAGGCTATGATAACACAGATAACCACTCAATGCAACTGTGGGAAACAGAAAAGCATCTCGGAATGCACAACATGTCAAACCTTGATGTGGATGGGCTACAACAACAGAACAGCATGTCGGGCTCCACATCTGCCAGGCCAGAGCAGAAAGCTGAGGCTGCCGGACAGTTGACGACTGGAAAAAAGTAATCTGATCTGATGAATTTCAATTTCTCACCAAATGTTAAGGTCAGAATGAATGAATCCATGCACCCAACCTGCCTTGCATCAACAATCCAGTTGTGGTGTAACAAAAACACAAGTCGTCTCAAAGTGGTTTCATGAACATGACAACCAGTTCAGTGTTCTTCAGTGACCTTGCCAGTCACTGGATCTGAATCCAACAGAACACCTTTGGGATGTGGTAGAACTGGAGCTGCAGAATGAACGCGCAGCAGACAATGCAAGATGCCATCACATCAGCATGAGCCAGAATCTCAAAGGAATGTTTCCTACATTTCTGGAATCCATGCGACGATGAACTGAGAAGGTTTTGAGAGCAAAAAGAGGCTCTCAAAGAGGCAATATTTGTATATCATTCCTGATAATTTAGTTAATCAACTGACTTTACCCATCCATCTATATGTTTATCCAAATCAGGATTGAAGCAGCTGCAGCCCATCTCACAAGGAGGGAAGAAACCCTGGATGGTGGCTTAGCCCATCATAGTGCCCACCTGCACTCATTCATATTGAGCTAATTTAGAATCAGCATTTAAACTAACCTGAACATCTATGTGATGTGGGAGGAAAATATATAGAAATGGGAGATAACAAGTAACCCCTTTACAATGTTTAGCTTGGGCCATAATAATAGCTCTGGGGCATTGCAGGTTTCAGAAAAAAAAATCACCTTCTATCTTTGAGTAGCATCACAGGATAACCAAGAATATAATGAAGTCTGCTGAAGGCAGGAACAACTAATCTTCTTCCTACATGCACAATGACCTGACCCGAGTTATCAGGGAATTAGAAAAATTCTTTCAAACTGCAGCGTTGCACTGTGACACCACGGCAAACCATTAAAGCTGACTGTTACGTTACAGATGCTGGCCATATAAAATGGTCCAAAACAAACGACACATTGCACGCTCCTGAAAAATGCAAGAAAATTTGCAATAGCGAGGCAGCACAGGACTTACAATTGTAAATCACTGCTTAAGAAACCTGATGAGACCCGTTACCTTCGAGCCATAGAGGTGGGAATCTGGCATCTGGAGATCTGCTGAACGGGGCTTGGCAGATGCTGACTCGTCAGGCCCCTCCTCCGTCAGTAGCTTCACGATCCATCACTCGTTCAGATATGATTGGGGAAGAGAGCTAATCAATAGGTGGCCCCATGGCTGCCGATGTCAGGGATTTTTCCACGTCAGGATTTATAAAAGAGGAGGCGTGAGGTCGGCAAAGTGCTTTCTGAAACTGCTGAGTTGCTTGCTGCCCCACTGAGTTTATTAATCTTATCAAATTACAGCCACCCTAATAACCCTTTCACCAGCGGAGAGAATTAACATTACAATTTCAACTTTCTTCTTGAAATAAATACATCAGGGAAGCAAATGGACCGAGACAAGATAAGGAAAGTCTTCACACTGAAACAAATTCAGAGGTATAGAGGAAACAGATGATGGACAGACCCTGGACAGACGGCAGCCTTGCCATTAGTTGCTTTCCAATGACAATTTGGTTAAAATGGTTATCACCCCTGTGAGAGAAAAGGCCATAACTTTCTAGAAAGAATATCCAAGTGAAACAATGCCAGTGCCAGCCCTGCGGGCGTCACGTTTTTGATTGCTATAGCCTGCTTTGAGTTTAATGATGGCTTAAAAAGAAAATCAAGAGCACTCAATGAGCTGATGCCAGGGTGTCTGCTGGTAATAAGCCCTGGCATCACGTTCTTGATGCTAGGCTTGAAACACAACACACACTAGGCTACAGTTATAACTGTCGTTGCTGCTCACAGTATGACTGCCAGCCAGGCTGTTCAGATTGACCGCTAAATAACACACAACAGTAAGCAAATAATTAAAAAACAAAAAAACCAAAGCAACAAAAACCTCACTTTTTTATCTTTGTTATGTTTTGGGAGAAGGTGAACTCCCCCAGTTCTATTTTTTTCTTTATTCACTCAAACTGGCTGTTAGTTAGAACTTATTTTCTGGAACAGAGAGAGAAGGTTCATCCATGAACCTACAGACTGAACTCACTCAATCCAATTTAGAGACTAATGTGAAATAATTCAGAGCCAACCCAGGTAACGTCAATGCCAGTACACTGCAGGACATATTCATGCTCACCTCCATATGCACTCATTCCCTCCTAAACAAGGAACATGCTGTTGCTTTTCTATAATTGTTCATCAGTCCATTCAGTTTTTTGGCAATTTTAAATGTGTGACCTGGCTCTACCACACACTCTTATAAAACCCCACACATAAGAGTAAAGAACACTAAAATGTCCTCTACTTCATAACATTCAAAGCTGCCCTCTGTGAGCTGATATCTAAATTTGATTTCTTCGGCATTGAAGTTCTTTGTTATGTTCCTGTCGATTTTTTTCCCCTATTCACACTAGATCCAGTAGCCCCAAAAGATAATATAATATAAACTGGCAGACAATAATTTACAACAAGCACTTTTTCAACAGAAAAGCACCCCATTGTTGCCAGATTAGACTCCAGCATTTGTTAACCATGATGAGGACAGGACAATACACAAGCCAGTGTTGCATCCATCCTAATCCAAGATGCAGAGCTAGAGCAGACTAAAGCTCCAGGCTAAATGTTGAGTCACTACAAAGCCAGATGACTTCAGACTAAATGATAAAAACTATATTGGCTAAAGTGAAATCTAAGAGGTTAAGGAATACATTATTAGAGACAGCTCTTCTGTATTATTGTGTTCTTATCCACTTATTCTGAAAAGAATACATTTTTATTATTGAAGTGAATACTCTCCTTGTACGTTTTGAACGTCAATAATCTCATTGATTTGGTATTGCTTCTATGGAAAGTCATTTTAAAAAGATAATTGTTTTTGTACTGGCGTTATCATTGTGGACTGCTACGTGGTTACTAGAAACACCTGAAGGTCGCACTCATGACATCATTCCATGATGGGATAAATAACTTTCAGACAGGTCACTGACAGTAAGTTTCCAACTTTGTGACTACTTTTATATAACATTTTTTTGCTTGCAGTTTGTCCTCACAGGTATTCTGGCTCTGGCCTTGTTTTTGTTTCGCTCTTCTTGCCTCGTCCCTGGTTTTAGTCACTACACAAGTGCCAGTTACTCTGTGTGGCAGTGAGGCAGGTGACCATCCATTAAATGCACTGTACTTTACTAAAGTGCTTGAGACGAGGTCAGTTAGTTGGTGAGATTTACTATTATTTAATACCACCTTCTACACAGTCATGTTAAAGGAACGGAGGGTTTGCCTAAACTGCATTTTTCTAACTGATGTATACAGTTCAGGGTTGAATGAGGATCTCACACCCATCCAGAATGACACATACATATGGGGGGCATGTGAGGGGATGTAAAGTGACAGCGTTAAGAACAGTTGCAGCGAGTAAATTCTGTATTGAGACAAGTTTCAAACCAAGTGGCTGTTTGGCTTGGGTACCCAGGTGATAAAACGAGTGGCTCCATTTGTTAATACCAAAATAAAATTTATGTCATGCTTCAAAGCACAAAACACACCTCTCTGGTGTTAACAGAAATGCATTGCACAGATATGCAGTTACAGCAATTTGGACAAAATACAATACAGAAGTGAAGACAACTTAACGTTCAGGAGTACAACCCCTAATGTGAACAATATGGTGAAAACACAAATATGGCAGTCATATACGGCAAATGTAACGCAGTCTTTCAGTTACAACTGATTGACCACAAGTAACATCAGACCATTCATTTTCTAATTCTGCATGTGTACATGTTAGACAATAACAAAAGGCTGATCACTCATGTAAGATACGTTGAAAACAGAACAACAAATATGCTTTACAGGATTTCTAAAATAATTGATTAATATAAAACTGAACAGTTTTATACGCAGAGCCAGACCCCTTTACAGTGGGGCAAAAAAGTATTTAGTCAGCCACCAATTGTGCAAGTTCTCCCACTTAAAAAGATGAGAGAGGCCTGTAATTTTCATCATAGGTATACCTCAACTATGAGAGACAAAATGAGAAAAAAAAAATCCAGAAAAACCACATTGTCTGATTTTTAAAGAATTTATTTGTAAATTATGGTGGAAACTAAGTATTTGGTCAATAACAAAAGTTCATCTCAATACTTTGTTATATACCCTTTGTTGGCAATGACAGAGGTCAAACGTTTTCTGTAAGTCTTCACAAGGTTTTCACACGCTGTTGCTGGTATTTTGGCCCATTCCTCCATGCAGATCTCCTCTAGAGCAGTGATGTTTTGGGGCTGTCGCTGGGCAACACGGACTTTCAACTCCCTCCAAAGATTGTCTATGGGGTTGAGATCTGGAGACTGGCTAGGCCACTCCAGGACCTTGAAATGCTTCTTACGAAGCCACTCCTTTGTTACCCGGGCGGTGTGTTTGGGATCATTGTCATGCTGAAAGACCCAGCCACGTTTCATCTTCAATACCCTTGCTGATGGAAGGAGATTTTCACTCAAAATCTGACGATACATGGCCCCATTCATTCTTTCCTTTACACGGATCAGTCGTCCTGGTCCCTTTGCAGAAAAACAGCCCCAAAAGCATGATGTTTCCACCACCATGCTTTACAGTAGGTATGGTGTTCTTTGGATGCAACTCGGCATTCTTTCTCCTCCAAACACAACAAGTAGAGTTTTTACCAAAAATTTCTATTTTGGTTTCATCTGACCATATGACATTCTCCCAATCCTCTTCTGGATCATCCAAATGCTGTCTATCAAACTTCAGACAGGCCTGCACCTGTACTGGCATAAGCAGGGGGACACGTCTGGCACTGCAGGATCTGAGTCCCTGGCGGCGTAGTGTGTTACTGATGGTAGCCTTTGTTACTTTGGTCCCAGCTCTCTGCAGGTCATTCACTAAGTCCCCCCGTGTGGTTCTGGGATTTTTGCTCACCGTTCTTGTGATCATTTTGACCCCATGGGGTGAGATCTTGCGTGGAGCCCCAGATCGAGGGAGATTATCAGTGGTCTTGTATGTCTTCCATTTTCTAATAATTGCTCCCAGAGTTGATTTCTTCACACCAAGCTGCTTACCTATTGCAGATTCAGTCTTCCCAGCCTGGTGCAGGTCTACCATTTTGTTTCTGGTGTCCTTTGACAGCTCTTTGGTCTCAGCCATAGTGGAGTTTGGAGTGTGACTGTTTGAGATTATGGACAGGTGTCTTATATTAATAACGAGTTCAAACAGGTGCCATTAATACAGGTAATGAGTGGAGGACAGAGGAGCCTCAGAAGAAGTTACAGGTCTGTGAGAGCCAGAAATCTTGCTTATTTGTAGGTGACCAAATACTTATTTTCCACCATAATTTGCAAATAAATTATTTAAAAATCAGACAATGTGATTTTTCTGGATTTGTTTTGCTCATTTTGTCTCTCATAGTTGAGTTATACCTATGATGAAAATTACAGGCCTCTCTCATCTTTTTAAGTGGGAGAACTTGCACAATTGGTGGCTGACTGAATACTTTCTTGCCCCACTGTATATGGCTAGGCCGAGCTGTGGGACTAAACAGCAATATAACATATTATTGGATTACAAAAACAGGTTGTTCTTTTTCACACTAGTCCAAACTAAAGCACGTTTTAAGCAAGTTACTGAAATCAAAACCATTATGTCTGAAAAAAGAAAATCACAATTTCAAGAAATGTATTTTTATTATAATAAAGTAAAGAATATCCTCTCAGTAAAAAGCATGCTGACCCTGTGCACCCGAACATAAGTTGAACAAATATGCTCAAAAATCTGCACACCTCTGTTGGTCTACACAAGACAACAGATAAATCTGGTGGTACAAAGTTTTCTTCTTTCTGGTAACCTGATAAAAATGCATTTGGCTGTAACCTCACAGTGACAGAAAACACCATAAGCTTCAACTGCTATCACTTTAATTTCTATTTATCCTTGATTAATCTATGCAAATGAAGGTTAATTTGAGCTTATTGAAACAATTTCAGAGTCCCTTCTTGGTAGGAGGAGATATACAAATTAACATCAATATTTATTTTGCTTTTATTATTTAATTTGCTCCTCATTTGCACTTTAATTGCCGTAATTAATGCTAATTAGAGCTTTGGTTATGAGAAAACAGCCTGTTGATTAGTTCTTACTGAACAGTTTAGATTGCATTTGATGCATTTCCACCATTGACAAAATGGTTCAAAGTGTCGCATAACCTCACCTTCAAGTGGGAGTGTAAAAAACAAGTTTTCTGTTTGCAATCGGTCATTTTCAGTTCATATTATTTAGCAGATTTGACAGGGATAAATGCTCAAAGCAATTCTCCTTCATAATCATTCTTACTGCTTTTCTGGTTTATTCTTTCAAAGAAAAAAAAAAAGACAGGTTATCAAGGGTTAACATCCATGGTGATGCAAAACAGGGGCGTTCGTCATGCCATCTGGTACAGGGACACCAGGGCAGAGGTGCCCAGGAGGGAAATGGCACCTGCTTCCAGTACTGAACATACTGATCCAGCCATGCTTGATAGTTCATCTTTTAATCAAGGACAGGACAAGAAATGGCAGAGCTTAATTTTGCAGGCCCTGGTTACAGGACAATGATGGTGGTTGTGTGGAGTGTGCAGTGTTCGGTATCAGTCAGGCGATGGACTATTCTGCCCTATTGTGCATGGTACATTTGTGAAATGTAATATTTATCACTTTGTAATGTGAAATATGAGTGGTAACAGTGTGTGAGCATGTGTAAAAGAAGAACATGAAGGCTTCTTCAAGGTGTCTGTATGGAACGTTCGGGAGTTATATGGGAAAAAAAACGAGCTGTGTTAGGCTTACTGGCCTTCTTGTTCTCCATTAAATAAAGAAGATAACACAAACCTAACTGTCTGAAACTGACCGCGTATTGTGCAATTGGCTTGTTGTGTGCAAATGGATCATTTCACATATTGCTTGGGTAAGTATTCCCAATACAAGAATATTCATGTTAGGGCCTCACTAGTCATCAGCGTGACTGCTCTTACTTGCTAATGTTCAGATTATTAGAACACCTGCTTATCTGTGCAGCTACCTAATTAGCCAGTCATGTGGCTGCAGCGCAGTGCATAAAATCCTGCAGACACCGTTCAGGAGCTTCAGTTAATGTTCACATCAAACCCAAGAATGGATATAAAAAGGGGGATCTCAGTGATTGTGATCTCCTGGGATTTTCACAATGAGATCAGTGTTCTTCATGGACCTTCTCAGTCACTAAACCTGAATCCACCAGAACACCTCTGGGATGTGGTAGAATGGGAGACAAACAGCATGAATGTACAGCTGATAAATCTTCAGAAATCGTGTGATGCAATCATGTCAACATGGACCAGAACCTCAAAGGAATGTTTCCAACTTGTGTAATACATGCCATGAAGAACAGAGACCGGTCTGATAGCAAAAGGATGCCCTACCCAGAAATAGTAGAGTGGTCCTATGAATTTGCCCAGTGAGTGTACATTAAAAACCAAAGCTAATTGAGTCACAAATGGGACTACAGACTGATGACTTTTAAATTTGCTCATTATGATAGAAGTATAAGATATTCTTTACTGTACTATTTGGAAATGCATGGAAAACAGGGTCCTTAAGTTCATGGTGGGTAACTTACATAAAAGCAGTAGTAACCCAGGAGCAACAAGAGCACAAATCAAACAAACTCAATTTGCTCCTGTGTTACTGGTGCAGCACAAGGCCTCCACATGCTGTGATTAAACAGTTCTTTTTCCTCGCCTCAGATTCAAGTCCAACCACCACTGCACATCTTTTCTTCAGTCCCAACAGAGCTTGAATTTTTGATGTATCTCATACTAAACTGGGTTGAGCGGTTTGTTTTTTTTTTCCCCCAAAATATTTAAATAAAATTACCATTTTATATGCTGATCACACATATCATGCATACAGACAGGAAATAAATCTGAATGATATGAAGCTAGAATAAACAACGTTATGTCCAACATTAGCCTTTGACTTTGAAACGTTACAATGTGGATCTGTAGCTCATCACACATTTGGAAACGTGTATAAAGAATCAAGAGGCTAGAGGCGTGTATCACTACCTGAAACAGGTTTGGGTCTTTTAGGGTTAAACATAGCATTTTGCAAATAACCTCACTTCTTAATTCTGCACTACAGAGGAAAAGACACAGTTGTTTAAAGAAATCAGGCTTGCATGTCTTACATCCATTGTCACATATTATTGTCTTGTTGAAGATGACAGGGTTGTATTGCGATTGGTGTTAATGTCCCGCTTGGCTTGGAGTATGTAACACTCAGTGACAAGGCGTGCAGTAAATCTATTATAACTGTGATTTCTTCCTACAGTCCAAAACACAAGCTGTCAGGTCAAATTGCTCAAAGCTGACCTGGCTCGGTATGTGTGCGATTCCTCCAGATACCCCTTATAGGACATTTTACATTTGTGTATGTACTGCTGCTACAGAAGGACCCTGGCTCGTTTCTAAAGGTAGGTGTATAAAAACTAATGGACTGGCAGTGCAGTGTCAACAGAGATGAGCATAAAGTGAAAACTAAATGGTCATCAGGTAAAAGTCCAAGCTGCTCTAATTCCCAAAATCTTTGCCAAATCAATTGCTTTTGCCTTATTTTGGCCTAACTTTGAGTCAATCTGTGTATGAATTTTCACTGAAGATGATCAGCAGTTAAAAATTAAGCTGATATCAATACCAAAAGTCTAAACAATCTGCTGTCATGTTTGAAATGTTAACCAAAAATGAGCAATCTTAACATCAAAAGTACATTTGCAACCAGAAAAGGTATTATTGCAAGAGTCATTCATCAACATTGTTTCTATCCAATTCTGGCATACTCCAGTAATGCAAGTGGCAGCCTTTAAACTGTCATTCAGATCATGTTGTGCACTATCAGGTGGTTCTGGGATAGCATTGCAATGGCCAGTACGACTGCTCTGAAATACATATACATATATATATACATATATATATATATATATATATATATATATATATATATATATATATATAAAAATATAAAATCCAAGGTTTGTCTGTCTGCTTTTCACGAGAGAATTACTCAACAGATTTAGATTGTTTTTTTTTTCTAGAATTTGCTTGAACATTCCGGTTAATATTACAACTTCTCATCATCGTGCTATGAATCATAGTTCGCTTGCAGGAGTAATATATTCAAGTTAATCCGAGATAAAGGTTGTGGGCCGAGGGAAGTGGGAAGCCGGAAGGGGCCCTCCTCGCTCACGTGGCAGCCTCTGCTCGAGTCATTCTACATCTGGCCACGTGTTGGAGCGCACCTTGCCTCCACTTAGCTAGCATTACCTGTTTGTTTATTGATTTTTTAAAAGTTTGTCTTGTTTCACTACTACGCAGGTGAAGCTATAACTTTTTTCAGGAAGATGCTGGGAAAAAATTAATTCCAAGTGTAGAATACCCCCAGATTAGCCACACACACTGTTAAAATGAGATCAAGAAAGGCACAAAAATGAAATGAAACATCAAATCCTAACAGTCTGCAGGGGCGGAGGTCTAGCTTGGGATTTGGATTCTCAGGAGACGTGGTCATTAGAGCCAAAATTACCTGAGAGGACCATTTAAAACTCTCACTTGTTTCAGCAAGCTGCTGTGGCATTAGGTTGCTTAGGCTACTGTGATTTAGACCCCTTTAGTCATCTTTTGGATAATAGTTTTGACCTATTTGGATGAATTACTGTTTTACCAGGAGATGGGTATAGTAATTATTAACGGAGGGCATCTGTAATTTTAGTCCTAACTGAATCAGTCATGTCAGTAACTTTACAGATTTCATGTTCACATATTAGTAAATATTATAGAGAGCTTTGCCTTCTGTAAAACGTTTGTTAAAAATTATCCCAGGTTAAACTAGTCCTGTGCAAATTGACATGTCAGTGAAATTCTGAAATTTTCTATGAAAACAACATCTCTTCCTGAATTTTAAAGGCTTTCCTTTACTTCAAGTTAAGTTCATACTTGGGGACCTGGAAACATAACTAATGTTAACATCACCCAGTTTGTAAGCCAAGGCTGAAAAGTGGGTAGCTATCATTAACTAGGTAGTTTTCTAGCTGCTAATATTTAAAATTTTTTGTCATGGTGAAGAGCAATAGTTACACAGGTACAACTGTTTCAAGGTGACAACACTGCATGACCACAGAAGGCATACCTACCTCTGTCGTTTCTCCAGACATATCTTTCCCCATGGGAGTCCATGGTAAAAACTACTGATATTATGTGGTACTCCTTCTTTAAAAAAAAAAAATCAAGGTAAGCAGCACAGCCAAAATCCAAACATAATGAGGAAACCATGCATTTTTGAGGATGGTCCACTCCGTAGACTGTTGTGGTTAGGAATGCCAGGTTCACAATACTCAAAAACAGGCTATAAAGTCAAAAGCCGGCCTTAAAACTCCTCAAAGGACAAGTAGGCCTGGCCCAGACGTAGAAGGCAGGCCAGACCTGCAACCACAAAAAGAGACAGACCTATGAATCTCAAAAGTCTCAAATGGCAGAAGGGAAAAATGAAATCAATCTTAAGAACCAAACAAAAGTTTCTTAATAAACAAAAGATTAAAAAAAAAAAAAAAATTCTAAGAGGTAACCCTAGAGCAAACAATGCCAATAATCCAGAGAGCAATAATGAAAACCAAGAACAAAAAGAGAGTTCCAAAAACTGGACAAACAAGAACAAAAAAAAAAACAAACAAAAAAAAAAAAACACACACACTTCAAAAAGGTATCCAACCAAGTGGATTTCTCGGCCTTTACAAAGGCTGAAGGCAGTCCCTCAGTTGCAACATTAGGACTTTTTAAGTCGGAATCAATCCAAATAGGATAATTACAGTTCAGTCACACCAATCTTTATATTGTGACAGAGATGAGTCAGTACACAAAACATCCGGGACCGCTCTCTGTGGCAAACACAGACACAAAATGGTGACAACTGGAAGTAGGCAAAACTAACAGTGAGTAATTTGAAAATAATTAATAAACCAACACTAGGAAAAAATTATGAAACAAAAATCATAACAAAAAGAATACACAATAAAAAAAAAAATAAAAAAAATAGAGCCAGGGATGAAAGCAGGCAGTACTATGATAGCCCCTAGCTCCCCTGCAAGGACAAAGTGAAGTGCATTAAAGGAACTAAGAGCACATAATCTATGTAAATAAAATCACACCATTTGAATCACGCTTAAACGGCTGAACGGATTTTCATGAAATTTTGCATGTGCCTTGCCATAGGTCCAACTTAAAATACGGGATAACGACGAAACAGGAAGCACAGTTATAATGGGAGTGGGGGACGACTCAAAAAACAGTACTGATGTGAGGACTACAGCTCCCAGCAGGCAGCATGAGTGTGGCGAGACATGCACAAAGTTTGGTGGTGGTGGTTAAAGCTGAAGGTTGTACAGCATTTTCTTCTCAATTAATAGGAGTTGATCTTGCAGGATTACAGCTTTGGTCTACATTTATGTCTTTCTGTCTCATTATAAGTTGTGTTTAGCCATGGTGAATATCCTTTTATTTATACCAAGGCAATGACAGGTACTTTTGCTAGTGATAACAAGAAAAGATCAAAATATCTTTGACAAGAACATATTATTTAGTCCAAAATGGTCAGTTCCAATATTGTGAAACTCATCTTGTAATTAGTATTGACTAACAGACTCTTGGGTTCAAGCAGAACTTGCCTGGATCTTGGATCCGTCATGATGATCTGGACCTTTTTTTAAATTTTAATTCACTTATTTTTTTTAGAGCCTTTTCTATGGTCTCTAAAACTTACCGAAGTACCATTTTGGGGGTGTTACAGATAAAAGGAATTCAATGGTCTGGTTAGTTTTAGGCCGTTTTGGAAGACATTTATTTTCAAATACATCTTCCTGAGGGGCCTGTTTGTTTTTAGGATCGGCACCAACATTGTCCGATGTCTGTAATGCAGGGTTGTTAGACAAGACATCCGGGAGTGTGCAGCATGTGACGTATTTTACCATGACGATATAAATGTCAGCATCATACACTCCTCGTTGAACGAGTTTGTGACTATTTCAATTTTTACAACTCTAGTATTATCGTTGCTTAAGATCTCCCTAGCTACCAATTATTTTCTCTTCTTCAACTTTGAATTTCGTGTTGTGTTTTGGCTACCTAAAATACTCTGCTTTTTTCCCTCTATCGCTATGTCTCTAGATTTATGATTTTGTCTTGTGTCCTGACTATTATTTATTTGATTCTTGTCCTACTGGCTGTGACCTTGGCTCATTATTGCTATTACATTTCTTTTTCTGAGCCCATCCTACTTAAACTGCTCCTGCCTCATGCAGTCATTACAGTAGCAATCCCTATGATCTGATATCTGCTTTATTTGGATTTCATTTTACCCAGCACTGTCATTTAATGCATGTCCTTTATGTGAACATGTTTCTGTTTCTCTGTTTGCTTTGTAAATTGAAGTTGCGTTCACAGGATAGTCCAGTAATTCTTTTTTGCTGGATTTCTTATACATGGTGTTTGGGTTTGCTAGGCGAACAGTAAGAAAAAGTTGTAAGGAAAATACCTCAAAGCTTTTTGTGACGATCGGCTTCACTGAAGGGTAATGCGGGTGCCGGAGAGCCATTTAACAGTTTATTATGAGATAACATATAGCATAAATTCATCAAAGTGGCCTAATACAATTCAAGATCACATCATCTGGAGCCTAAACTGGCATTACTGGGTGTTAAGCGAGAACTACTTCTGGATGGGATCTGATTAAACAGGGCCAATTGAAAATGGCCAATTTACCTAAGGCTCATATCTTTGTGATGTGGCAGCAAAATCCACACAGATGCAGACACAGCATGTAGGCTCCATACAGACAATGACCCAAAGAACACATGGGGCGCAGGATTTGCATCCACGATGCTGGATCAATGACACAGCACTGCTAACCACTGCACCGCTTCTTATGAAATATTTACTGTTACTGCTTTGTTCTGTTAATTTTTCAGTAATAAACTGCAATGTTTTGATGATGCCACTGTCAGAGTACACAGTTGGCATGTTTGTGCATCCCCCAAATGCTGCTACAGTGAAGCCTGAACATAGTTAAGAGCTGCCATTACAAGCAGAAAGTGTTGTACTGTGAAATATTTTGCTTTGATTTTCTGTTTCATAACGTTTAATTCTGACCTCACATTTTATTTATTTCATTATCTTTGGTAACGGAAAAGATTAATTCTTGATCTAGGCCTGTCAGACCATGGTTATTCTCTAAGAAAATGTGTTTTTTTTAATCCCTGCAATGTAAAAATTAAATAAAGATCTTTAGAGAGAGTCAAAGCCTACAACTCCTCATGGAGTATCTCTTCAAGGAGCAAAACCGTTAGGATCAAAGACCTCAACAAGCCCACTGTGGCAAATTTCATGTCTCCTGACCTCAGCCACACTGATCTTTCAGCATGTGTTCCTTCACAAGGGTTCAAAGGCAAAGATGAAAGGAAAACAACAGAATCAAAGCTCAATTACAGGCTTGGTTTGCACATTTGCCAGAACAGACTCATCTGCCAGGCTCACTATTCATCTTTTCTAACATTCACCTTTCTCACTTATTGTAATTTGGTCTTCTACCCTTTTATATCCTAGATTTGTACCCAACACACCTCTCCCACTTTAGCATCTTTCTTAACATTCCTTCTTTGGATCATATCCTAAAGAAGGCGCAACATTAGAAATGCTCTCTTCATTTTTCCTCACATAATTGTTGGAGATTTTGATGCCACAAACCAACTCAAAAAGCATTTTTACACCTGGTTTGTTTGGATCGATTGACCCTGCAGTCCACTTTGTTTAGATCAACTGGATGCTGGTGCAGACCAAAAAAATGACCCAAGTGCCTTTGGAAGGGATGGTCTCGGTGTGGGAGGCCTGGAGCAGTTTGCATGAGGTATGAATATAATCTAACCTGGGAACAATCTAACTATGGGAAATACTATGCATTATGGGTGAAACTGTATGTCCCATGGCAGTCATGCTAAGCATCTGCTGCCAGTAAGTAGGGAATTACATTCACAGCATAATGATTCAATGGTTAACATGGAGAAATAAAAACTTAAAAACAAACAGTAAAACTGAATAAGTACAAAATATAACACTATTCACATAAAATAACTCATGCAATTATCTATCAATCGGAGCAATCCTAGCAGCTGATTCAAACTCAGAGCCTTTCTCACATTAGAACACCGCTGATAAAACTTTCAATCTTACACTGCAAGAGTAATGCAAATTCTCTCAATGCAGATATGCAGACACACTACCGTTGAGATACGGAGCACATTTTAGGCAGACATTCAAACATGTATGATATTTACAAGAATCAAGAAAATAGACATGTGATTTGAGATAAACTAAACTGAGGTTGTGTTCATAAGGTGGCTACTGAGGAGAAGATACGCAACATCTCACAGTGAAATGAAGAATACTTGATTAGATATGAACATTCAACATCAGAATTTGGAAGATGTGGAACAAAATATCATTACTCTTTAAATAAGATTTTTTTTTTTTTTTTTAACAACACTGCACTCATTCAAAATTCACCATAACGTAACTAACATACCATATGCATTGCAACATCAGAGTCCGCACAAATTATGGGTGGCCAACATGTTTTACTACAATGCAATGGCATCTACTTTATAAAACATCAATATCACCTTGAGAATAATATTATTATTATGCATATATATAATATTATTATATATATAAATAATCAAATATTGCTTATTATATACTATGTTATTCAATAACCTATTTTTGTGTTATGAATCTCCATGTAGACACCCATCAACTAAACTGTTAGTCACATCTGTTCCCTTATGTGACATTTAAAATAAGTTTGAATTAGTCAAAATTAAATATACACTGGTTTTTTCTGTAACTCTACAAGTTGTACATATCTTTAGTTGCTCAAGTGTAAAAGCCACATTAATCAGTTTTCGAAAATGTGTCTTTACACTGCCTCCTCGGAATGAAGATCTTGAACCAATATTTGACAGTATAAGTGGAACATAAAAGAAAAAGAACTGGCCATTGTGCAGCTTATGGAGATATTCACGTTGGCTTCTTTGCACACACATTCACTTACGTATTGCAAGTTGCTCTGAAAATCCCAATAGCCCGCTTGCTTGACTGGGTGAGGCGCATTACAAACTTTTTCCACTTTTGCAGTACACCTAGCTATGTGCTTAAAAAGAAGCAACATGTATTGGTCTTGTCAACACACAAACCTGTGATTGATGCAGTCACAAAATTAAACATTCATCGGAAATGCTTGAAAGGTTTTTGTAACAACAGTAAGTCATCTGAGCAGCTTTACCCACTGTATGGGCAGCAAGACTGCTCCCGCTCTGCCTGGCATGCAGTGCGCTTTTCTGCAACACAGTCGTTTTAATGTAGTGACATGTGACTGTCGCGTAGGAATCTGCTGCCCTGGATGTTCAGCTGCCGCAAGTCAGGCCTACACTGACCTGCGAGATGTAGCATTGCTTTGCCCAAGATCTTCATAAGGCCTAGGTATGAAAACTCCACTTGTTTGCCTTCTGGTTGGTATGGCATGCTGCAGTTCAAAAACCTGTATCATTTGTGGAAAGCCCTTGTTTTAAACAATGATCTCTGGTCTCACGTCTTTACAAATTAAAAACTACTATAGATTCTGTTATTTCTTTGGACATGAGGTGAATTTAATGGAAGCTTGGAACCACCCATGGTCTGCAGTGTGGATTTAGCACTGTCTGTACCTACAGGCTCCAAACTTAAACATGGCAATCTGGATGGGACCCCAACATTTATATGGCATCTTGTTTCATAATTCACTTGATCACAATATGTTTAGTTCACTTGAAAGTTTGCAGTGAGAAACTCAACCAAACAAACTGGAAATTGCCACACTAGTAACAAATCATCTCCTAATTCCGAACAGTGTGAAAAGGTCTTAAGGCTAACATGAACAGCACAGCAAGCATGGCCGGTTAAGACAATCTCTTTGTTACCGTCTTTCAATCTGAACACCACCATTTCTGCAACAGTCAGAAAGAAAGGGCTGACTTGCACTTCCCACAAGGTTGCAAATCTTCAGGTTTTCATGGTTCCTACTTTCTCACTTACTGCATTCTCTGAGCTAAACTGTCATTTCGCAGAAAGTAAGTAATTTCTTTCTGGGGCTCAGAGGACCATTAAAATTGTTGAAATGTGGATGAGTAAATGAAAGCAAACCTTGTTTAGAACTCCTTCAGTGAGAAAGGAAAGAATAGTGTATTTGAAATGTGTATTTTAATAATGTCAAACATACAGAAACCAACATTTATTAAAAATAAATTAAACAACCTAAATGGACTGGACTAGTCATAAAAATGCTAGTAGTTTAAAATCTCTGCTACCTGCCTATCCATCTCCGCTAAGCTAATTTTGAATACTTCAATTTATAATACAATATTGTGTATAGCTCAGCGCTGCCATTTCTTCAGCAAAATAATATTGGACACTGAGAATGCTCTGGGCAAGATGAAAGACAAATGCAGAAACATCTGACAGCTCAGCACCGGTCATCGCTTTGGGGTGGGCTAGTTCAGATGGATGAAGAGCCCACTGGAAAGCACAAAAGGATAGGCAGGGTATATTGGAAATGACTAGTAGGTGCCTCTGCTTCGGACCATGTTCAAATCTCACCTTCAGAAGAACATTTCAAGAAAGGTCACAGATATGGAACTGAAGTACTGCATGAACATTGGACAGATGTAACTGTTGCTTGCCTTGGACCCAGTGGTGTTTTCTAGTGATAAGGAACGTTTTCACATTAAAGACAGAGACATTCCCGGCAATGTCAGCATGCATTCTTTAAGAGTTACTGGAAGATCAAAAACAGCAACAGCCACAGTACTGTCAGAAGGAAAATTCTATATGTGGATGGAGTTTGTTGAAACCATATGACCAGAATGACTTTTTGATAACCTCAGCGGTTCTGGTAATACATTCAATGGCTCAGATAAGGTAGGTAGGCTGTTCTCATGAAGGGTGGAAGAATGTTAATTTCAATTGGAGATACTATTGAGAGGTGGAAAGAGAACTTTGAGGAATTCCTAATCCTGGTGGATACTGTATATCTTTCTTTGAAGAGACAGTAACATAAGAATAGGTATGGGCTAGGTCTGTTCATGTGGAGAACTTCACTACAGCAACCCACTGATGTTCTTGGCTTTGACAGGGCTGTGGGGTGAGTGAGATTCAAATAGAAATGGCATATCATGGGAAATCTTTAACTAGCATGTCTTCAAATGATGTGGGGATGACTAGGGCAGTGAGCTGGGACTGGTAAACAGGGCAATGGAGACAAGTTGAACCAGTTACAGGAGTCTATGCCTGTTTCACTTTTCCATAGCTTCAGTAGCTGTAAATGTGACCTGAATTGTGAGGCAGTAGTGTTAACCACTGCACCTCCATGAATAAAATAAAGAGAATTAATATCAGAACAGTACATTTTTTTGCAGACAGGAAGCATGAATTGACTAAGGCTTGTCCCCCACAGATCCAAGAGCAGGCACTTGGCTCTCTCGAACTGAAAAGTACAATTTTTTTGTCTTTTTTATACCTAATGGTACCAAATAGATACCAAACCGCACAGCACTCTGGGTAATACTATTAAATGGGTAGGCTCTCTTATTACATACAAGTCAATACAAAAAGACATTACATTTAAGGCATGAAAACACTGCCATAATTCCAGTTTCCTTCTACATGTACATTTTGTGTTGAAATGTATTTCTTACTGTTCCACTAATTTTTTGCCCTCTAATAGAATTAGCATCATATAATTGGAAGCTGTCCCATCCAACAAAGGCTGCTACTGCATGTGATGTCATACTGGCCTTGCAAAGCATTATGGGGCGCAGGGGGGAAAAATCTTTTTTTACACCTACTGCAAAGTGAATTTCCAGAAAAATGACCCTGTCAGCGGGTTAGAAAATGGATGGATGGATGTTTGGCAAACATGGTCATCGGTGAACACAGCATAAATGCTTTGGCGGTATCTAGCTAATCAACACTACTCAGCAATATGAGAGGACGTTGGTGCAGAACCACTGCTTCTATGCTTAGGTGGTCTGAAATAAGATAGGATATCACTTTGGAGTCATCCATAGGAGGTAGACCACTGGGAAAAGACACAGAGGCAGACCCAGGATATCCTGGAGGAATTACATCTCTCAGTTTGTCTGAGACCATCCGAGAGAGGCAGCTGGGGATGACCTGTGCTATGTTTGCTCTGTGATTCTCACCAGGATAAGTGGAGCAAAAGTGAAGTGAAAATCATTAAAATAGGTTTTGAATAATGTTATACAACATGAAAGGCTTGGGAATTTCACTCACTTAAACCAGAATTTGAAATGTAAACAAAAAAATTAACTTATTTTCAAAACTCAAGGTGTAAAATACTTTTATATCATTGCCCTTGTGTAAAGTTAGAATGTGCCTGTAGGGCAGATAATTGGGTCAACATTAAAAAAAAAAAAAAATGTTCAAGTATTTTCATCTTATTAGACCCCCAGTGAGAAACCATATAAACACCATAACATGAAAGAGTGAAAAAAAAAAAATAAATAAATAAAGCTAGCAATCTCTGCCATACTGCTGCTTATGAATAATTTACAGAATCTCTCTACCTGTAAGTGTTTTAATCTTGATGTTTCAAGATGATATTCAAGTATGGTAACAAATAAATAAATAAGTAAAACCACTGTCCCCTCAAGTCAGCTAAGCTGTCATTGTACTTATTCAACTAATGGTTGCCGTTTAGAACAGAATACTCACAAGTACACTCTGTTTACAGATCTTAATTGTTAACACAAAAGTTTCAGGGTGCTCTATTTTGTTCTTTTTCCATATTTTCTTTCTGTCACATACAGTACACATCTCCGCTTCAGCCACACCGTTTTCATATATAAATGTATTGCATTTTGATCACTGGAGTCTAGCATTTATGAGTTCTGTCGGAAATGGTAAAATAAACATAAGAAGAGTAAAAACTTTCTATTAAGAAATAACAAGCACATTTTATACGCACTAAAAGCTGACACATTGCTTCACAGCCTCGGTTAATGCAGGGACCTCAACTGCATCTCATTGAAACAGACGTTATAGAAAAGTTATGTGAAGATGAAATACATTAAAACAAGCAAGTCAGCAAACGAGGAGGAAAGTTGGGCAAATTCCTAAAGACATCAAATTCTAATTGGGCAATGAGATAGCACAGGGGTTCCAGAAGAAGGTTTTTCTCTGCTTCTGCTAGTCTTGACTGTTAAACAAAGAAACATCTCCATTATTGCAGCATAATCAAATCAGATAGTGGCAACAAGAGCTACTGTGTAGCCCTCTGGTTTCAGCATGGACAATGAACGCTTAATTATATGGATTTGAAACTGTCTTCAGAATGGTGCAAAGATCGGCCATGACATCAAGGAATGAGACAAACACGGGGGCTTTGCCTTTCATCGCTCAAATGCAGTGAAGCTCTTTGCTTATTCAGAAATGTGCAGAGCGCAGGATGTGACATGAGAGAGAAAGCATCTAACTCACCTGAATAATTGGGTTATGGGTGGGGGTGACTTTTGTATGACAAGGGAGTGATTTAATAAATCTTAGAAAAATTGACTCATATTGCAGAAATAATTAATCTTTGGAACAATTTACTGATATTGCGAGACTGACTGACTAAATCGTGAGAATAACTTGCTTAAACTGTAAGATCAACACATTAAATTTTGAGCACAATTTACTTTCACTGAAGGGATCTTTAATAAGCAGAAGGAATAATTTACTAACTGTATATTGTTGAAAAGATTTAATAAATAGATGTACGATGTACAACTGGAAGAATAACTTATTAATTTGAGAAATTGACTACTATATTGGGTGAACGATTCAGTAAATGGTGGGAATTATAAGGCAGGTACAGTTGGAGAATCATTCAAATAGGACAATTATATCTTTACATTGTGAGAATAACTTACTAAATTATTGGAAATATATACTTACTATATGAAAACGATTTCATTAATAAGTTGTGAGGACAATGGAAGTAGGGCATAATGTGAGAATCATTGACTACTAGATTACACACATTATAGAAATGGTGACATACATTGTGCCAACATTTCATTGATAGTTTGGAGACAAATTTTATATTGAGAACAATTTAAATTGAGACAAGTATTTACTCACACATTGAAAAAGATTTAATAAATTGAAAGACTGATTTACTTATTCTATGTGATTGACTCAAAAATAAATCATAAAAAACGTCTTTGTTACATTGTAGGAATGGTTTAATAAATAGTGGTAACAATTTAGTTGTACTGTGGGAACAATTTAGTAGACTCTGGGAATAATTTATTTACTGGTCAGATTGATTTAATAAACAAAATATATCTATATTGCCGGAATGATTTAATAAACTGTGGGCACAGTTTACTTATACTGAGGGATCTATTTACTACATTGTTTGTGGGAACAATTTATTTATACTGTGAGAATGATTTAATAAACCACAAGAACAATTTACTTATATTGGGGCAATGCTTTAATAAATTTTGGGTATGATTTACTTGGGCATATTGTAAAGATGATTTAATAAATCACAATGATTATTTTACTTACATTGTGAAAATGATTTGAAAATCATGAAAATGATTAATTTATACTGTGGAAATGATTTAATAGATTGTGGAGAAACGTACTTATACTATGACAAAGGTTTAATAAACTGTGAGAATGATTTACTTATAACGTAAGAATTACTTAATAAATTAAGACGTAATTTTATTTTGGGAGTGAATTAATAAATCATTAGAATGACTTCGTTATTTTGTGAAATTGATTAATGAATCTGTGGGCATGGTTTACCTCTGTTTTGGTGATTAATTCATAAATCATAAGAACAATTTTCTTGCATTGTAGAAGTGATTTTAAAAAATCTAAAGAACGATCTATTTCTTGTCTAAGTATGATTTAACAAATCAAAAGTAGCATCTCAGATTATAGAAATGACTTTAATAAAAGAAAACCAGACATAAATTCACATTAAAATGAACCAGTATAAAATGATACATATTTCTGTCTTTGCATTTTCTTATGCAGTGTGCAGGTGATTGTGGTTCTGCAATTATTTCTCTAGTCTGACTTTGCATCCAATGAAAGGGGAGATCTGCGTGTCTTACAGCCCAAGCACTTCCAGCACATAATTGGACATAAATATGACGTGATGCTGGCCTTCAACACTCTCAGGTTGCCCTATAATTCATAAGTTGTGCCATTTTGAGTGATTTTCGAGGTCACCCAGCTTATCTTTTATGATTTGTTATCGGCGGCTAAAGCTGCGCATGTGGCTCCCAGCTTTGTAATTTTGTCACCGTTGTCAGTCAATGATTCCTCCACATTGTTAAGGGGCTGACCATAAGGATCATCAGTGAGATAAATGGCGCCGAGGGATGATACGATTAGAGCTAGAAAACTTGTAGCGCTTACGGCTGGCTCTGCTCAGAGGCTTTTGTAATGTATCTTGTATTCTGTGCCTTAAGGTATATAGCCATTATTACTAAAGTTTCCACTACTGGGCCAGCAGAAAAGTCTAAGCTGATAAATTCTGATTTTATTTCCACTTTTGGATTTTTTCCAAAAGAAAGTAAACATTTTAGACCTGAACATTTAGAAAAATACCAATAATAAATATGCTTGTTCTCTCACAGATCCCCCTCTCTCTGTTTGCAATCATTGATTTGTTTGTATTTTATATACTGTCTTAAATAAAGAGGACTGTGATTTACATAGGCAGCAACGTACAATATACAGTAAAGTAAGGCTGCATGCTTCAGTCTACTAGGGAGGGTTACACATTAAAGCTGGAGAGTGGCTTAATGTGTGCAATCAAGACAGGTGGTTACACAGACAGACAGACTGACTGACTGACAGACAGACATCCATCCAATGTGTCGCATTCTTTAGCATCAATGACAGCTTGCAGTGTTTTGTGATAGTTCTGAATGAGTCCCTTTATTTTCAGAGGTGGTAAATCTGCCCATTCTTCTTAGCAAAAAACCTCAGGTCTGGTAAATTCTTTGGTTGTCTTGCATGAACTGCATATTTGAGATCTCCCCAAAGTGGCCCAATGATAGCGAGGTCAGGAGGCTGTGATAGCCGCTTCAAAACCTTCACTTTTTTCTGATGCGGCCACTGAAAGGTCGACCTGGCTTTATGTTTTGGATCATTGCCACGTTGGAAAGTCCAAGTGCTCCCCATGTGCAACTTCTGGGCTGATAAATGCAAATTTTCCTCCAATGTTTTCTGATAACATGCTGCATTCATCTTGCCATCCATTTTAACTACATTTCCTGTGCTGCTGTAGCTAATGACATGTTTCTCAGTATGGATGGTGTGCTTCTCTTCAGAGATGTTGTTGAGTCTTCTCCAAACATAAACTTGATGGTTGTGACCACAAAGGAGGTTTAGATAGATAGATAGATAGATGGATCCAGATTTAATTATGCAATTATGAAAAGACGAACACATCATACCCGCTGTTCGACTGACAACCGTCTCCCTGCCATTTTGGAATGCAGGGCATGTGCTGCCATCTATTGGCAACAAAAATATTTTTTTGTGAATTCTCTATGTAATAAACTTAATAAGTTATAGCGTAATGAAAATTGCATAATTAGATCTGAACCACCCTATAGATAGATAAATAGATAGATAGACAGACAATGCAGGCCCCGACCTGTGCACACACTGGTTAAGCCTATAAAGCTAAAATTAAAAATGTCTTATTAAAACTGTAATATAGTTTTGTACCATATGGCTTGTTGTTATGCTGGCTATCTGTTTAAAGAAGAAGAGCAAATAAATGTCTTGGTGACAGCAAGAGGAATCTGATTATTGTCATCTATTGACCCTGTGTTTATCACACCAAAGAATCTAGTTTTATTGCTTTGCTGGCAAAAAAACAGAGTGCTCTATCACAAGTATAAGCAGGAGTATAATGACTCAGGGAATGGACAATCAGTTGTGATAAAGAAAGGACTGGGTGTGAATTTCTTACCCCATTATTCTGTGGTAGTAACCAGAGGCAGCACACCAGGTTGTGAGATGCCTTTGTGGTTGAGCAAGTGAGTGCCATGGCCGCATTAACTGCAACCACACCCTCCAATCTTTGAATGAATTCTGAAGATGCTGAATCATGTGTCCTCTCTCAGCGATACCTGCTATGGACTCAGCAGAACGCCAGCTTGACCAGACTGCTTGTATTACTGCCTTATTTTGCTTACTATCAAGGTGAAAATTATATTAGTCATGGCAGATGGATAAGATTTCCATGTAAAGCTACCAAGCTTGGCATTAAAATGATACACTGGAAGACCTGATGCTCTGTTTTTTTTTTAATGATAATGCTGTTCATATATAACGAAAGATCATCTATGGCACGTTTGTTTAGCACCAATCCTGGAAGACCAGAGCGGCTGCAGGTTTTCATTCTAACCATTTTCTTAATTACTGACCAGTTTTTGCTGCTAACTAACTTATTTTATCTTAATTTTAATTGACATGCTATTTAAGATAAAGGCCCCTTATTTTTTTCCTTAATTATCAGCCAAACAATAATGAGAAATAAAAAAGCCAGCAGATGACCAGCTAACCAGTGTCCACCACACAATATCTGAAAATAAAGAATGGTGAAGGTCTCAGTAATGTTGACCTGCTCAGGTCCATAAAACATTTTGACAGTGATCTTAGAAAAAAAGAAAATCAACAGTTTTGGAAATATCTGTGGTTTGAAAATGAGAGTAGCAACAAGCCATGGAATTAAATAACAGGTTTAAGAAATTGGCTTCTAATTAAGAAACTGGTTGAAGTTTGAGGCCCTGAATTAGCTAGTCATCTGTTGGCTTGCTCACTTCTCATTTTCATTTGGTCGCCATTTACGGAAAAAAGAAGCAATTGAGAGGACCGAATCTTAAAGAACAAGAAAATTAAAATGAAGGGGAAAGATGGAGAAATTAGTCATTGATTAAGAAAGTAGCAGGAAAAAAACTTGAAGCCATTGTGACCCTCCAGGATTAGAGTGGGAGAACTCTGATTTACAGCATGTGCATCACAGAGGTGTCTGTGCAGGGTTGGGAGCCTTTCTTGTTTTTGATTTAAACAGAAGACTCCCATGTGGCTCTGCTCCAGGGCTTTCAAAATAGATGGTAAATAACATCTGGAGCCGAGAATGAGATTTAGGGAAGAAGAGAGTGAGAACAAGAATCAGAGTGCTTCATGGAGAGGCAAGATAATTGAGCTAAGTAAACAAATAAACACTTTCAGTAATTTCATATGTTACTACTACAGACTCAGCCTAGCCATTCCAGATCTCTGCTTAACCTGGTTCTCATAGTCAACTCTCTTCTATGAGTGGGTTTTTAATTTAGATGGATGCTTTGGCATGATCAGAGAGAGAAAAATCAGCAAGAAACTGTATTAAAATTAAGTATTTGCATTGAGAGTCTAGTAGGTAGGGAAAAAGGGGCACCACCTAGACACTTCAGAATAGGCAATCCAGCTGAAGGTAAGCATGTTTGGGCCTAACCAGTATATGGATGGGAGAACATCTACGAAAAGTTTGGGCTGCTGTTCTAACAGCATTAGAGGTGCTGGTGAGACCATCAGAGGCTCCTACCCTGTGGTCTGTGTTGACCACCATGCTTCAGTGAGATGAAGGGGACACTAACCAAAGTCAATTCCAGTATGTATCACATTCTCATCTGATCTGATTATGCTACTTAAAAAAAAAAAAAAAAAAATGGTGGCATCCTTCAGACCAGACTCTTTGGACAAACAGTTGCCTGGACAAGAGTAGGATGTTTCCCGCTGTCCTGACTAAATTGCCCACTACAGTCTACTCATTTTGACCCCTTATCAGCCCCTGTCCCTTACTAGCTAACTATTTCTCTCAGCATTTTAGCACCTAATAGCTAATGTGCGGTGAACAAACTGGAGCAAGAATGGCTACTGTTACCTTGTCCAGGTGGATGCTACATGTTGGCGGTGGGTGATGTGACACCCCAACTCTGGTAAAGCACTTTGAGTAGGTTAGAAAAGAGCTATATAGATGTAAATGAATTAATTATTAAAAAAGGCAAAATACTACACAAATTATATAATAGTTTAAAAACAAGAAATTAGAGACAAACAAAAGCAAGGACAAAAGACAGTAAAAGAACAATGACTGTGTCAAATGCCTTCTAAAATAATGAGACCAGGTGAGGTCAAATAAGCTTCAGGTCATGGCTGAATAACTGCTGTCACTGGACAAGAGTACATAAGAAACATGGCAGGAGATTAGCACAGGTGCAGGAAAGGTGGCCAAAGTCATGCCAATGAAGGAAGTGGCATGAGTGATCCTTTCTATAGAAATATGGAAAAGGTACTTGATTAGGTACCAGGCTCCATTCATTTATATAAAAACTTCATGAAACGTTGATTCTGAGAAAAGACCTGAGGGAAAACACAGTTAATATATAAATGATTTATCCCAACTGTATTTCTGGCAAAAGTCAAGAAGAATTAGTTACTTGGGGAACAAAAAAGATAAGAGTTTTTAAGGCTCATACACACTTTGTTCTTTTAAGACAGCGATAATCGGCTGGTAATAGGGCTAGTAATATCCCTCCTTTTGACAGCAAACTTAGCATTACCACCTAGAAAATTCAAAGGGATAAAATGTTGGTGCAGAGGCAATGACCGCCAACATATTTGGGGGTGGGCATTAGAGTGAGGGATCAAGAGAGTGTATGAGAGCTGGATAAATGGAGGAGCTGTCTTTACACATTTAATTTATGAGAGAATTAAAGTGGCTGAGCAGATGGAGATAGATACAGTGGGACACAAGCTGTCTCATACACTCCAGCCCCTGTCGTAAATTACGCTGAGAAATGGAGAATTTATGAGGCACAAATATCTCACTACCAAGCTATCATTTCCTAAGCACTGTCACTGTAATTCTCTTGGAGGCTGCCTAAATATTCCAATAAGCACAGAATATGGGGAATATAAGAAGCTGAGGAACAAAGTCCACCTGAGTTTGGGGCTGTTTATTATCTTCACTGTCCAACACATAAATGAAACATGCAAGTTCAAATTCTAAAATAAGGCACAGGAAATCAAGTCCTATTCCTGGAGACTAAACATGACAGAAACAGCTACAGCACTGTGTTAAAAATAAGAAACAGTAAAAAGCACTTCATCTAATGAGCATGGATGCATTGATGTTGTAAATATTCTCTTTCTTATAAGCCCTGAGAAAAAAAAGTACATATACTGCATTATACACGGGCTTTATCTACAGTGTGAGACAGTAAAATTACAGCACTGCTGATGCTTGCCAGAAGAGGGAAGGCTGAAGGAAATCAAGCTTTTATTTATGGCCAATTTAGTAAGTTGCCCAGGCTCTGCTAGTAAAAACAGGCACAAGAAGAATGAAAGATGGCTTGGGTTGGCCTCTGCCGGCCAAGCTTAGAGCATCAGCTTTTCAGTTAGTTGGGAGTAGCTCATCATCATCTGGATATGGAGCTGGGTAGCGGAGCGTTTTTCTTCAGTACTTATACAGGAATGAATGAAGCCCAAAGGGTATCTTTCAAACAGAGTTCAAGAAAATAAGAAAACCTCAAAAGTACATAATACGAAATACTAGAAGAGAGCACAGGACAGAATGGGTCTGGTGGGCTCAGTTTACCTTCTGTCTGCATTGCACAGACATCACTGGGACTGCTCAATAGCATGGCCCCGAAGGAAAGGAAATGTGCCCAGAGAACTAAATGTAAGAGAAAGTTACCAAGTATAACTTACTAAAGAGCAACAAATTAAAAAGCAGCCCACATAAAATGGAAAGGAGGAATTGTCAAAAAAAGAAAAGAGCAAAAGGCAACAACAAAAGGCAAGGAGATGTGAGAAGTAGAAAAGTGAAATATTAGGAATTCAGGTCTAACTTTGTGATGTGTAAAATATGTTCAGTGTTGGCTCAGCCTGAGATTTTCAGCTTATGTGAGCTTATGAAAGTGCAAGATACAGTACAGTTCAGGGATTGGACCACTGTGCTTTCTTGTGTGATTGGATTCCCAGTATGAAATACAAGTGCAGTATGTGCATGATCAAGTATTCAACGCAGACAACAAAGCAAAATTGAATTTATACAAAAGGTTTTTCATCAAAAAACTGTCAGGGGTGGGGAAAATATCAAAACTATCAACTCTGAATGGCTTCCTATGGTGGCCTCATGATTACTATGTGACCAGCTAGATAATGCTTGCATGTTAATGTAGAATTATACATTTCATTATAACAATATAATTTTAGAATATCTTTTAAAATGTTAGATCGCTCAAATCAAGTAAAGCTGTTTTTTGTTTATGAATTGCACAAGATACTGTTTTCTGTGGAGAAAAAAAAACTGGTTTTGGGACAAAACTCAGCTAAAACCTCTGACCCATTCACTGCTTTTGTGTGGAGTTTACTTTTTCTCCTAAAGTCTTTGTGGATTTTCTCTGGGGATTCTAGTTTATTCCCATATCGCATGTGAAGTTTGACCACTTTTTTTTTTGAGATGTGAAGTTGACCACGTTTGCTCCTGTTTGAGTGTGTCCTGTAATGGACAGGCATACCATCCAGTTATGGTTCTGTACAGCCAAGAATGACTTTTGTGTTGGTCTTGCCTCTAGTTTTACTTCCCTCCTCTGCAGTTCCTTCCATCCCTGGCACACTAAAGACTCTCATCCCCTTTCACAGTTTCTTAAACTGTACCACCACTGCAGTGATGAGATTGACTTGTGTATTGAAGCGCTCAGAATGAGGAGTTTCATCATTGATAGAAGACACTCTTCTCATATTGTGGACAGGACCTTCAGTCAAGCATGGAGTAAACCTTCCAACACTTTTTTTCTACTGCAGGTCATCAAACAAAATGTCCACATTTTACAGACTGATTCTTCCTCAGGAGCCTGTTTCCGAACCCTCCTCTCTTTATCTCTTTCCACGTAACTACACAAATCTTTTATCCACAGCTCACTTCACAAAAAAAGAAAAACATTCCTCACCATGCATGTTCAGCTGTAAAAGGAGATGCTGTGTCAAATACATATACGTCACCAACAATACCCATGTAACTGGTCACTCTGGTAAAATCAATATTAAACAACGGCCATCTTCCCAGTCTAAAAATGTTATTTACTGCATTTCTTTTAGGAACTGTGCAGCCATCTACAGATGTAAAACATGTGATAGCTGGCAGACTGTTTCATGAAGCACAGTCAAGCTGTTAAAATCAAAGATCTTACAAAGCTGACTGTAGGTCACTTCAACTTGCTTGACCTTAGTCACACTGTTCTCTCTGTTTGTATTCCTTCACAGGGCTTCAAAGATACTTTTCAAACAAAAGCAGGAGAAGCTAACCTCATTCTCAGCCCGAGATCTCATACTTCCCCAGGTCTCTCTGACCAACTAACTTTTTAATCTCTCCCTTCTTCTTTTCTAATGCCAGCTTCCTCTCATCTTTTTTCTCCTCCTACCTGCTTTTTCCTTTTCAGTTGCACACTGGATAAATGCTATACAGTTGAAATTTTGTGTCACTAGCCCTCTTGGCTTTTCAACACAAAACAAGAACAGTGGCTCAACACCTTCCACATGCACTGCCTAATGCACCTCATCACTTGCAGAGACAAGGTCCCCAACAACACAGTGCTCAAGAGAGTAGGCACCATCTCCACCTCTTTACCTTTCTCAAACACATATGTATGCACTGGGCTGGGTCACAATTCACACATAGTTGATGGATGAATATCCAAGGACCTCCATTTGGAAAACTGGCATCTGGAAAGAGGCTAACAGGGAGATCTCAGACGCTGAACAAGTATGGCTGTAAGTGTGGTCTCAAGGCTCTTGGGATCAACACTAGCTTGAGGAGTGCCTAGAAGCAGGAAGTGATGAAGTGTCTCTTAAGGTATGAGCCCGAAATGAAGCAGAAAGCTGACGATAAGAAAGCCTGCAGAAAGTCTCATGCTCAAGATGTTAGCAATTCCAAAGCATTCTGCGGTACATGGTGTGGCAAGCACTGCCACCCTCGTATTGGACTCCATAGCTACAACTAGTCCACCAGGCTGCAAATACACAATCCATCGGAATCAAAGGCTGTCGACTGCTGGATAATAAAACCAATTACTTTATCACTATAATGCACAAGCAAAGGTAATACCATATTTGTAGATTTCAACCATTTATGTACCTTTTGTTTCAAAAACACTTTCATTTGAGAATACTAATATTATTTATTATTAATAGATAAAATTCTCTTTTGCAGAACAGAGTACATTATTTTGTGAATGTATTATATATACTATCTCTACATATAATCTTCATTTGGATCTTGATCTTTGTTTCTCCACGAATGAATTAGAAGAAGAAGCACTAGATGGCAGTAGAGAGACAGCTAAAACATAGGCATTGCATTAAGAATCTCCTCCAGGCTTATACTACTGAAGACTGCAGTACGCCAGTCACACCTCAAAACACAGACATTCAAACTAAACAAATTGTTGGGCTTTAAATTAACTAAAGAGATCTTCATTTAGATCTTGATCTTTGTTTGTTCACGAATTCCACGCATGCGTAGACCACCTTCCAGTTTAGTACGTTGTCGTTACTCACGGATGTCAACAATGTACTGGAATACCGAAAAGGGTGGTGGGCAGTGTTACGCTGGTTAGCTCCTGAGGCCTGGTTAGAGAATGAGAGATATATATATAGACACACACACACACACACACACATCTCACTCTGTCTCTTTTATATATATATATATATATATAGATATATATATACAGTGGTGTGAAAAACTATTTGCCCCCTTCCTGATTTCTTATTCTTTTGCATGTTTGTCACACAAAATGTTTCTGATCATCAAACACATTTAACCATTAGTCAAATATAACACAAGTAAACACAAAATGCAGTTTTTAAATGATGGTTTTATTATTTAGGGAGAAAAAAAAATCCAAACCTACATGGCCCTGTGTGAAAAAGTAATTGCCCCCTAACCTAATAACTGGTTGGGCCACCCTTAGCAGCAATAACTGCAATCAAGCGTTTGTGATAACTTGCAATGAGTCTTTTAAAGCGCTCTGGAGGAATTTTGGCCCACTCATCTTTGCAGAATTGTTGTAATTCAGCTTTATTTGAGGGTTTTCTAGCATGAATCACCTTTTTAAGGTCATGCCATAGCATCTCAATTGGATTCAGGTCAGGACTTTGACTAAGCCACTCCAAAGTCTTCATTTTGTTTTTCTTCAGCCATTCAGAGGTGGATTTGCTGGTGTGTTTTGGGTCATTGTCCTGTTGCAGCACCCAAGATCGCTTCAGCATGAGTTAACGAACAGATGGCCAGACATTCTCCTTCAGGACTTTTTGCTAGACAGTAGAATTCATGGTTCCATCTATCACAGCAAGCCTTCCAGGTCCTGAAGCAGCAAAACAACCCCAGACCATCACACTACCACCACCATATTTTACTGTTGGTATGATGTTCTTTTCTGAAATGCTGTGTTCCTTTTACGCCAGATGTAACGGGACATTTGCCTTCCAAAAGTTCAACTTTTGTCTCATCAGTCCACAAGGTATTTTCCCAAAAGTCTTGGCAATCATTGAGATGTTTCTTAGCAAAATTGAGACGAGCCCTAATGTTCTTTTTGCTTAACAGTGGTTTGCGTCTTGGAAATCTGCCATGCAGGCCGTTTTTGCAGGCCAGTCTCTTTCTTATGGTGGAGTCGTGAACACTGACCTTAATTGAGGCAAGTGAGGCCTGCAGTTCTTTAGACGTTGTACTGGGGTCTTTTGTGACCTCTCGGATGAGTCGTCTCTGCAGTCTTGGGGTAATTTTGGTCGGCCGGCCACTCCTGGGAAGGTTCACCACTGTTCCATGTTTTTGCCATTTGTGGATAATGGCTCTCACTGTGGTTCGCTGGAGTCCCAAAGCTTTAGAAATGGCTTTATAACCTTTACCAGACTGATAGATCTCAATTACTTCTGTTCTCATTTGTTCCTGAATTTCTTTGGATCTTGGCATGATGTCTAGCTTTTGAGGTGCTTTTGGTCTACTTCTCTGTGTCAGGCAGCTCCTATTTAAGTGATTTCTTGATTGAAACAGGTGTGGCAGTAATCAGGCCTGGGGGTGGCTACGGAAATTGAACTCAGGTGTGATACACCACAGTTAGGTTATTTTTAAACAAGGGGGCAATTACTTTTTCACACAGGGCCATGTAGGTTTGGATTTTTTCTCCCTAAATAATAAAAACCATCATTTAAAAACTGCATTTTGTGTTTACTTGTGTTATATTTGACTAATGGTTAAATGTGTTTGATGATCAGAAACATTTTGTGTGACAAACATGCAAAAGAATAAGAAATCAGGAAGGGGGCAAATAGTTTTTCACACCACTGTATACACTTTTCCTATCTATAAAATGATGTTTTTAATTACTCTGCAAATAACACAAAAGAGGAATTCTTCACAGCAAGTTCTTCTTTCTGCCCTACCCTGTTCACTTCCCCATCTCTGCTCTGCTCATTTATGTTACAGCTGCAAAGGGACAGGGTTAGAAGCACTGCAGTGCACTTTAGTCAGAGCAGCTTGCTAGCATCATCTGGAAGCAATGCCCCTGGGTGGTCAAGCGGACAACGATGATCTCAGAGGGTAAGCAATGTACATTTTTACTTGGCTTTAGGCGGAGGGTCAGCCTTTGGCCAGAGAAAGGCGAATGTTGCTGTGACGCCTGTGCCAGCTACACAGCTGGTGGCTCATCATGACTGGAGGCTGCCAAGAACTAGCTATGAGGGAGCCAGCAGCTACCTCTGCCCACCTTGCATGGCACGCAGGAAAATGTGCTGAGCATTCGTGATAAACAGGGAAGTGGAGGTGGATTAGATTTGCAATTTTTTAAATGCAAGAAGCCCTCCTCAGGGGAACTAATAATTTCACATAAGCACATCCCACAGAATCCTGAGGCAATAGACTTCTTTGGGAACTCACCTTGATAGATGATTTGGAATCACACAACCTCCCGGAGAATTCATGCACTGCAGAAAAGAAAATGTATATACACTACACACTTATGAAGTTCAAGTGGTTTTCTACAGCACAAGTGGCCAATAAAGCATTAAAGGTTAAATGCGAAATAAGTGTTAGCGTCATGCATAGAAATACTAATTACAACACACTGCTGATCAAACCACCCACCAGGTAAAATCAGGACTTTACGACCATCTTAATGTGCATAAGTGGGGCTATACTTCTTTTTGAATAAACACAGACTGTTTCAGGACTACCATGTAAACTAAAGTGGCAGAGAAGCATTTAAATGGTTGGCAACTTTCACCAATTGAAAACTCGGCATGAGCAAGGATGAAAATGGTCACAGATCTTCTTTGATTTATGATATAAACTGCATCGAAGAAGAACAATTCAACATCACATCAATGAATGAAAATGTGCATAAGAAGCTGTGTCTTTTATGATGATGATAATAGTAATAATAATAATAATAATTATTACTTCATAAACACCAGGATAAAAAGCAATAAAAGCAATCATAATAGTAACAAGCCTACAGCAAGTGTAATATTAATAAGTCAAAGAAATGCCTCTACTCATCCGTGTCACTTTTTGCATCCTCGCACAAAAAAATTTTCAAATATATCAAAATTAAATGGCATTCAAATTTAAGTATCATAAAATATATAAATAAAAAAACATAAAAAGTTAATAATTTTGAGTTTTTGTATACCACATCTGTGTAAACAATTAAAAAACAATTGCACCAAAGTAGGCATGTTTGCGCCCATTCCCTGTGTTATGCAAATATTCAGTTCAACTCTTACATGGCACACTGCTGTTTACAAGACTAGTTAAAGTTAGAAAACAACATGCAACTAATACACAAAACATAATGTTCAAATGACAACCGAAAACACCATTCAGTACATGCAAAAATGATATACGTACCATAGATATCATATTACCTTACTCCTCAACTGGAAAAACAATTTCAGAAAATAAGATGAGATTTTATTTATTTATTTAATATATATAATATATATTGTATATATTATATATATAATTTTACTACATATCAACAAACATTTCAAATAAGGTTGACTTTTTTTTTTTATTTGTCCCTAATTCTACTGTTCTAAGTCAGCCATACTCTATAATTGATCACAACGTAGGCCAACTATGATGATTAACAAAGAATACAGCAAAGGCCTGATAACGGGTTCACCATTGGCAGCAACGCATCCAAGATGCACTTGGTGCCACCCAAAGACTGAAAGAAAGAAGGAAATGGGAGAGGCTCACTAAGAACACGTGTATCTCACCACTGCAAAGTCAGCACAAACAGGTTGTTGTCACATCACTGAGCGACAAGGCCACTCCATGTTAGGCTTCTCGTGCTCTCTCTCTGCCCATGTCAAGACTGCACAATCAATGTCAGGTTTTAGTCTTTATGTTCATGTATTTTTTCTACCATTATGTCAGTGATATTTTACCACTGTTTTGTATGTTTATTTCTTCATAGGTGGGACCATTTTCACATCTTATGTTGCCAAGATGTTATGTGGAGGGGGACACAAAATTATAGGAATCAGTCAACAGCACGAGAGTTAGTGAAGTTACTGAATATGCTCCTTGATACTGTGTGCCTACAAGTCTGCTTAATCAGTTCCCTGAGTGGCACTGTACTAAACTGAATTAGTGTGCATTTCTGATATTTATTCTACAATTACACAAGTAATTTCATAAATCCTTTTTCCTCCATGTCCATGGCAGATTTTCAAAAGACAATGACGATTGTGTTTTTCAACATTGACGGACTTGTGCATAGAGTCTGTTCTCCATGGACAGACTTCAGTGACATTAAGGAGAACTGTTGAGGGGTCTTTGGGAAAACATCAATAAAAAAATGGGGCTTTACAAAACCGCATTCTGTACTAGAACTGTGAACCTGCACACAACACATTGTCAGTCAAAGAGTTTTTTTTTTTTACCAGAAACAATATGATGATATCTTTGCACCTTCTGTATTCACCAGATCTCACCCTCTGTGGCTTTGTTTTGCTCCTAAAATTAAAATTATGACTGAAGTGAAGTAGATTTGGTACTGTGGAAGAAATCCAGCAAAAAATGCAGGAGGCTCTGGACAATAACTAGAGACAAGTACAGAAAATGTTCCCAGGAATGGGAGAAGTGATGGAACAAGAGAATTGTACATCTGGTAGAATATTCTAAAAGTCACTAAAAGTTTATTAATATTTTTTAACAATCTTAGGAATTTTCCTATCTGTTAGTTACATAGAGCATACACTGTGCGATACATGACATCATTAAGGTCTTGTTATAAATTTAATACCATGTTTGAACTTTGTATAAACACACAGGAAAGGTTTTTGGGCTCATTTCTTGTTTAGTAAATTTCTGATACGGCACAAGTTTTGTTTTTGACTGTAAATCAACTCCGACTATTAATCTCATCTTTCTGCGTTCTGAACTTGGCTATGTTTTACTTCCCTTCCTAACATCCCTTAAATCTCTGACACTCGATTAATAAAAGTGGTTCATCAGGACTGTAATGAAACTTCCAATGGTCCACTCGTTGAGGGACTGGCTGTTCCAATTCTCCACTTATCAAGATGGAGAAGAAAAGAAAAATCAAAAACACTGCAAGCAGCACTGTTTAAATATGGACTTGAAGGTGTGAAATGGGTAGCAGGAGAGCACTAAGACATAATCACCTAGCCGAGGTCAGACTATTTAACAGACAGGAGCAGGTGTCAAAAGATACAGAGAAAATTATATTAAGGAAGTGGAAAATATGATGCCAGAGTGCAACATGTGTCCAAAAAGACAGTTTGAGAGGCAAACACTTCTCTTTAGGAATTAGGTGAAAGGACTGTTTAAATCACAGTTAGGTCTTCAATACAGGAGCTTGTTACATGGCTCACCAAAACATAAGAGTAAAACACTAAATAAAACCGTTTTGATTGCTTGAGCACTAGTCTTTCTCATAGAGTTCTCGCTAAATGCAAGCTGCTGTCTTATATATCACAGCCACCGTGATGTTTGGAGCCACAAGCCCAACAATCATAGAAGATCATTTCCACCCATAACACGAAGCAAAGGCAGCCAAGAAAAAACAAAAATGCAAAATGAATAAGGTTAAAAAAATAAAAATGAAATATGTACAAAAAAACATAATAAACAAATTAAACAGCTGATCAAAAAGGGTTTGGAATTCATAATACATATAAGCAAAAGGTGACAGGAAGGAATAATATTTCTAAGCTTCATAGAAAAATGCTAAAACAAAAATAGACATTACTATCATACAGACTGCAAAAAATGATAAAAGTATAAAACCAGCAAAGAAAGAATAGCTGAAACAAGCAGCACACTACAAATGAAGAATAACCGAACCTGACTGTTACATCTCTCACCCAAAGAAAGTTGGGCTGAGAAACTGAGAAATGTAAAAAAAACGCCCGAGTCAAAACCAGACATCTGTAAGATCCCACCCCGCTATCAAAACGCTACTCAAAGAAATGAAGAAAAGGCAAAGAATCAGAAACCACAGAATCGAAAGCACAAGCATCACACACACACACACACGTAGGATTGTTTTTTGAGAATATTCACAAACTCGGATAATGGAGTGTCTCATGTGCTGTCTTTTACACTGTCACGTCAATTAATTATGTTATTTCAGGAGATATACTCTGTAGTAACAGATAAAAGCATAGCACCCATATAAAACAAAACTGTAAGAGAATTATATATATTTTTAAAAATAATAGAAGAAGAAATAGGTGCTCATGAAATATTAAAGTACACAGAATCATAACACTGAAGAGCTTGTTTAAAACTGGAATAATTTCAGTAGAATGAAGGATAAAGGGCCTGAACTAATACCCAAGTCACTTGTGTTATCAAGTCACAGCAGTATAGTAGGTTTGGTTAATTTAGTGCCTTGTGATAAAATAAACTAATCAACACACTGTTCAAAACAGATTTATCCCTATTAGCATTTGAGCAAAATAACATTAAATAAGAGAAACTTAACGGTACAACAACACATATACTAGATAACAGAAACCTGAATACTGAAGCCTTGAACTTTGAAGTCTCCTGACAATAAACAGATAAATGGTCTTTGAAAGCCTCCTTTCCCTGTGTGTCCAATTTGTATTTATTCTGATTATACACACATTCATATATATCCAGCACATGCTATATATATATACATATACATATACATATACATATACATATATATGTATATATATACATATATATATATATATATACATACATACATACATACATATATATATATATATACACATACATACATACACACACATATATATATATACACACATACATATATATATATATATATATACATACATACATACATATATATATATATATATACATACATACATACATACATATATATATATATATACACATACATACATATATACATATATATATATATACACATACATACATACATACATATATATATATATACACATACATACATACATACATACATACATATATATATATATATACACATACATACATACATACATATATATATATATATATATATATATATATATACACACACTGTATATAGCCAATAAAAAAAGGGGAAATAAGCAAGAAAGAGAAGGTCATTGTTGGCCGGAGTTCACGCCTTTCCAAGAGGCGACAGGTCACCAGCATCACTGACACTCAGTTACTGGTGCAGTCCCCTTGGAGAGCCTTGGATACTCGACATTTGCGACATTTGCGCTTGTATTCAAGACAACACAGGCCGAGTCACATTGTTCCAATCAGGGTTTTTGTGGAAAGTGAGAGTGTGCTATCCTGGAATTTTCTGAGAGTTGAAATAAGGAAAATGTTCTAACAGAAATACTTCCCAAGATGTAGCACAGTGGCACTGGAGTCAGCTGCATTGCACCACAGCTCCAGAGTACCGACTGTTAATCCCATCCTAGTCGGTGTGTATGTGGAGTTGTACATTCTGTGAGCTTTTGTATACACCCCAAAAACAGGCATGTTCGCCAAAATGGTGACTCTAAATTGGCCTGGCATGAGTAAGTGTGCCCCCCCGCCATTAACTAGCATTCAATAACAAGATGATTCCTGCTGATGCTCTACGTTGATCTGATAGCCTCAACTCCTGTGATCCTAAATCTGGAAAATGAAAAAACAAGTAATTTTTCTCTAAGACTCTGTTACCCATAATAGTAAAGTCCCTATCCTACAGGAGATAGCTATGGTCGAGCAACAGACAAACATCCATTCTGTCAAGATGTCAAATGAAAGGGTTACATAAAACCAAAAAACTGAACATGGGTTTGGATTGTATTAAGAATTACCTTAAAACAGTGTCTCGTTGTTTGTCTCTTCCACCAAAACAAAAATGTCAGCCCAGTTCTACTTTTTATCACTCACCCCCCACTTTACAAGTAGCAAAGCAAACTGGTAGCAGTTTTTAAGTCTTTATTTAAAAGCCAATAATCAACTTGGTAATTCAAAGGTGTACCATTAGGAACAAGTTGCCGATAATTGCAACACTGGGTAAGAACATAATGAAATAAAAATAAAAGTTAACGAAACAATTAAGTAGTCAGGTGAAATTGTACAGATGGAACTCTTGACTGCTTCCAAAATGTCAAATACATTGACCCACAAATCAAGAACTGATAGGTGTGACCTGTAGGTGACACAGCATGATCAGTAGCTCCCTGTTACTGAGTGTTAATTACTTCTTCTCTCCTAGATTATAACGCTGTATTTTGTAAGACACAGTGTCCTATAGGCACTCGTTTCCCTTTCACGTAATTTCACAGATTTTTGTCTCTTTACCTCTCTGTTCCACATTCCATATCACTCACTCCTAGCAACACAGGAAATGCTTTAAATGGATTTTGCATCCTCCAGGCAGCGCCTTTCTGTAGTCTCTGGTTGGCAACGGGTTTAGGGGTTTTCAATCACTCAGCTTTAATTACTCTGGTGGCCAACACTAATTAAAGTGATTGCTTTTAAAGAAAGGAAAAAAAAAAAAAACTTGTGTGGGTTCTTATTCCCCTGAGGCTAAGCTGTCTCACTATAAAAATACACACACGTGTACAAGTCCACATGGAAGCACAATTATTTAGAGTTTACACAGATACTCATCTGAAAAATGAATTCTTGCACATATATTATTGTTAGCCTCCACGTAGGCTTTGTAAAAGTTAGGATTCAAATGGTGTTATAAGAGTTGCCCAGTAGGGGGAACTCCTGGGCAGACTAAAATTGAATTAATTACTTCCTTTTGAGTTTTGTCTCGTCCAAAATGTATAAAATGATACCACCTACACATGGGATTAAATGGCAGGGAGGATCCACATTAGTGTCCTCTAACTTTCCAGTACATTTTCAAACTGTCATTGCAAGTACATACTAGTAGGTGTCTAATATCACTAAAGTGCAATTCTTCACACAAGTGTTCGTACAGTATATCAGAATAGAAAGGGCAGGCTGGAGATTCGGACAGGCCCTGACCATAATTTAGCATCTGATCAAATAGAAACTCGGACACATTTTACTATTTTCAGATGTTTCTGCTTCAAATATGTGATGGGCATTTTGGTTCATTTTACTGGTTCAATGCTTTTCAATGATCTGTTTAAGTGAATCGACTCTAATGACTCATTTATAGGATTAGAGGCTCACACATATAGAATGTCTTGATTAGTGGTAAGCAGACCCCACAGAGTTCACTTCACAGTGTGTCTTGACAAAATCACAGAAATGTCCAGGAACTTCACCAAACTCCACAAAACAACAATGGGAAAGGGGGAACTAAACAAGTTCTGAATGCAGTAGATTATATATAATGCAATGGTGTTTTAATGGTCCCAGAGGGCTAAGGAAGCATCTGCCAATTAAGTTGGACCAATTCTGGTGGCCAAAGTGAGCTGAGCTGTGAGGCAGCTGTGCTAACCACTGCACTACCGTGCTTCAAACAACATCATGTATTACAAACAACAAAAGACACAGGTGGAACAATAACCACAGACAAAATACAAGAAATGGCCACAACCTAGCAGTAAGTTAAAAAGCATAGCGATCACTGTGCTCGTAGACTTCCAAGTTTGTCTGTGAGACAAAGCAACGGCACAGGCCTGGCTCGTTCCATTGTTTGAAGTCATGGCTTCCAGGTGCTGCTGGAACATCTTCTTTGTTTCTGACCTCTGTGCAGATGTTTGCATGTTTTTCTTCCATGAAGGTGATAGAAACAATTTGTAAACTGTATTAATCCTTTCACTATTGTTATTATTTCACAGGGTCACATGTGTTTTCCATCTCAGGGATGAAGAGGGCTCCTTTAAGGCTTGTTTTGGATCATTTATATGCAGATTAGCCATGCGCCACCACAGGGATCAGTGTTGTATCTCTGGTGGCAGTACTCATAATATTCTCATTATAGTCAGTTAACGTATTTATTAAACGAAAATATTGCAAGCTTCTTTTTCTTTTTGTATCAAATGCATGCGGGGTAGAAGGCTAGCACACTACACTTTCATTTAAAACACACAAACGTTTGTCTCTGTTTATACCTTTCATCTACACTATCCCCATATTTTCAAGCCACTGATAACGCAGACATTTGAAATGTTCTTCAGAGCTGTATAACTTTTGAAAACGCATCCTCAGTGTTGTAATGTGGATGGATGAAATGCGCTGATTTGTTTGTGCTTAGGAGTTAGCCTTTCCTTGGTTGGATTCTGCTTATTTCAGCGTCTCATTCCCTGAAGAAACATATTCCAACATACTGTAGCAGACACAGAGGAATTGTTTTCCAATGCGCTTGTGTGGTGCTTACCTGCATGCATCTATGTGGCATTTGTACTGCACAGCTTCAATGATGCATGCATTGCAAAAAATCAAATAATATACCGATTGCTACAGTTTCATAATAAATCTCATATCCGTTGGTGTTACCCCAATTCTGCATGCCTAGAGTAGGCAAACATCCAAGTCTTGCCCGTTATCGGTCATTTTTAGTGTGGACAGAGATACTTTCAAAAACAATGTGAAAATGTTGGTATGGATGGAGATAGTGTTCATTTGAAAATCCCATTTTTTTAAATGAAAATATAGCAGTAAGGATGTAGCCTTAGACTCACTGAGATTAGTTCTCTAGCCCACTACGCTGTTGGACCAGGATCTAGCCCACCTACTGGACTGAGCAGGTTTGATGACGGATGGACAAAACTGTTTTGTTTAAGAGCAGCTAACAGTTACAAGAGCTGAAACAATTGTACAGTGGAAATGATCATTTAAAATTTCCCCAATAACACACATTTTAATAAAACCCCACTGGATACACAATGGTGTATTTATTAACTGGAAACTTGTGAGTATAAAATCTTAAAACTCTCACGCTTCTAATGTGGGCAAAATATCAAGAACGATTTTCATTCATTCTGTTTATCTGGCTGACAAAACTGAAATGAAGAACAGAAGTATGTGCAACTATAAAAGCTAACCATTAATTGTGCAAAGAGAGGAACACCTTTGTTAGCCATAAAACAGCAGCTTTTTATTTAATGAACTTGTAAATAAAGTCCATTCCAATTCCTCACTCTTTTCTGAAGAGCTGACAGCTCCTCAAGTCTGAGCCCTGATTCAGTTGCTAGAAGGCAGATTTAAGGACTAGTTCATGGGTTATCATTAGCATTTATCAGGAGCTGGTCTCTAGCCATACCAGAAGCTGTCATAAAGGTTATAGGGTAAACAGCAACAAGGAGATTAATGATGACGGGATGAACTGAGAGGATGATAACCAAAGGGGTTTACAATGATTTGATCAAGCTGTCTTCAAAAGCTCTTCTGTAATCCCAATGCCGTAAGGTAGGATTTGACGATAAGGCTGCACACCAAGGGGCAATCCATGTGAAATAGAATAAGGGGTATCTGTAAAGATGGCTCTTCTATCACAAAATGTTAGGAAACAGCACAACTAAATATGACAGATTTACACAGTTCAATCTTTTCAGTTTTTCTAGCCAGCCTGGAAGGTCCACATATCACCAATAGTGTTCTGTGGAAAGAGCACCTCTTTTAGTATGGCATACACTTCCAGATGTAATTTTCATTTGTGGTGGTTAAAGAAAAACAGATAAATTACCAAAAACAAATATTAAAAACAGTAGCAGTGCTGTCTCAAAGGTGCAGGATCTCAATCTGAAATCCCAGGCCATTCACTGCGTTTTAAAACTTGCATGAGGTTTTCTCCATTTTTCTTCCAACACCCCAAAGATATGGACATTCGGGTACCTGAAAATTCTGAAGCGGCAGGTTGAGTGAATGTGACACCGTGGTCTGCCCACCCATCCTCAGGCTGGTGCCAGGTTTGTCCCTAATGTTTTTGTTCACAGAACACATTTTTAGCTGTCAAACATTGTAGTTACTTTGTTGTAAGTACTGAGTAACGTAACTAAGTTACTTTTAAAAGTAATGAAACTTTACCCAATACTGGTCATAGCAGCAGTCAGGGTAAAATAAACCCCAGGTGTTCTCTGCAAGTGGGAGAGCAAAGCCACAAAATTGACTTTGGGTTCAGAAGGTATGACCAGCTAGAAAAAAGCTTGGTGTCAAAAATATCATCAGACCAAGCTTTGTGTATCCAGATCAAGTTCAGTTACCATCGCTTCATAATAAGCTTGGTTTAATAAAGCACTTTGCCCAAGCCCTATCAAAAGATGGAGTCTGTTTTATGTACTTGTGCCATTGCTTTCTAGGTTTGTCTCAGGCTGCATTGCAAAAGGGCATTTTTGCCGGACTTGATGTTAGAAAACCGATTTCTGACGCAGGATCTGATGGCGTGATTAATGACCAACAGCAAGAGGCTTGGGTATCAATCAAAGAAATAATCTCTTTTAAGTTTTTGGCACCAACAAAGATCAAAATTAGAAAGAAATTGTGAACAATTGGTTAGTTGAGTTTAAGGAACTGGGTTGCAAGATAAGCCACAAAGTTTACATGTCGGGTTTGCATTTGCAATTTTTTTAACCTGAAAATGTTGGAGCAGTGAGTGAAGAGCAGGGTGAAAAATTCCAACAGGATTATCAAAGATAAGACATGGAAAGAAGGTACCAGGAACACCGAGATGTCAGTAAGAGGGTGAACTGCTGCAGGATACTTCATAGGGACGCATCAGAAAATGTGGACAAATGACAGGCCACCAAACAAAGATGTCAAAACAAGAAATGTTACATGTACGTCAATGAATAGGGTTTGTTGTTTTCTATACATACTTGTTTAAAAATATTAGGCTGACTAAATATTTTCATGTTAAATCGATTAAGAAACATATTGTATACATGAATAAATAATGTAGTTTGTTACATGTAATTAATTTTCTCATGACATTTAAGTGCATTAAGTGATTAAATGTGACATGTAGGAAACACTCTAATCATATACTTGTACATTTTTTGTGTTCATGAATGCAAATAAATATATTCATTCAGGATTAAAAAAAAAATTTCTGTTTAATTTATTACTATTAATATATTTTTGCTATTGTTAACTTTGGTTAAGTGAATGAGAAAGAATTCATCTCATGGACTCAGTATAAGGTTGACTTTTTGCAAACAGAGGGCAGACTGAATAACCTAGATGTTAAGTTTTAAGCTGCCTAAAGGGATGAATGTATGATTGAAAAAATATAAACTACTACTACAATGAGACACAGAATACATATACAGATTTCAGACATTACACCTAGTGATTCTATAGTGCCCCCTAGCCTTAAAATTATAGTACAACAGGCAGAAATGCAAAAAAACAATTTCCCTTTCCTTCAGATATCACTTGTATGGGTTAAACACCAGCAGCAAAGTAACAGTAAAATTGTGGCAATTGAGGGAAAACAGAAAATCCCTTTTCCATTAAGATTTATGAATGTAGGTAAGCCTGCCTTCAAGAAAGGAAACACAGATGAACATTTACTGCATTGTACTTCGGGTTTTTTTGGAGGTGGTTTAAAATATAGGCTCTATTTGCTTTGACAATTTGTTGATATGCACGATCAAGTCAGAATTTGCCTACGAGATGTAACCTTTTTACATAAACAGTGTATGCACAGCTTTTTCCCCTGAATTCTGTCATGAGCTCCGATTCCAGCACTTCCCTCATGAAAACAGTAGCAATTGCCTGATGATTGATGTGCACAGCTGGACTTGCAGTCTGTATGTTCAATTGTTATGCGATCTATCACTCTCACTTTGTAAAATGCTGGGAGGAAGCTTTTTCTTTTTTTATGAAAGCACTGTATAAATGATTACCCCTATCATTATTAATAATATCAACATCAGGTAACCGTCTCCAGTAACCGACTGCAACTGCAGTTGCACGCAAGCTGTACATTTTAGATGGTGCAATGATTAAACAATCATGGAATGCATATTTGCTTCAAGTAAGACATGGTGCAATTCAACAAACTGTATTTTTAAGACCGTTTTTAAAAACACTTTGCCCATCCTTCTTTACTTAAATATGTGCTTGGAGTTTACATAAACAGCATTCTTGGTAAATGAACAGTAAAGCATTTATGTAAATTATTTCATTCCTTAGTAGGGAATGACTTTTCATTGAATTGTTCAAACAAATCCTTCAAATTCTGATTATAGAATTACACTTGATTCAAGCCCATAATTACTGTGTACACATGCATGTCCCACCACTACTTCAGTAAACATAGTAGCGGCAGAGCAATATTTCAAGTTTAATAAAGCTACCAATCACTACACAATTCTTTATCTTTTAACCATATCATTTGGAAATCCTCGGCAGCCAAAAGTATTTTTTTTCTTTTCATTGAAAAACTTGGCTAACACATACTGTATTAATACCTAAAAACAAAAATGCTATGTGAAAAATTATTTTTGTAACATACATTGTAACATTAACAATGTGACACATTATTTTTAAACATACCACATTAAAAATGCTGTTTGTTCATTTTATAGTTTCATCTGAAGGTATGAATTTCATAGGTGGGCAGATAGATACGAAATGCACTATAAGATAGATAGATAGATAGATAGATAGATAGATAGATAGATAGATAGATAGCACAGCCAAAGTTGAAATAGGATCGATGTGAAGATCTGCAGGTAGAGTTAGAGAGTATTAAAGGGAATAAACAGATTTCATTTTGTCTTGATGTATAAAGCTTTTGCTGACAACCTTCTGCTGCATACCCAAAACGAGAATCACCTGCAGTAATGTTCTCACAATTAAAACTCAGAGAAGAAAGAACAAAAAAAGTACATAGACACACGGAAAAGGAAACCATAGTTTGTACTTGCAGTTCTGAAGTGTTAAGAGCGGCACAGAAAGAGCTGAAGCATTTGATGACATTATAGGGCGCTGTTTGAAGTTCAACACAGTATTCTCTAGTGGGGTTTCTTGTCCATTTTTTTGGGTTAAGAAAAATCTTTGCAGAAAAGAATCTGGAAATGATTTAATTCAACTCTTTGTAGATCTAATGGAAATATATAACGGGATACCGTTGAGGGGTTCTTTAAAATGTTCCAGCAATGAACACTATTTTTCAGAATTGAACACACATGGCACAAGACATAATGGGAAAACTTTTGTCATGAATATAACACAAAAGGGAATTTAAAAATTATTAAATGAGAGAACTTGGCATAGTATTTAATCCTTGCTACTTTGTGTTATGTCTTGCAGCACATGGTACAGTATATCTTGTCCAAGTAAATTAATTATGAAGTTTATCTCTATCAGGTACGCTCTTCCTCTGGAGTGGCAAAATGGTCTGCCATTGCCTTATCTTATTTTCAACCATTTGAAGCAAGAATACTTCTATAAGTACAAAATGTTCTCTTTCCAGCTGTGCTCAGACAATTTTTGAATGAAATGATTCTAAAAGCAGATGTTTACAAAAAACAAATCTTGAAATATTTGAATTAAGGTGATAATTATAAAGTCAGTCTTGACTTTTACTGGCTCAATTGTGAAGTCATTTAACATAAACATGAGAACAATAAAATTCAACACAACACATGTCAACACATTAAAACAAGCTTTCTTATAAGACAGCAGGTAAAATGAAAGTGGGACGCATTGGGATATCACCCTTCACCACCAAAACAATCAGTCAGAATAAGGAAAAAGGCAGGAATCACAATTATAGGACTAATGAAAATTCAACAGGTTGTATTCAAAGAAAGTTTCTACTTTTTTTTTTTTTTTTTTAACAAAAATTTCAAAATGGATGGATGAATGGAAGCCCAAATTGCCAAATAACCTTTGATCGTAGACCTAGTCTTTAGTCATACGTATGGCCAACTACTCATTTAACACAATCTAACATTAACTGAGCTCTCTGTGTAATTTATACAAACAGCACGACCAGCAAAACAGCATCCATAACTTTCAGCAGACAAGTAACCTAACAGTATTTATGAAGTACGCTGAAACTTTCACGAATGGCCCCATAATGAGACCTACTATCATTATAAACTAATTGTATCTCATTTCTAATTGATAGGGTTTCTTCCTCTTATCAGTTTCCTTGGATTAAAGCAGATTATCATGTATCCCACTACACCATACACTGTATACGCATTCCCGTCTGTACAACAAACTCTTCTTTTTTCCATTATTAAATGTTTTTCTTAAATAATCATTTTAATACTTGACAACAAATGACCAGACGTTACTCATTTTTATAATCCACTTTCATAGAAATAATACCAAAAAGAAAAAGAGATAAGTGAAGGTAAGCAAAAAAGCATTTTTCCAACTGACTTATACTGTGTGCCTGGTTTAAACTGAAAACAGAAAATTAAATTGATGGACATAAAGTATTTCACAAAGACTATAATATCAATGATCAGTAAATAAAAACAATTCTTCAAATAAAGGCTGATTAAGTTATCCAGAATTGCCATAGTGAAATTAAAACACCCCTGTTTCAGCTTTTTAAAGGAAATATTTTCAAATGAGATCCTGCCTCATTCCTTTCACACTTGCTAGACTGATGAATGTTGCTCACAATGAAGAGATGCCAGACATTCTTATTGCAGGAACTACAATTAAACTAATTAATTTAGCAACCTAACGCAAGCAGTAGTGTACATAGTGTAAGAACTTCTTATATGATTTGATATCAAATGACCACCTGGTGGTAGCTGTTCAATCTAACCTTCTGTCAAAATATACCATAAATGTAACGACACTTTTTAAATCCATCTTGAACATGTTTCAACTTTATATCAGGTAGTGGGGTGAGGCTGAGAAAGTCACTTCACCTGACTGTGCTCCATTTGGAAAAACAAAAGAACCAGGACATCACAAATGTTGTAAGCCACCTTGGACAACAGCAGTGTCAGCCAAACAATAATAATTTAATATCAAAGGGTTTGTGGATACTCCATCTAAGAGCTGAATGACCAGCCTCAAGTAAGTAAACACCCTTTACAACTGGATGTTTGTGGCCAGCACTGTATAATTGAATGAGATAGTATTAATTAAACACTGCTCGTAAATGAATTGTAATTTTAATAAGTAATACTGCAGACATGATAAGTGGGGGCAAACCACCAAGCTATGTCCATATGTGGAAGCTGTCAGAGGAATCTGGATGTGTCTTACATTATTGTAATTCAAATGGGGTTTGCCCTGGTTGCCTGCCGTGGTTCATCTCTCACCTTGGACTGAACCCCGGCACTCATGTTCTGAGAACCCCTACAGAAGGAACGCATAAACCCCTTTGTTGAGTGAGCTGAAAATCTTGTGTAAGTTTTGCAGATGGCATCATTATTACAATCCCCTGCACCATCACAACCTTTCATGTCAACCACTGTTTAATTACACTATAATGGAAGTCTAAAAAGACATCTTACTTTCTAAAGGATGGCTCCCCTAGTCGATCTCCTGCCATCAACAAAGGGTATGACCTTTTTTTTAAAAAATGGCCATAAAAACTAAACAAATGAATACAATGTACTGGAGACAATCGGATCATGTTAATGCTGACCTTAAGAGAAGAAGTAATGTGTCGCATCGCGCAAAAGCACATAAGCTCCTCATGTTGTGTATGACTTGCAGCTGACGCTGTGCGAAGTACAACTGATGACTCCAAAGTTGTATACGCTTTTATTCAATCATACATAACAGTACGTAATGCATCTTGAAATGTCAGCTGACATCAAAGGTTTTAACCCTTCGGCTGTCCATTCCCATAATTCCTCAGCTTCCAATCTCTTTGTACACTTGTGTTTTTTAGTGCAATCAGTGACAAGTTATTATAACAATTCACACAAGTCACTAAGAGTACCGCACTAGCAGCAACACATACAGTTGGTTTACTTGCACTGAAAACCAAATATAGAAACTGGTTTTGTTTTAGGACATAATATCCTTAACTTATTGCATTATATATAAACAGCCCATGTTTATCAGTAAGGAAAATTAAAACAATACTTCTCTGTGCACAAAGAACTAAAATATTATTTTAAAGCTCCCAACTATATGTTTAGCAGGGGATAATTGGCTGCCTTTTGTGACAGCAATTCTGTCAGTGCCAGTGGCAAAGGAGGTCATCCTGTTATTTTAATGAAGGAGTAAAGCCTCAATTAGTAAAATAACAGTTTATTATACAGGAGTGGACTCCAGCTCCAGCTCTGTTATTACAATATATGAATATGGATTAGCACAGGTACTGTTATTTTTGTGCTGTGTGCTTGAAATCTAGAGAGGCCCCCAAAAACTCAATGCATACTGAATAGGTTAACGTTGTAATTGTCAGGTACATAAAACATATTCGGCACTTAATGTGACTACTGCTGTTTCGTGACAAATTATATTTAAAGCCTTCAAAAAGCCCAGCTGGTAATCAGTGTTCTAAAGAAACATGCTGTAATATTCCTGGAGATAAAAGAGCATAATGAGTAAGGGGCTAAAGTTCCATACTTTGATCTCATATCTTTTTGTTAGATATTAAATGTATTTGTTTTGGAATACGCATATTATGCCTTGAGTAAAAAAGAAAAAGACCATGCTTCTCATGAGATGTGCACAGCTCTTTACCATTTATTTACACCAAACTAAGAAAGCACCTCTCCATTAATTGCATGCTCTCTAAATATTTCTGGTTCGAGAGCCATGCTAAATTGTTTAATAACAACATCTACAATTCTACTGTATAAAAATCTGGCAACAATTAAACCTCTTTTTAAAAATTGGCATGCTGTAGTATTAATTTAGATAAGGGGGATAAAAAAACAATAGTATAATAATGACTACCATAAAAAAAGCCACTAATTGCTTTTATAGTATACTCAGAAAATATAATTACCTAACCGTACACCCTTAAAAGACACATGCCTAATCAATTCTTGTTTTAATTTATATGAAATATCTCATACATTTTTTAAACTACATATCATACTTTACAGCAGTATACAGAAAGCTAAAGTGTACTTTCCATACAGACAAACACAAACACACAGGCAATGGACAAACAGTAATATTGTCATCATGGGAGCAGCCCTGCTTAAATCAACACCTGATCAGAGATACAGATATAAATAAAACAGAATTGTACATTAGAACTCAGTAAGGGGTGTCCAATGAACAGTGGAGGAACACCACACTGACATGACAGTTAGAACAGAGTCGCTGATCTGCTAAGGTAATCTCCCTATACTGTGTGTGTTTATAACAAGGTTTTATTTGGTTATATTTTTTTTTCCCCAGAAATTGAAGAAAATGCGATTACTTGTTCAGTGCTTTAATGTCAGGTGGCAGTTATTCAAAACTTAGTAAAGGTATAATAGGTATCACAACATCAGCAGTGTTCTTCCACAGCAAAAAATCTACAGCATGTGGGGCTGAAATTTGTAAAGAAGCGTCATTTTTAGTGAGGATATTTGGAAGAAAAAATACGTTACATGGAAGCCTATGTACAATCGACACATTTTTTGCTTGTATGTATCACACAACTAACATTGGTTGTAGGAACGAGAGAAAATACCCAGCAGTGTATAAACATTTCCAACCCTGAGCTGGTTATGTACATGAACATAATGAGGAAAAAAGAATTGCAAAACTAAACTCTGCTTTTTTGTATGAAACACTAACAAGTGTTAATATAATAATTTTAGATCATTTCATGCCACATGCATTTATTCCAAGATCAGGTATTTAGTGCCATTACATAATAGACAAAAATAAAGAATTTAGAAAATACACAAACATACTACAACACACACACATATACACAGTATATATAATATGCATATAGTATATATATATGTATGTATATATATATATATATATATATATATATATATATATATATATATAGATTAATGTAAAATGTATACACTTATGAAACATGACCGAAGAAAATAACTTGACGTAGTTACAACAGACGGAGGTTAACTACGTTATGCAAACCAATCTTCATTGAAGAATCCACAATAAAAAGGAAAATAAAGCAAATAATGCATACTTACAATGGGCAGAGTGCAAGGTGGCAGTGTACAATGTGTCTATTATTCTTGTGTAATTAAATCAGATTTCTAATCCATAATATATTCCTACAAAGACAACATCTGTTCATTGTTTTGTATTCTGTGCTTGCTCACATTGAACCCTTAATCAACAGAAATAAGAGTTTTGGGAAAGTAAACTCCCAATTGAACAGCTTTTGTGCTTTGAAATTGCTCCATCTTTTAAACAGTTCTCCAAAATAGGTTGCTGGCTAAAATTTTAAAGTAAGCTGAAAATAGTTTAAAAATGACTTATGATGATTGAGAATTACTCTTTTTTCCATATTTAAATTATTAATGCTAAGGTCAAAACAATCCACATGTTTTATAAGCTTTGAATTAAATAATACTTTGGATTGCAGTTGTAAAAAAGTACTCCTATGGAGTATAAACTTTTGAATATTATACTTTCCCACTTATATTAATTATACTTCCCCATCCATATGTCCAGTAAAGACAGACGCATCCCCAACCTTTAAAGAAAAATTAAAGATAGTCCCAAGACCTGCACAAGGGCAAGCAAAAGGGAAGACAAAATGGTCAAAAAGTTTAGCATTCATCTGAGCTACCTCCATTAGTATTTTACCAACCTACATGTGCCCACCCTGCTGTCATTCGGTAAATTATTTTTATAATAAAAATATACATCGGGAAAACAAAACATCAAAATCCAGGGTAGAGGAGCCAGTTTTCAGTGCCTATTTTTATCTTCTTGAAAGCTGTTTTTAAATTATTTTGCACAACGACATTGCTGGCTCATTTTCAGTCAATAAAAATCATTTATATAAACACCAACACACCTCTACATCCCACATGCAAAATGTTGCATTGTTTTTTCTACAGATTAAAAATTGTTTTAATCAAATAGTTCACTGTGCAATCCACAATGTAAAATGTACATTTTGTAGAATGGCAGGTGCATCACACTGCTGGCATTCAATTTTGAAATTTCATCCCCATTCTCCAGCACTTTGCAAATACTTAAGACTTCACTCCTGCTCCCCTTAGCAATGTTCTGCATTTGGGAACACATTTTCTTCAAAGCGCACTTAAGTTAAACTTAATCTACTTACAAGCTCTCTCAGTGTGAAGGGTGGCAATACAATAATGACAACACTGCAACATTATGGCATGCACGGCTGAGAAAAACCACAGTGAAACGGAAAGTCAGATTCTGTTCTCTAACTGAGGCAAATATTGAGCAGGAATGGTAAGTTGGCATTACTGCTGGATTTAGAAAAGCAGCAGCCAACAGAACAGAATGTTCCAGCACTAAGACACACACTTTTGTCACAAGCTTAAGTATTTGTTTACAAGTCACATGTACTGTATATATGTGCGTCTTTCTATAAAGAAACAAACAATGCATGATACTATATAGTTTGAATTGTAAAAAGTAGTTGCACACTACATATTCTACATTACATTAAGTGTGGCTTTATACATAAAACATACATATATAAATATAACGAACACAGGCATATACTTTTAAAGAGTGTACACACAGTTAATATGTATAAAGGTATAATGTATATAGATTCATATACCAGACACACACACATAATAAGCAAAGCATCATGTAGTGTAAAATATAAACATTTATATAAATATAATCTGTATAGTGAATGGTTTTAGACATATACTTTTGTTACATGCAGATAGATAGATAGATAGATAGATAGATAGATAGATAGATAGATAGATAGATAGATAGATAGATAGAAGTAGAAACTTCACTGGAATATCCATTTATTTCAGTTCTATTTCAAATTATATAGTCAAAGCCCTTTAATTCTCTAGTCTGATGTAAGTGCTTTTGCTTTTATCCTTATATCACAATTGTTTAATTAAATTAATTAGCAATAGTCTGGCAATGTTTTTTTATACTACTATAGTTTTTGTTAATGTGTTAGGTACATTTTGGATTTTCTGTAAGGTGTCAAGCAGGACGTTGTACAACACAGTTTTTGAATGCACTTAAGTCAGCAAGGTTTCCTGTTTTCTGGACAGCATCTCAGCTCAGGTAAAACTGGACAGTTCCAATGCTTTTAAATGCAAACTATTCTGAGGAACTTTCATTTTTGAAGTTTAAACATTTAGCTTAAATGGGTAAGATGGATCCATTTAAGAAGTAAACTTCATTTTCTAGGTAACTCTGAATATACAGTCAAGTTTAAAAACGCCAAACAAAAATAATCTGTTTATTTAGTTTTGAAGGATAACTGGGGCATATAGACTAAAGAAATCCTGAACAACTGGAAATAGCATGTTGCCAAGTTATGTTTTCATTATTTTTTTCTATAATCAAAGAAGATACTGACCCTGATGGCCACAGAGTACACTTCTACTGTCTGTACAGTGTTCAAAGAGAAAGGAAGAGGAAAAACAATACTACGCAAGAAATCAAAAAGCAGAATAAGATAGCCAGAGAAGAAAACGTAAGTGAGCAAGTCTGAAGGTTAGAAAATCTATGGCTGAACTAGTTGTTCATTCATTCAACTCTGTCTCCCAGAAGTCATTTATCTGTAGACTTGGACAGTGAGACAAGAAGAAGAAAAAGAAGAAAAAGAAGAAATGGAAAAGAAAAAAGAAACAGAGGAGCTGACCCTAAGCTGAGAGAGGACTGCCACAGGAACACAATACAAGCACGTGCCACTGCACAACACAACAGAAAGGGACCCCGCTGGAAGCAGGCGACCTTACCTCCGGAAGGTAGAGGAATGCCGGAGGACATTGAAGGGAGTGAGGCAGCATCCCGGAGCTGGAGAGCAGGAGGCAGCCCGAGTTGGCCATGGAACACAGCATGTGGTAGCGGGATGTTTTGCGCATCAAGCAGGGAGATCCTCTCTCTCACACTCTCTCTCTCTCACTCTCCCTCTCTCTCTCTCCCTCACTCTCTCTCTCTCTCTCTCTTGCTCTCTCTCTCTCTTGTCACTCTGCTTCTAAATTCTACAGTGGCTGCCTTGTGTCTCTTCCTTATTTAATTGTGCTTCTTTTCTAAAATGTTATTTCTTTACTCTAAAAAAAGACATAAAAACAGCCTGACTACAAATGCATGTGCCCTCAGCTCACACCGGCTGTATAATCAATGCTCCAGTATTTACTTTAGTGACAATATAAGCCAATATAGGCGTAGAAGGCTAGGGGGAGGTTCTCAGTAAATTTGGGGGGGCTGGAGGGGGAGGAGGTCTCCTGGGCATTCACACATCAAACAGCACACTGTATAAAATGAAGAGAATTCCTAATGACATTACAACATCTGATCCACATCCTTAACCCATTAAAAGCCATGCACAGGCTTAATGCTGAGTGATGCTGCGTGCTGGCAGCAATCTGTTCATACATGCAAAACTCTTACTTCTTACGTTCAAGACAGAAAATAATAATACGCACAGTAGCAGTAATACAGGTCTGTATCTACACAGTCACTAAACATTCACGGCCATTAGAAAATAACACCTATCACTTACTAAGAGGTTATAATTTAGAAAGAAATCTTATAAGCTGTATCCATGGGTAGTTTTAGTGCAAATCAAGATAATTTGGTAGTCAAACTACTCCTTGAACACAAAGCACCACAAAATGAAAAAGTGTTTAGAAAAGTCCTTGAAGCTGCACAAAAGTCACAAAAAATAATGAATGAAAGGAGGTCCTACTTGCATTAATAGATCCAGAACAGGAAGCAAGTCTTTGTGAGAAGTTCTTAGGAATCATGCAAATTACATATAATAAAGACGCAGGAAAACAAAGTAGTCTGAAACATGACTGGAGCCCAGCAATATCTGTCTATTAAATAATTATTAAACTGTGGCCAGCTGACAATAAAAAGTCTGTTTTGACAGAATTAGAATTTAAAACCGACAGGAAAATAAAAGCAATGAATGGGGACATATTCCAAATTGACAAGCACAAATTCTTCCACAGCACACAAAACTATTAATGCTCAAAACTCGTTTGTTCATCTATCCATATGCACAAACTGTATATACAGCGTTGTTTACAATGTTTACATATATCTTTTAATCCATAATTCAGGAAAATTAGTGGAAAAAAATAATTAATAAAAGACAAAATTCACAAATCTAACTAAATGCATATTTGTGTGTATGTGTTTATAAATGTAAAGGGCTTATAATCAAATTCTGTTAAATGAATTTTACATTCGAATTTGGAATGGGAATACATATTGTATACAAAAAGATGTTTGTTTTTACTATGATATTTGAAAGTGCACAATTTTGCTAATAGAAATTATTGAGTGATCACTGACTGAACTAAATGCATTTGAAAATGGATGAATGGCATTAAGATAAATTCTTAAACTGGCTATCTGACTTAATCTTTTACATTTAAGACATTTATATATATAACAATATAGTGTGAACTTAAATAATTGTGTACATGTATGATGCGTCGATATACTGTATTTTAAATGTCAAGGGGCAAAAAAAGAGCAACAGCAGCACACACCGTATGCAAACAATAAACACACTTTGGCAGTCTGTGCATTTACCCGTCTTGGTCTTTGCTTTTCTAGTACGCTATATACTGTACTGTATGCTTATTTGGCAATCTACTAAAAGGCACTCCAAAAAGGGGGGCTTGGGTGGGTGTGAAATCTGAAAACATGCTTCACTCAAGCAAAATTCGATAATAGCTATTTTGTGCTAGGAAATGCTTTTGACTGTTTACTCTTCTGTTTTCATCAGATATGACCAAGCAGTGATGGAAAAGAATGCTGCTTTGGAGATGGCAAGTCATTTACTAACAGTGGATTATCATAGATGGAGTATTATAGATCTATGTACGATTTTATTTTCTATTTTGCCTTTTCAGGTCATATTAAATATGAACACATTCATTCAGCCAGTAGTTTAGAGAAGGTGACCTGAAATAGCTTTGCTTATTGCACCTTTCATTGCAATTTAAATTTTAATGAAAGCTGGATACTTTGCAGCAATGAAACATGTTCCCAAAAATGTTATTTTTATAGCTGTCTGTATATTACCATTCTTTCTCTCTTGCCTCTCCATTCTTTTTTGGACTTATAATCAAAGCTTTCCATTAACATACTTTTACAGCATTTTTTTTCTTTCTTTCGAAAACAAAACAAACACAATTTTCTTAGAGACATCACACGTCTTCATCTTCTTATCCTCCAGTGTTTGCACCCTTGAAGTCTACAACATTACAACAGAAATAGTGGCATTAGGATTTCCACTGTATTTTCTTGGCTCGATTTTCATTGCCGCAGCAGCAGCAGCACTCTCTTTCTGCCATTTTAACCAGGCTGACGTGAACTTTGTGAAATTATGACTTAGCTGAATGTGCTTTTATACTCAGCCTGAGGGGAATGGAGTGACAGAACACGACACCGATATTTCAACAAGGTGTTCTCTGGCGGCTGCAGAAAGTGGAAACACGCTTCTCAGATCATGGTGTCGATTAGCAGGGAAGCCAGTCCAGCCTAACTGCCGTTTAAAAAGAGAATCCCTGGCAGTTTCAGATCTGCCAACTCAATGGCTACTCCTTACCCCACTGAGGAGTATCTGGAATGAGAAGAGGCTTGAATTCTGATCTGTTTTTACATATTATTCTGCTTATTCACTCTCCAATTCTCATTATTAACTAAAACTATAAACTACAAATCCAGTCACAGTTATTGAAATATGAAATTTGTAACATTTGAAACAGCCAGAAGCGACTACTTTGGACATCAATTTAGACAGAAATGCCAAAGTCCATTTTGCCCATCTATAACACAAGTACAAAACAAGGGGACCATGGAGCTTATCAGAGACTGACACACCATTTGTCTAGTCACATAAAGCTGTTCTACTTGGATCTATGTACGTCCGATGCTTCATTGCAACAGTCATTACCATAAATAAACAACATTCTTAGGGTCGCTATGTTGCCAGCGTATTGACCAATTTTGACTGTGTTTAGAACACAAGACATCATTGATTTTCATCTGTTGGTCTACTTGTCAAAATAAGACTGAATAGTTTTGGGCATATCTTTAAAATTAACCACCAGGTAAAAATAAATAAGCACAGGACATAAAACATACATCACAGTCCTTTACCAGCCACTACCCTTAGTTATCCACTTTTCAGTAAGCTTGACTTGACATGGCTTCTCCTTTGTACTATGTCACCATGCCAGAAACAATGTGCTACAATAATTTCACTATTTTGGGCTAGCAGAACTAACTGGCTACAGTAGTCCATTAACTTTAGATATTAACCCATATAGCATATTTATTATGTGTTACTCAAACATAAGGCATACCATATTAAATATGCTGTTTCCATTAAATTACATCAAATATTTATCATTGGAACAGTGCCGCCATGTGGTGGCAGAGGATAGCACACACTGATCAATGCCACATGTTGATGCATATTTCAATTTAATAAATAAAAAAGGACCCCATTTCACAATTGCTTCCTCCAAATTCCTGGGGTACCACACATAATAAAGACCACTTATCCACCCGCATTCAGGCATTTATTTATATTCATTTTGTGATGGACCAAAATGGTGACCAACTTATCAGCAGTATTTAGATGAAAAGGGAAAAACAAATTATTACAAAAAAAGAATACATGCATGAGGCAGATGTACATTTTTCATATGTCTGGAGTAAAACAAAATGCCAAAAGTAGAACTCCATGAGGGCTTATCATATAACTCATACTAGCTTTACTGTCTGTACATATATTCTTTGCTATACTGCATTAATCCCTGAGGGGAAAAAATATATATATATATATATATATATATATATATATATATATATATATATATATATATAGATATATATATATATATAGATAAAAATAAATTTCTTTAACTATAGGTGCCCTTCTAACCTGCAGCCCACCTCCCAGGCTATCCAGGTAACATTTTTCTGCAAGACCTTGAGGTTGCTTACCTGACCACAGCCCACACGAAATGGTCTTCCATCTCTGACACTAATTCAACACTGAATTGCAGGGACTTGCATTTGGAAACTCAGCTTCCTTCTTAATTGCACGTGTCAATCATTCTAAGTGATCTGCCTTTGTAATTTCTTCGTAAAGCACAACGCATTTTTTATTTTGTCACACACATGCGTAAAACATTTATAACACCTGAGATCACAAAGGCATTTATAAAACTGATACGAATTAAATGGAAGTTAGTAGTTTACTGAGACTTGACGGTCTGCATGCTCAAGCTTAAATTGTCTTTATGTCCTACATCCCTTTGCAGAGGTTTTTGCAATTTCTACACTAGGATTTCTTTCTTATTAGGTCAAAATGAGTCAGTATGGTAGTTAATTGTCCAGTGCATAATGTTGCATTGTTAATACTTGTTTTATTATTTGTTTGTCTTTAACTTTTATGTATACTGACCTGAGTTTTTAGTCAAATGTATAACCGGAGGCAACAGTAAAAGAAGAAAGAAAGGAAAACAACAGAGCATTGTGGAAGGAAACAGGAAGAAAGGAAGAAAATAAATGTGTGGTTTTTGGACTTGTGTGTCCTGTGCCTATCTATGTCAAGGCTGATCTTCCACTATATATTACAAAATAAATATATACATTATGTATTACAACATTAAATGATCATACTTAATCCCCAACCTTAAAAATGTTTGGTATTTCATTTCCATACTTGTCTTCATTATGATGCATATATGTTATGTCCTGGATATTATAATATTTTGAAAGAGAATGATACTATTACACTATTTACATTCAAAAATGCTGCTGAACAACACAGGGTGTAAAAGCAGGTCCAGGTCCATTGTATAACGTACAGAACTACCAAAATACAGTACCTTAACTATGTATTGTAAAGCTGCCCAAAGGAGCACATAATGACTCTCAGAGAGCATTTTAAAATAGACGTTGTCTCCTACAATGCATTTCAGCATTCACTTGGTTTACTTTGTTATTTGTTGATCAGGACAACTCCCCTTACTCCACCAAAAGACAACTTTTATCCAAGTGTCTCACACAGCAATTGGCATACTGGAGCCTTGCAGCAGATACACTGCACATCAATTTACAACAGGCCCTGAAATATACATCCAGCTATAGACCTGCACAAGTTATGTATTTTTAAAAGCTGGCGCACTAGCAGGTCATGTGACAAGCTCTTGGCTACACAGTGAGCCAGCAGTGGGATTTCACTATGCAGGCTTATGGGTGGTCATGATGCTGCTGCTGCCTCCGAAGGATACACGGTCTATCCCAAGGGTCTTGTGACAACACTATAAATAACAGTAGGAATAATAATTTGTAGTACAGTTCATTTTGAAGTGATTAAAAATATATGTTCAAGGTTTTTATTTAATCACGTTAACACCATAAAATCTACCTTACCATAGAACTTGTGTAGTGTTACTTCCAGTTTTTTCCTATATTGCAGTTTTGCCTTGGCATGCAAGGCACGCTGGAAACTAAAAAAAGAGGCTTAAGTGGGACAAAGAGTGGCACCAAAGACTGCTTGCAAAATATCAAGTTCAAAAGCTGTAAAGTTGTTCTCCCCTGGCTTCAATACTGTTTTGTTTGCTTACAAAGATGCAGATAATTCTAAAACTGAATACTGAAAAGGGATTATATTATTCTTCTTAACATATATAAAATTGCAAAGTAAATAACAATGTTGATTGAATCGTATGCAATTTAAACAGTACTGCCTAATAACTAATGAACTTGGCTGGAAACCAAAGTCCTTCGATGGCTCCCTACGTGAATGCCAGTCAAGTAAGCAGTCTGAAATTGCACAGCAAAAGGGCATCTTTCTAAAAAGGGTGCCATACCACGCTGTGGTGCACCTGTCTCTTGGGGGCACAAAAATAACATTAAAGGCAGTGTGTGTTGCATTAAAATGACAATCTGGATTTATAATTCGATAAATAAATAAATAAATAAATAGATACATAAACACTGTAATAGTATAAAGACAAAAGCAAACAAACTGGCACAGGTAGTGACGTAGCTGCTGAGTTGGTGAATTCAAAAATTAAACTGATTTAAAGTGATTTTCATGCTAAATGAGATTTAATTGGGCCTTCCACTAAGCACTGTATTTTTTTTAGTGATGCATCAAAACCTTCTCCATCCATCCATTATCCAACCCGCTATATCCTAATACAGGGTCACAGGGGTCTGCTGCAGCCAATCCCAGCCAACACAGGGTGCAAGGCAGGAAAAAAAAACCCCGGGCAGGGCGCCAGCCCACCACAGGGCACACACACACACACACACACACACACACACACACGGGACAATTTAGAATCGCCAATCCACCTAACCTACGTGTCTTTGGACTGTGGGAGGAAACTCACGCAGACATGTGGAGAACATGCAAACTCCATGCAGGGAGGACATCAAAATTTCATTCATCAGAAAAATGAGATTAAACTTTGATGAAGTGATCATTCTAAAGAAATGCAGTGTAGATTTACTGTGGGTTAGATGCTCTTATACAAGCACTGGTATACCATAGCTGCTCTGATGACCCCCAGTAAGAAAGCCAGTGTCTTCCCCGTCTCCTCCTCTACCTACGTTCCTTAACTAGGATTGATTTGTCTGGATTAAGGCCTTTATTGAAGCACCGACAATGGCAGCATGTTAAGGGATGTACTCTTTAATTAGGCACCTGTTTCACCACGGAGATCCCAAATGTACATGTTTTAATAGCTGCTTCATAAAGGTAGCAATAAGGACGGATTACAACCCTCCCCCCATTGGCCATCAACCCCCATGGATGAATAAATTGCACTTTTTCTGCATTGTGATTAATTTGCGTATAGTCTTACAAAAATTAAACCGCTAATGGTTTCTAAGTGTTAAGTGTTGTACTTGAAACAGAAACTGATTTGCTTTTTAATTATGTTTTCGGTACAATGTGTAGTTTGCAGAGTGAAACAGCTCTGATCTCAGGGACCTCAGGGGTTTAATAATTCAATAATCATTTTTGGTGGAGATGTAATGGGGAAAGTGAGAGGATTAGTCCTGTCAGATGGCTTTTCAATTGTGTGTTTTATTTCGGTTATTTCATCCTCACCATTGTATACCCTTCACCCCCTTTAAAAAAAAAAGAGGGGGATGAGGAGGAAGGTGTCAGTAATGTAACTTCATTTTGGAGGGGCATATCTCATATGAGAAAGTTCAAAAGGTTTAACCTGAAATTAGAAAGATGATAAAAATGCTAGTATTAAAAATAAATCTACTATTACAAGTAATCATACACTCAATCACACAGCACTTCTCCCCTGGTCAAATGTCTTGGCATGTACAGATACACTCACTGATAGGACCACTACACTAATACTAAATAGGGCTCTGGGTTTTTGCTATCAAAACGGCCGCAGTTTCTTCATGGCATGGATACCTCAAGATGTTGGAAATATTCCTTTGAGATCCTGGTCCACTTTGACATGACTGCATCACACAATTTCTGCCGATTTGCCCTCTACACATTCATTCTGTAAATCTCCCATTCTACCACATCCCAAAGGTGCTTTATTTGATTCAGATCCCAAGACTGGAAAAGCCACCAAAGAACACTGAACTCACTGTCAGGTTCATGAAACCAGTTTGGGATGACTTCTGCTTTGTGACAAGGTGTATTAACATGCTGGAAATAGCCACTAGAGAATGGAAAGATGTGCACATGAAGGGATGCAAGTGGTCAGCAACAATTCTGAAAAATGCCACGGCATTCAAGAGATAATTGATTGGTATTAAAGTGTTCCAAGAAAACATTCCCCACACTATTAGACCACCCTGGACCGTTGAAAGAAGACAGAGTGGGTGCACTGATTAATGCATCAGACCAAGCTATGTCATTCCAGTCTACAGCTGTCCAGTTTTGGGGAGCCTGTACCCAGTGCAGCCTCAGCTTTCTGTTCGTAGCTGGTAAGAGTGGAACCTGACGTGGTCTTTGGCTGTTGTAGCCCATCCGTCTCAAGGTTCTGTATTCTGAGATGCTTTTCTGCCCTTCTCAGTTATACAGAGTGGTCATCTGAGTTAGGTTGGCCCAAACCAGTCTGGCTGTCCTCATCTGACTCCTGTCATCGACAAGGCATTTCCATCTGCAGAACTGCTGCTTACTGGATGTTCTGCGTTTTCTGCACCATTCTATGTGAACCTGAGAGACTGCTGTGTGTAAAAATCCTCGGCGAACAGCAGTTACAGAAATACTCAAACCAGCCATTCTGGCATCAACAATCATGTCACAGTCCAAATCATCAACGTCACATTTTTTCCCCATTCTGGTGTTTGAAGTAAACATTAACTTGTATCTACTTGTTTTAAGCACTGCACTGATCCACATGATAACTGCACGGAGAGGCAGGTGTATTGGGTTCCTAATAGTTTGATCAGTGAGTGTACAGGTATATGGCAACTCAAATGAATCACTATAAGTAACTCTCAGTGATTTTTGCATATCTTAAAATACAGTTCAGATTTTCAGATCTTTAACTCATTTCAATGATATTGTAAAATACATTTCTCTATATTTTCAGATATTTGCATTACATTTTAAGATAATACTTATATGCTCTTTCATACATCTTAAATGCATTTTCAAATAGCTCAATATAATTTCCTGTACGAGCCATTTGTTAGTTATTTAGGTTATATTAAATTGATAGAAGTATTTTCTTAGTTATGTTAAAATGTTTGCCTATCTATATATTAATGCATAGTCAATGGCAGATTCTATTATATTCCCCACAGGCTAAAGTGAAGCTAAACTGAAATGGAATATTCTAATTATGTCTTGTATCTCTCACTACAGATTTGTCCCAGTTTATGATCTGCCTTGCAGTTGGTAAGGCATGGAGAGCAAACAGTTTTCAAAGCGTATCCCATAACGTATCGTATTGGCTATATTGAATATGCTGTACATACAGAATGTATTAAGTAAGGCATATGTAAGTCTGCCATAGAGAAATAATGCAACCTTTAAGTACAGAGAGTAACTGAAGTTTAACAAGAAAAAGCTACGTTTGCAGATGAAACATTTTTTCCTTTTTTGTCATTTACACCTGCGTGTGTAATAACTTTTTTCTCTATTTTTGTGTGAACTGTTATAATTTGAATTTTCACTAAACCTTTTTAAAAACAACCAGGACTGGCACTCCAGCCACCGTATAAAAAAAAACCAACCTCACACTGTTTTCTGGACTGAGAAATTTCTTTTGTTACACGTTTGGCTCATGCGGGATCCTACCTGAACAACTCAGCAGCAACTCCATTGTGGGATACTAGAAGAGACGAAGCTACACTTCCTGTATGTATTTAAGAATATCTCAGAAGCATTTTGACACATCTCACACACATCTCACTATTCCATTTTAAAACAGCTGATATTGATTTTAAAATATTCCCAGAGGTCTGTTTTTGCAATAGTATTTCTTGTCAAATAAAAGGTATTTCAAAATAAATTTAACATACCTTAAAATAACAAGGCAGATATCCAGAAAATTTTGCTGCTCTTATGTAACTTTAACTTAAACATATTTCAGATATCTTGAAATAAGTTTTTACCTGTCTTTAAAATACATTTTAAGATATCGTAAAGAGAAAACATATTTCAAGATAACAGGAAATAAATTTGAAATAAGCCAGAAATTCAGATATTTCAAATGTGATTACTGACTGTGTAATTTCAAATGCTGTAATAAGATGATATTGAGACATCTAAAATGCTTTAACGTATTTTAAATGTATCTCCAGATATCTTAAAATAATTTGCTATGCATTAAAGTTTTTATTATATAATCGGAAATATATATAAAAAAAAAATCGTATACGGTTTACAGATCACTTCAAAGCTGATTCTGCACATTTAAAGATATCTTCAAATGATTTCTTTAAATGAACTGTAGATACATATATATTTAAATCAATTAAAGATATTGTGTTTTAATGATTTACAGAAATGTTTAAATTACCTATTTTGTTTGTAAAGATATATTAATTAATTCAAATCATATCTTTAAATGATAATTTGGCTGACCATAAGTATCTATAGTCCACTATAAAATATGAGAAATGCATGTCGAGATATCCTAAATTTTATGAAATCTGAAAATATTAACTTGGCTTGCTATACAGATAGGCAGTTCTGCTACAGGCAGGCTATGCGACTTGCCTAAGGCCACACAGTAAGCTTACTCATTTTATTAATGTCATTATTTATCTTAATACATGGCTGTGTAATTTTAGTTGGTCCTCTTGGTAGGCATTGTGCATTTTTTGCCATCTTGCCAACAGTTTCTACTAAGTTATTAATGCTGGCTAAAACAATTTACCAAAATGAATAAAAGGTCTTTTTGTAAGGATGCTGATAATGAATACTACTTGACCTTCTTTAACAACTCAGTTGAATATGATTTTGAATCCAAAACCAGGTTAGGATGAATGCCATGATGCACAGCTGCTTGTTTTGCCAAAACACAAGAGTTTAACCCGCTACTATCAACCGCCACATTGAGACCAACTTCTTTATGTCAATTTGTTTGCAAATGCAGCCACTTGGTACAACTTGCGCATGAAGCAAACATTGATCTTGCCATTTTCATTTTTTACTTTTGTTTTATAATGTACAATGTATCCATCACACAAAAACTTTTTCAAATGTTTAATTGTGTGAGGTGTACTCTAACTTAATTAAGCTGTCAGATTAGAGTGCCGTTTGATGGCAGCCCTAACCAAGTGCCTCAGATGCAGGTCACTGAAAAATTGCACTACGTAAAATAAGCAATGATTGATCTTGCGAGCTATTCTTTTTTACCTGAATATGAATGGAAGATGGTGATGGGGTCAAAAATTTACTATCGAGTTAAGTTCAGATTTTGATTCTATGATGTTCAAAATGTGGAGAAAGGCCTACTTTACCATGTTATCTGTATGTGTGTCAGTCTCTGGAAACCTTGGACAATGATAAAAAAAAAAATCAAACAAGTTGTATCTGTTCGTCTTGTTACAGACTCCAGGCCTATTGATTCTGGTCCAGTACTTATCTCCATATCCTTCAAAGACAGTTTGACCAATGCCCAATATTAACTGCAACAGAAATCATTTCATTTATTTAGGTTGTTCACTGGATTCATTTTACTTTGCATTTATCTGTGTACATAAAAAAAAATTCATAATTTAATTAACTTAATTGGATATTAGTGTTCAATACGATTGAGTTCTATTGTAAAATCTTCTGATGAGTGATTTTCTGTGGTAGCACTAAAGTGAAATGGACATGGAAGTACTGTATGAACCATTCCATACCAATTTATTTCTTGAAGTAATGCACCTTATGGAAACACCTCCTTCATAAAAGCACTATATGAACTAAAGATTGAGAGGTACAGAGAAAAGTACAGCATTAATAAAGGGTGACTTTGAGAGGTACATTTTAATAACATGTTCCTTTTGATGGTGGCAGCCATAGAAAACACACTACAAAATAAAAAGTGTCTGATCTCAAGAGTATTGCTGTTCCATGTAGGATTGGTTATGCATTGTCCTCAGTGATGCCAGGATTGGCTCCATCTCCCAAATGGCCTGAACTAGACAACTGGCTTAAGAAAATGAACAGATGGATAGATGTTTTGGAGAATTTCACTGCCTTGTAATCTTGTTTTTTTTTGTGTCATTTTTGCATAAGGCCGCTTTTCTGTAAAATACACTACTACACTATATAAGAACTGACTGCATTATAAAATAATTAATTAATTTTGTGAATTTGTAATCTTATGGACACAAAAATATGGCCAAAAATGTGTTCCAACTATTCTTCATAAATGATAAACACGTCTTCTGTACATGTGGTCCTTGATTTAGATATTTTTCTGGGTGTAGTTGGCCACCAACCACACCACCTGCACTTCAGAAGGGGTAATCCACCTGAAGGTAAGCATGTTTGGGCCCAGCCAGTACTTAGATGGCACATCATCTAGGAAAAGCTTGAACTGCTGCTGGAAGAGATATGGAGGGGGACACCGTGCTTAAAAGTGCTTAAAAAAATACCGTCATAAAGTATTCCTGGGGAATCTTTTAAAATAGAGTGAGGTATTTCACAATGTCCTGATTATATTGCCCACCTGCCCAGTCATTCTGCCCCTAACCATCCCTTATCTCTTGAAGGCTAACCATCTCTCTCACCCCATCACCACCTAACAGCTAATGTGTGGTGAGTGTACTGGCACAAGAATTTATGTAATCTCGTTATCCAGGTAGATGCTGCACATTGGTCTTGGCTGAAATGGTTCCTCACTGTCTTTGTAAAGCGCTTTCAGCAGGTTAGAATACTGCCATATAAATGTAATTTATTGTTGTCATCCTCTGTATCTGTTTGGACTTTCATGCTGTCATGTTCATTAGCATCACTCAGTTTGTGGACGGGTCAGTTTATTCCTTTCAATACACTACAGACTACCTGCCTCCAAGATAAGGATGAAAATATTATTTCACATTTTAGTCAGCTGCATATTGCGGCAAGCAACATATCTGGTTTGCAGGTGAATGCTGAGCTTCATTGTTAAAATGTTTCTACAACTCATCTACACTAGGTGGCGCCTGACAGCCCTGCTGTGCAAGCTTCCTAAGCACATCTCACGACGGCACAGCCAGCAGCTACATCTGAGCAAAGGACACAACCAGAGTTGCCCTTGTGCTACTACATCTGATCTGAACAACTGATTTGATTTAAATACAAACAAAACTGATGCTTTCCACCTCACAATTAGTTTATAACAAGTCCCATTCACATCAAGCACTGTACTCCAAGAATGATGTTTTGATTCCAAAATAAAATTACCCTCTCTTTGATACTTTTAATTTGGAGTTTTGTGTAGTTTATATATGTTACTGAATGCCAACTGTGTAGTAATCTATTGACTGCATAACAGTCACATCCTCCATTTACAGCACAGACACTACCTTACTTTAGTTTTCTTAACAAGGATGCAGGAAGCCTCTCTGCATGGAATTTTCATGTTCTCCCCATGTCTATGCTGGTTTTTTTTTTTTTTTTCCATATTCCAAAGACGTACAGGTCTGGTGGATTGTCAATGTCAAAATGGACCTAGTGTATGTGTCTGTCTGTGTGTGTCTGAGTATTCACCCTGTAATCAACTGGGAGGGACTCTGCCGAGGGTGGGAGGGACTCTGCCGAGGGATTGTTCCTGCCTTGTGTCCTTTGGTGGCTGTGATGGGCTCCGGCTCTCCCATGAACCTGCTCAGGATAAAGTGGGTTTGGAAGATGGAAAGATAGATGGATGTACTTCATCTATATATCCTTCCAAGGCAATATCCATTCATCCATTTCTGGGTCAGGAAGGCAAAGAAACAGACTTCTTAATGCTAATTGTTAAATTTTTAAGTTTGATGTCCTAATTAAAGTTATTCTTCAAGGCTGAAAAAAGGGAGATCCGTGGCGACACATTCTTGTGCATCTGTTGTCACTAATACAGAGAAGAAAAATCTGACCAAAGAAAACAATTCTCAGCAGCAAAAAATTGAAACATGAACTATATTATGAATTTGAGCGAGAGTACACTGTTGTGTAACACTAGGCCTGTGGTCTCCTATCTGAAGACCGGGGCGCGCTGGGGGTGCAGTAGGCTCAGGAGGTTTAGTCACAGGTTAACTGACTGCAATGCCATGGCAGGTCAGGGATGCTTGGTGCTGAACAATCTTGCCGTAGCTTGGGTCACGGAGTCCCTGTGCATGCAAAGCTGTTTGCTCAGCTTTGACCAAGCAGCCCTGCAGGAAGAAATCACGTCAGATCAATGATAAAATATTTATTGCACTTTGCCAAGTAGAAACATGGAGTCAGCAGTGCATGAGGTGTGTGTGCTGGGCATGTGATTTTCAGAGCCCGGCCTTAATGCTCCATAACGAACAGCATTTGGTATGCAATTTTCACTGTGCCCATTGATCAGTTCTGATAAAATAAATAGAGAATGGGCTAATCAAAGATAACAACAGATAAAGAAGCACTTGGCATGTGACACGTCATAAAGTGCACCTCTTACCAAGGACAGAGCCTGTGAATGGTCGCTAAATAAAACTGTAAGCACAAAACAGATCCTACACATTGACCAGGCCATTACAGTACTGTATATAGCAAGAACAGTTAAGACAGTACCCCAGTGCACACAAGTACAAAGCACCTGGACTGTATTAATAGCAAACGATCAAACAACACAATATTTATACAATAATCACATTGTGTGTGATTTAAACACCTGGTAAAAGATAACAAATGTCAACACAGAAGTGCCATTGAACTTATAATTGAGATCTGTCCAGTTGACAACACTGGAGAGAAAATAAAAACTCTATTCAACAGCAGTTCTGCAGAAAATAAAACTCTAGGTGTCCATAAGTGGACATAATAGACAGTCTCAGTTGTGATTGCCTAAGCTAACCAGTCTGTCTCCTTACGCCCCTCACAAATTCCACAAAGTACGTACACACATCTCATGTCATCTCTTCAATATTACCTTTGGCCACTGAGGGGAAATCACCGATTTAAGGCCACGTCACATTAGACAACTTTTGCAACAATTTTCAGTGGCAGCCTTTATTTGCATAATCTTAGCGACTCAGGGGCAGTTGTTGTCATTCTCTTGTAACATGCCCAGCATCTCACTCCAATTAGTCCACAACACACTCTGACACGGGTCTGATTTTGTCTTTAGTCGTAGGGTCAGCTCTGTGTGCATGAGAGCGGACAACAAATGAATGCTAATCTGGGACTTACAGTGCATATCATGCAGCGATGATGAATAAAGAATGTGGGTGAAATGGACCATACAAAACACATGAGGAGCTATCTGTCTGATGTCTTGTGATTTACGGACTATGACAGAATGAAAAAAAGAAAAAGAAGGTCAGAGATTATGGCTCACCTCCTCACTGTGGCTGGTAACTGTTTGTACAGCAGTGGCTCCATCAGGCAGAATGCTATTTGCTGTAACTAAAAGGGAAGAGCTGGACTGTGTTGGAAGTTTGGCATGCAGTCAGTAAATTACATACGGCCAGTGATTTTCAGTTGTGTAAATTGACATGGTCCAGTAACAAGATCTGTAATGGCAGTCTATCACTGACTTGAGGCCACGACACATTTGACAAATTTTCCAGCGATTTTCAATCATAGCCTACATTTACCTAATCTTAACAAGTCAGAGGTACTTGGTGGTGCACTTCGGTGAAGGCCATTTGTCTAGTTTTTCATATCCCATCAGCTTATTCCAACTAGTCTGCAACTCATTCCAACAACATCAAACATTTGAGTTCATTTTGGGTTGTAGGGGCACCTCAATGCGCATGACAGCTGACAACCAATGAATGTTAATCCAAACGTACAATGCACATCATGCAGTGGTGAAGAATAAGGGATGTGGGCGTTTTGGACAGCCTGTCTGATGTGTCATGTTTTACGTACCACCATAGAATAGAGAATAGAAAAAGGGGACGAGTTTGTGGCTGAATTCACTATATCTGTTAATCCTTTGTACACCACCGGCTCCATTAGGCAGCATGTTGCTTGGCAGTCAGAAAAAGGGCCAAGCAAGACTGTGCTGGAAAGTCTTCACACAGTTTTTAAATTTGAAATGGTCAACAATTTTCAATTGTGTGAATTGACACAATCCATTGATAAGATCTGTAACTGCAGTCAGCAATCATGACATACCCTATGACTAAAAGTAGCATAAAGTGATATAGGCTTTAGTAAATTAAACAGACTTATCAGAACAATTTGTACACAAGAATATCCTACAATGAAATAATCAAGTATTTTTTTTTTTTTTACAGTATATAGCATTTGTCATGTTAATCACCAGTACAAAGTTCATTGATTTACTGTCATCAAATTCTAAAAAAGGCTCATACAGTGCTGTTGTGGACAGGGCAGCTCTTACAAATGACCACTGACCTTTGGTTGTGTACTGAGTTTTTATTATGACCAATGGACTTCATTTTACATCAAGATCAAAAACAACATGCTCATAGATAACACAGTAGAGTGGGGACTGGCCATGTAGTTAACAACTTTACTGCCTCAATAAATATGCCAAGAACTGACCTGATACTTGAATAAGTCATGGAAGTGAATGATCCATATGGTCTAAATGTGTTTGTAAACTTCTTTTGTTTAGAGTTACTGATCTAATGCTTTTATCCAAAGTAGACAATAAATCAAAAATATACAGAACAACTGTTTACATATTTTGTCTACACTTGGAAGCACTGTAGATGAAGAGGCTCACACAAGGTGACGACGAGGGTCTGTAGGATGAGGATGTGAGTAGTGAACTATAGAACTGCACAAAAAAAAAAATTATGGCCTCAAAGGTTGCAAACCACTTGCATGCGTCTTCAGGTGCACCTGTGAAATTACTCTGTGTGTTGTAGGACACAGGTTGAAAAAAGGCACTGGGAAAAATAAGTGATGTGAATACAGACAGACAGACAAACAGACAGACAGATAGATAGATAAGGTACTATATCAGGGGTGCCCACACTTTTTCGGCTTGCAAGCTACTTTTAAAATGACCGAGTCGAAATGATCTACCTACATTAAAAATTACATACATACATATATATATATACATATACATATATATATATATATATATATATATATATATATATATATATATATATAAATCCACACACAGTGGAACCTCTAGATACGATCACCTCTGTATACGAGAAATTCAAGATAAGAGGAAAGTATGAGCGAAAAATTTGGATCTAAGTACGAGCATTGGCTCGTGTAACGAACCAGGCTGTAGTTATGCGTGACCCGTTTCCCGATCCGCCTCGACTCGGGGATTCACCCAAGCTGCCGCTGCCAGCCTGACAGCTCACTCAGTGTTCCTTATTCTCCTGTAGCATGAGGATCTACGCGTTTGTGCGCTTGTGATTTCATTGTTTCGCTGTAGCAGTTCGCTGTATAAGCGTATCCAAAAATATCACGGACATGCAGACGGAGATTAGGAGATGATTGCCCTCGAGAGGAGAGAGAGAGAGAGAGAGAGTCGTGCAAGCGAGCGAGTGAACAAGAGATAAGGAGAGAGAGAGGCGCGCGCAAGCGAGCGAGAGTGATAAGGAAAAAGAGAGAGAGACGTGTGCGCGAGCGAGCGAGAGAGAGAGACACGAGCGAGAGAGATAAGGAGAGAGAGATGCGCACGAGAGAGAAGAACCATCAGCTCAGTTATGCTCACATGACGCTCAGCCGACAAAGTGTATCCATACTACTTGTATTGCAAGACATCGCTCGTTTTATCAAGTCAAAATTAATTAAAAAATTTAGCTCATCTTACAAAACACCCGCAAACCAAGTTACTTGCAAACCGAGGTTCCACTTGTATATACAGTATTTTTTATCAGTGTTATTTGTTAGGAAAATTGATTTTTATATTGATATTTTGGGGGTTCGGAATGGATTAACTGGATTTCCATTATTTTCAACGGGGAAGTTTGTTCTAGATACGAGAAATTCGCTATACAAGCTCAGTGCTGGAACAAATTAAACTCGTATCTCGAGGTTCCACTGTGTACTGTATGTGTGTATATATATATATATATATATATATATATACTGTATATATATCTCATTTGTGTTGCAGACAATATGCATGGACTTGTTCTTTGAAATAATGTTCAGCTTAATGATTAGAACTATAAAGTATTACTCCACAGACAGATATCAAAGGTACTATATAAAATAAGAGTAATATAGACAAAGATATCTGTAGTAGCATCCACATGAGATCCCAGGACACAATTTACAAGCCACGATTAATCAATTAAAGTTGTTAAATGAAGCAGTTTCATAATACTTAACGCTCACTGCTCTCTTAATTGAGCATGTTGCCTAATCAGTGAATAACTTACGTTGAAGAGGGTTTGGAGAATGAAGGGATGCACTCAGTCTTTAGCAGCTTAGGGTGACCTATAAAATAGGCAGGTTTTTATTCTCTCTTGACTTCTCCTGGATTAATTATTTCATTATCATATTAAGTGAATCAGTTCCCAACTCTTTTCGGTGCAGGAGCTCCTGGCTATCACCAGAGGATCCAGAGAAACCAGCAGTGATAAAACCTGATGGATGGTGGTTGTCCATGAGTGGGGTCAAAGAAACCTGTTCTAAGCTGAGGAATCATAATAACTGCAATCGGCTGCACTGGACTTCACGGTGTGTGGTCATTCCCTAGAAATTCAGGCCTTGAATTTCATGACAATTCTCAATAGTTTTCATTTTTCTCCACCAGGCTGCTTGTTCGTTTTTGACAGTCTTGCTACAAGTCATTTCTCTTTTCACTAGATCATTACACTATCCCAAGAAGCCGAGTGTAATGAATACTCAGCAATTATGTGATTATGTGTTTTTGTTCCTTAATGGTCAGATAGGTGCAGTGCTCTAATAATTTGCACATTTATATTTCTTTACACTGCCTCTGCCTCTTGGAGCAGTAAAACAAGTGGCTGTGTATTGCAGGTTAAAAGACAAACACAATTGACGTTTCACACTTTCTGCAGTCTGTCAATTGCACTCTGGTGATTGAGTGGGACTACTAAGGAGGTGATAATGCAGGCAAAACCACATAAAAAGTTCACTTGTGCACGCTTCATGCAAAGAAATTGATCAACAAAACAAAAACACTTTGTTACCAGAAACCATCGGAGAGGATGAGTCAAGTGAAGCAAATGTACCAAATGCTGAAAAAAAGAAGAAAATGGCAGCAGTGTCTAAAAAGTCGCCTCACGGGAACTTGCTACCCTGTAAACTTTCTCAATTTCTCCTTATTTCTATGTGTGCATTTTATAAAGTAGTGGAAAGCAGAGCAATGAACTCACTTTTCTAATGGGAAAGACATCCTGACTGAGTAGGATTGAAGGCATTCTGTTAATGGCATTAATGCTGCAAATTGACACAAAGCACTTGTAAAAAGAAAAAGAAAAAAGTGTTATTGAAGCCATAAAGCAAAGCCTAATTGACACTTTAGCATTTTGCCTGCTAACATTTTCCACATGGAAATATTTCTTTCTTTCAGGCTGTTGACATGACACCATGATGAACTTAAAAATGCATTTATTGAGGGTATTGCTGACTTTTTTGAGGTGGTCTATAAAGCTCCTGATTTAGTGGTACTGCTTTGTGATTGGCCCTGATGCAATTAAAAAGCTTCTTCCACAGCTCTGTTCTGGACCTTAAAAAGGTAGCATAAAAAAAAAAAAGACTAAATGCATACTGTGCAACCCCCCGAGTTTCTCTTAGTGAGTTCAATATTTCTGATTACTATTACGGTAAAACACTAAATTACGTTAATGCTTTCATTTTATCACTTTCTCTCACTCAGCCTCTCCTTCTTGCTGCCTGTAGCCTTTTTGCTAAAAGGCAACTTCAGTTCATTCATCATCTCCATACGAGACATTTGTGTACAATGAGTCATGCACTGGGAGTAACAGTTGACATATTCTTCAATGAATACAGAGTATGTCAACCTCAGGACTGTGAGGGGATTTGGTAGGTACACACACATTTTTAAGACTGGGAAATTATTAACGACATTAAGCACTTTGTGCAGTTTCATGTACAGTAGGGCTTGGAACAAAACTGCCATTATTATCTATAACAGCTTTATAGGCATGTACAACTATATACACTCACTGAGCAGATTATTAGAAACACCTGTACACTACTTAAGCAGTCAATTATCTAATCAGCCAATCACATAGCAGCAGCACAATGCTTCAAATCAGAGCTGCAGTTAATGTTCACATCAAATGACAGAATGGGAAAAAATATTATCCCAGATAATAGGCGGGGTGGGGGAGGGGTTATGATGAAGGTCAGAGGAGAATGGCCAGACTGTCTTGAGTTGACAGAAAGACAACGGTAACTCAAATAATCACTCTGTACAACTGTGGGGAGTAGAAAAATATCTGAGACTGCACAACACGTCAAACCATAAGCAGGATGAGTTACAACAACAGAAGACCACGCTGGATTCCACTCCTGTCAACGAAGACATGGGAGCTCAGGCTACAGTGAGCAAAAGCTAATCAAAACTGGACAGCTAAAGAATGGAAAAATGTAGCCTGGTCAGATGAATCTCAACTTCTACAGAGGCACATAGAACGCAGGGTCAGAATTGGCTCCAACAGCATGAAACCATGCACCCTACCTGGCTTGTGTCAATAGTTCAGGTGTATATGTTGGGGCAAAATGGTGTTTTTCTTTTTTTTTTTTAAAACTATGATAATACTAGTTAATACCAACTAGTCATTGCTTGAATGTGATGGCCTATCTTTGTATTGTAGTTGGCCATGGACGTCCCTTCATGGAAACAATTTACAAATCTTCTAACGGCTATGGATATGTTATATACATATGCACAACTATACATGTACAGTTGTTTCCAAACAATATTTTAACATGTGGAACAAAGGGAAGTTAAGGGACTTGCCTAGTGAGCCAAAGGTAAGAACTGAGCCAACAACTGGGTTGTTTTAAAAAAACTGTTCCTTATCCACTACACCATATTGGAGAAAGCTGCCATAGCACCAGGATTGTGAATGCAGTTTCACAGATGTTCAAAACTTGATGCACTTTCAAAGACAATCTAATTTAACTTGGTCTGTTGTCATATAACGTTAGCCTCAGAGCATTTTTACAAATTTAAAAATAACAATAACAGAAAAACTACTTACTGATACAACATTTACATTTAAAAGCCTGAATATCTACAGAATTTAAATGAAAAACAAAAGAGAGAATTCCAATTAAAACTAAATACTAGTAATAATTAACTGAATCAGAAGCAGTTTTTGTTCACAACTGAAACTAAGTGACATTCTAGTAACTTTATAAAATGTGATGTACTTTCATGCACGGCTAAGAGGGATAGCGTTTTAACGAAGCTTTGTTTCATTCACACCAATGCTCGGGACAGCTTGTGTGCAGATTCAGGGGTAACTGCACTCAGATCTGGGTGCCATTTCTTAGGCTGTTAATTGTAGGCACTTGCTCACACTGAGTACTTTTCACTGCCTTTCCAGATTAAGACTGAATGCACACTGCAGAGCCATTCTGTATATATCCACAATATGTAACAGACTCTTGGATTGGGCATTAGTCTTGTTGTGTCTAGACTGCCTGCATGTGCTACCAAGACACTGCAAATGATCTAAAATGCAGAGGCATGTCTTGTGTTCAACCAGTCAAGACAGGTGCATGTCACTCCTCTTCACAGGTCACTCACTCTACCGTACAGCAGGACGCACTACATTCAAATCCTTGATATTTGCCTACAGAGTTGTGAATGGGTCAGCACCTATGAATATGGAGCTCTCACGAGTTTATCTGCTCCTTCTCATCCACTCAGGACTGCTAGTAAATGGTGTCTAGTGATGCAGCTGCTGAATGGCATGCAGTTTCAGTCCAGACTCTCTTCATGTTTAGCTAATTGCTAGTGGAAAGAGTGGCTCACCTCCACCTGAACTGCTGACTGTGTTTAAGAAGCACTTGAAGACCCTCTTATTCTGTGAATACCAATGTAACTGCTCATTACTTTTATAGGTTGTCTTAATTAAGGAAAGAATAACTAGTCTTGTGTTTGTTCTGTTTAAAGGTCTTCACTTGTGGTGATCAAAGTAGTTATCTTTTCTGTGACACTTGCTTCAAAACACTCCCACAGACTTGATTATGTTGCCCTCTTTTGTAACTGGCTTTGTATAAAATCATTCGCTAAGTAAAGAAATGCAAATGTGAGGGATGTTTAGGACTAGGAGGTGATTCGACTTTCGCTTGGCAGCAGAAACATTTTCTCTGGCTGGCATTGTTTTTACTCCCATTCAGCACTGCATGCATTTTCAGTCTTTTATGAATGGATGCTCTTTTGCTGACAAGCAGGACGGAGAGCAGTTCTATACTGCAGCTTAGATGTGGGTTTTACTTTAACTCATATTTGAGGCCTCGCCTTTTTTAGTAGAGCTACATAGAACACACTTTTACTCCCACTTGAAATAGTCACCTGGGACTGGAAGGGGTTTCATTTAGAAACCGTGTGGCATTTGAATGAAACCCTAGACTGGCTACACATTCACTTACACTTAAGGCTCCGAGAACTGTTATTGATACTTGGGAACAAGCAGAGGCAAACTCCCACTTGGGAGTGCTTTGTTAAGTCAGATGTGAGTGGACCTTTTAGATGTGACTCTGTTTTGGATCTTAGATGTGATCCTCTTATATTTTCTGACTAAGTCTCCAGATCAGATCTGCTTTCACTGTCACTTAGGATTTGAAGCACTAATAACAGCTCTGGCCTGGAAGCAGTTTCATAGATTGTCGACACTGGATAGTTTTATTCACACTTGGGACTGTTAGCAACCTCTCCATCTCAGTATGGTTACATTTTTAGACTCATTCGGGAATGAGTATTAAAGGAATACTCCACCAAAAAATATTTTTTATATGTTCTATCCCCTGTAGTAATTGGCAAGAAAAAATGTTTTTGTGGAGAAAGATTCAAACTACAGAGCAAACAGGTCATTTATCAAAAAACAAACAAACAAACAAAAATACTTCACATTAAGCACTAAAGGTTCACAAACACTCTATCCTTCACTTGAAAAAAAAATCATTTGAACAGAAAGACTTCCAACCTTATTTAACTTGATCACAAAGCCTTGTAACATTATTATGGATATTATGGCTAGATTGACCCTCAGAAGCATTGTGAAATTAAGCACTATTTGTCCAATCTGCTTATATTTTGAAAAATCTTTAGCGTCTTTAGCCTTTGTGCTGAAGTAATATTGTTAGGAGCCTCTCTATCATTTTTGAAGGTAGAACAAATATCAAAAATGTCATATTTTCAGAATTTATGTATTTTTTTGCTAAAATATTATTAAATAATTCTGGAAAATGAAAGTAGTGCATAAACAGGAAGCCCTTCACATCTGTAACCGCTCTTGAGTTGAAGAACTGCCTCTCCCCCTCATTCATTGGTCAGGTATCCTGTTTTCAATTTAAATGTGCAGACCTGTGTGAAGAGCTTCCTGTTTGTGTGCTAATATCATTTTTAAGATAGGACTCCTGACCATTGAATGAGGGGGTAAAGGTGAATCTTCATTTCAAAGAGGTAACTACATGTGATTTGCTTTTCCTTTATATGATGTAAGCTGATTTTTCTGGAGATATCTAATTAAAAACATTTTAGAGAAAAATGCATGCGTTTTGCACTTTTTGAATATACGACTGGATAACCAACATGCAGACAATAGGACACAAGTAATGTGAGATTTTGTATTTCTTTTTAGCATTTCACATTGTTTGCCATTGTATAGCACTGACCACTATCTGCTTCTATTACATCATACATGCATAACACATGAAATTAAAAAAATTCTCAGTCATCACTACAAACTACCTGGGGGTAAGTAACAGATAAAAAAAATATTTTTGGGGTGGAGTATTCTTTTAAAGCCTAGCCTTTGAAAACAAAAACTTTTTTTGAAATTAGACATCACAGTAGATAGCATATTTCTGGGGCTCAAAACTCCGTTGTAACAAAAAAGCAAACAAACAAAGCTGAATTCACATTGCACTATGGGATGCTGTCCAAGCAGTGTAACTGTACTCGAGTAGTGGAATTATGCTTGTTAATAGGTGGATGATTAGTAAGGTGTGTAAGGTGATTAGAATCAGTTGTGTATTTCAAGATAGAAAATAGGAATACACTACCTATCTACTTTTGCAAAATTATGTTGCTGAATTAATTATTACAAATTTTCAACGGGGATTGTCTTTCATAGGAACTCAAAAAACTTGATGGTATCCTTAAAATACAAAAGATTTGTCTAATAACTGCTGTTTTCTTTGATATCATTTAAAAAGTTTGGTAGGAAGCTATAATGTTTTTGCAGTTTTACAACTTAAAAGCGCCGTGACACTGAAACTTCAAAGCTACTGAACCATAACTTCAAAGAGAGTTTGAACTTATTGAAATTTTTCTTTTTATATCCTCATGACAGACACTTTCTTGTTTATGGACACAATGCAAAACCAAGATGCAAAAGGAAAAAATCCATGCGTTTAAATGACAAACACAGGGGAGTGTAAAGAATACAAATGCCTGACAGATGTGGCCATAAATGGCGACCCCAGGCACAAGACACCAGCAGCATCAGGAAAAGAAGTGCACAAAAAAAGAGGCAAATCTGATGAAGGCAGGATGCTTCTTGACAGAAATGACTACAACATTAGAAATCCCAAAAGGGTTTGTAAGGTGCACAAATTTTCATCAGCTCTCCAGGGACCCCATAACACAGTGCTTAACCCTTAGAAATGATTACTTTTCTGACTTTACTATATCCACAACAAATGGCTAGTAGTATATTGATAAGACCATGTATGTCACATTAGACATTTTCTCCAGTAATTTTCAGTCACAACCTTCATTTACTTCATCTTTAGCGAGTCAGAGGCAGATGATGTCATTCTCTCATGACCACCAGTCACAGAGCATAAAATACCCAGCAGGTACCTACAAATAATCCACAACTCACTGTGACAGTATTAAACAGGTCTGACTTTGTCTTTAGTCGCAGGGGAAGCTCTGTGTGCATGAGAGCTGACAACAAACGAATTCTAATCTGTACCTACAATGCATTTCATGCAGCAACAATGAAGAACGACGCAGGGTTTTGGACCTTACAAAACACAAGGGGTCTATCTGTCTGATGTTTTGCAATTTACAGACCACAACAGAATGGAAAAAAGAAAAAGAAGGGCAGAGATTGTGGCTCAACCCACTGTTGCTGATACTGTAACTTTTCATTCAGCAGTGGCTCCATCAGGCAGCACGCTACTTGCTGTAAGTAAAAGGGACGAGCTGGACTGTCCTGTAAGTCCGGCTTGCAATCAGTAAATTCAGCATGACCAGCAATTATCAGTTGTGTTAACTGACATTGTTCTGCAAAAAGATCAGTAAATCAGCAACTGCATTCAGAAAGTCTGACATGTCCCACTACTAATAGTCGCTTAATGTACAGTATATCAGCTTATGGTGCAGTGGTTATGGAGGGGTGAAACTCAGAAAATATGGCACTGGTAGAGTGGCAACAAGCATGCTAAAATAGCAACATTCCTTTCTTAGAATTTAAAGACCATTTTTATTTTTTTCCTTTTCTATATGTATGACACTTTATAAATTATACTACTGACATGCATTTGAATATAAAGGAAAGTGAAACACAAAAAAAGGTAATTAAACATAGTATATAGTGCCTTAGGATGAGTGATCATGCAAATGATGCTGCTTGTATGAAAGCATTTGTTTGATTTATCAGTTCATAGAAACAAAAATGTAAAGTCAGTCTGTTGGTAATAACACTCCAAGTATAATGACAGCTCTGGAGTAAACCTTTTTTTATTTTGTGTCCACACACCTGTTAAAAATGAAGAATGCCTAGAGAAGAGGAGAGGAAAAAAGCAGATGAAGCAAGTGTGGCAACAATTCTCACACGTTCATCTAAGGCAGTGACAAAGACGACACTTGAGCAGGTGTTTCCTGTCATAAACCAAGTGACTGTATGTCTTAAGACATCTTATTACAGCATTTAGCAAGGACAAGTAATCAACTCATTGATTAGATAGATAGATAGATAGATAGATAGATAGATAGATAGATAGATAGATAGATAGATAGATAGATAGATAGATAGATAGATAACTTAAAAATAATGGGGTTCCTTGTAGATCCATTGCTTGACAAAGAAGAACTGCATTCTTTGTATATGAATTTGGTTTGTTGGTGTTTGTAAAGGCTCCTAATATGCAGTCAAAACAGAAATCTTTAATATCCAGTAGGCTAGCTAGCAAGATACTAACAGATAAAGAAAACCTGAGCTTAGTCTGAGTTATTCAAATCACAAACCCACTGGTATTTCACAAAATCTGCTATTATCTGTTCATAGGTATTTATGAGCCTTTTACAGATCTAAATAAATACAAGTTCTTTCTGGAAACTTTATGCAAATGGCTCCTGTGAGCATACACTTCATAGATTCAAACTCTGATGAAGAAAACCAAGAAATGTCTTTTAAAAGTTTCCTTTGAAGCTTAAAAAAAGAACAAAAGACATAACTAACCCCCTGGTGTAGCATCTAAAGCTGAGATTTTAGTTTATAATGGATTGATGCGTTGTTATGATTGTCTAATTGGATTTAACCACCTTTATTTCCAGCTGTATTCCTTCTTGGAGAAGGACAGGTGTAAGAGGAAGAGTATCGAAGGAGGTAAAAAGAGACAGATCTAGTGCATGAGCGGTAATTTACTCCAAAGAAATGGGAGAATGCTTTCATGGTTAATATTATATACTGTGTTCACAATTAACTATGTGACCACCCTGTGTATTTTATAAATAGGTCATTGTAGGTCACTTCACATCTCTTGATCATAGTTACACTGATCTCTCTCTCTTTGTGTTCTTTCAAAGGGCTTCAAAGACACTTTTCAAAGAAAACCAGAAGCCTGCATTTACATGTCTTAAAAGGTCTAAACGACTGACAAACTTTTCAATCTCTCCCCTTCATCTTCTCTAATGTCAGCTTTTCCTAACCTTTTCTTTTTTTCACCTTCCCTTGCTTGATTTCACCCTTTCAGTTTGCAGACCTAACAAATGCTATACAGCAGAAGCGTTGTCTTTAACTTTCTTTTTCAATGTGAAAATAACCTTTAACCTCCTACTCCCTTGCAGATGCATGCCGAAGCTGCTCTAAACTACTCCTGCTTTATACTTATATACATTCTTTAAATTCTGATTTAACAACAATGCCATTTTCAATTCTTTGTGAAACAGTTCTAAGGTGTTTTATTTGTATGAGATATTTTTTACTTTTTTATTTTCTGCCTGATGATGGTTATCTGCGGTGCCCTCTGTTACCTATTTATTTATTGACTAAAGTAAGGTAACTGTACCCGCCCTTTCTAGCAATTTATGGTTGAAATCAAAGGTAGTTGAGCTTTTCAAACAAGTCAGTGTTCAAGGTTTTCTACAAACTCTTGGTAAAGGAACACTATATAAGATTTTTTCATTGGGACTAAAAATCAGTGTTATATAAATCAGAAATGATGGTGACACTTTATGGATTTAGATGTATTTATTCATTATGAAAGGATCTGTACAAAATAAATGTATATTCATAGTAACTTATATATCAGAATATGAGGACTAGCCAGTGAAACAACTTACTCAGGATGAGCTGGGGACCAGAAATTTACAAACTGCGGTATACAGTAGGTAATGCATTCCTTTATCTTTAACAGTAATATATTACTGTATAAACTTCAGAAGGATAGATTTGTGTAGTACACAGTCATGCATGCACGTTGGAGCACGTCCTTACAGTCTCTGTTGAGGTATGTAATACTAACTCACCGGGACGAGAGGGGCCGCTATCACCAACAGTGTCCTCTCCTTCTCTCCTTACAGTGATAAGAAACTACCCAATGAAGGCAACTGACTCTGCCCCTTCTTGTTCAGCCCCCAGGAAGGAGGGGCTCTGATACCAAAGTAACCTGACTATTGGCTAACTAGTCTAAATATCTTGTGTTGAATTTGATTTCCTGCCTTGCAGGGCACACATGCTAAAGAGCACTTCAGTTTCTTTGTTTTGGACAATAAGTGGGTTGAAAGATCCAGTTGGGGACCCGATTATTTTCCAGTTCGTGGATCTGTCATTCCTGCACCCGGTCACAACATGTTGTAAATAACCAAAAATGCTGAAAAATCAGAGAAGGGATATGTCAATACTCGTTGTTCAGGCAAGCAGACAGAAACATTATGAAACAAAAATGACACAAGTGCCTGACCAGTAAGGGTGGCTCTGCTGGTTTAGTCACCGCCAACTGTATTGTGTGTTTGGATAAACCATTTACTTTATACAGAACAGGCTTCTTACTCAAGTGTGAGCTGCACAGGTCACATTAAGAGGATAGCACAATTATTAAATACGGAAGACAAAGATTAATTGTTGCATTTTTGTAAAATTACTTTTGGCCAGGTATTTTTCTTTAATTAATTAGCTTTGTTAAAGATTGCGGATTTTTCTTCTTATTTGTAAAAACACCAGCAATACCAATTACCCAAAGCTTAGCAAAGGGAGGAACTTTGCAGTGGCTATTAAAGCATTTCCTTAGTTATGACATTCCTTTATTAGAATAGACCCAATTACAACCTGTTTGAGTGCAAACATTGTTCTTACATTGAGCAATATTTGCATCCCTGGAAAGCTTTATTATTTTAAAAGCAGCTGGATTAAGGAATTAATTCGGAAACCTACTCCATTAGTTTAATATGTGCTAGCAATCACTTAAGCCTTATAACAGCATCTTTGAATCATGTGCGTTATTGCTCAGTCAGTCATTGTTTATGGTTTTCATTTGGATCTTGTTTTTCCATTATATTTTCCACAGGCTGATGCCAATGAAGTAGAAAGCTCTATTCTCCATCTAACACTTATTCATGATACTACTGCATGCCGAAATAATTTCTGATCTGTAACTGGTGAGATCAAATTTCCAAAAGACAGCTAATGATCCATATCTATGATCTACACAACATTAAAAATGACTCTACATTATAAGCTGTCGACAATTACGCTTCTCATTATTATTGTGTTGTTCACTATGATAGCTTTTTCTGTTGCAGTTAAAGATGATGCCAAAGAGGATGTGTGTTTGACTCACCTTCACATCTTTTGCCCATTAGAACTGATGTAAATGCCTGCTTCATTTATAGTGAAGACAAGTTTTCTCTGTCCACAAAACGGTGCTTTGTGACAGGCCTTCTTGAAAACCCTCAGTGTTCAATTGTGCATATGCCTTTCATCTAAATAACACAGAGCAACAGGTGGTTGTTTTTGTTAACACGGGAGAAACAATTTGTTTAACTTCTGTTTTGTATACATCTGACACCAAGTGTAATATCTTGGCTTTTTTATGATTGAAAACCAAGCTAAAAAATTGATCAGTAATATGAATAATGGAAGATAACACTGTATGGCCCATGTGGACGCTCCTCCAAATGACAGAGTTCAGGTGTTTCATTGTTAACTGTCAAATCAAGCACATAGCCATACAGACTCCATTAGCAGTAGAATGGGTCATGCTGAAGAGCTTAGTGACTTTAAACCTGGCACTGTCAAAGGATGACACATTTGCCAGAAGTCCGAATGTGAAAGTTTGATCGATTTGTTCTTAACTCAATTTTTCTTTTTGTAAAAACTTGATTGATTTGTATGGATTGTAATAAAATTAATAAAAAGGATGTGAAAATTTTGCTTTGATAGATTTGTACCGCTCAAATGGAAGTGCTGGGGAGAAACAAAAGCTCAGCCACAAAGTGGTACATCACAAACACTTACAGAGCAGGGAAGCAAAATGCAGACATGCATAGTGTGTAAAAATCGCCTCTCCTCTGTGACATCACTCACAACAGAATTCCAAACTGCCTCCGCGAGCAACATCAGTGCAAGATCCATTCATCAGAAGTTTTATCAAATGGATTTCCAAGGCCGAGCAGCTACACATAAGCATAAGGTTATTACACGCAATGCCAAACACTGCTTGGAGAGGTGTAAAACTCGCCACCTTTGGGCTGTGGTGTGGTGGACACAAGTTCTCTGCAGTAATGAATCACACTTTATGATCTGGCAGCCTGACAGATGAATCTGATGTTTTGGCGGATGCCAGGAGAACAGTTTTTTTGGGCTGCACGGTGCCTACTGTATAGTTTGGCGGAAGAGGGATAATATTAGGGTTTGGCTAAGGCCCCTTCGGTTCCAGTAATGAGTACTATTGATGCTACAGCATACAGAGAAGTTTCAGACAACTTTGTGGAAGCAGTTTGTGAAGGTCATTTTCTGTTTTAGCACGACTGCTCCCCTGTGCACAAAGCCAGGTCCATAAAAAACTCGAGAGGCCTACACAGAGCCCCGACCTCAACCTTACCCTACATCCACCTTTGGGATGAATGGAAACGTCAACTGCCAGTGAAATCTTCTTGTCCAACATCAGTACCCAACCACACAAATGCTCTTTGGGCTAAATGGGCACAAATTTCCATAGATACACTCCAGAACATTGAGGAAATCCTTCCCAGAAGAGTGGAGGTTGTTACATCCTTAAAGGGGTGCAAACTCCATATTAATACCCACTGTTTTAGAATAATAGGTCAAACAAACTCATAGAGGTGTGACAGTCAGGTGTCCACAAACATTTGGCCATACAGTATACCCATAACCCGTCAATCCACTAGGTGAGACAGGCAGTTGCCCAGGCCGCTCTTTATTAAAGTTAAGGGGATTATGCTCAGGACAGTGAAGTGCACTGTTAATGTAACTCAAGCTGCACGTGCTGAATACCTTTACTTATGCCTGTGCTATGGACGCCAAAGGCATCATTTTAGTAACTCAAGAGACATGTCCCTTCCATTTGAGATTCTGCCTCGAACACCAGTATCCTGGAGTCATCTTTTCTCTGTTGCAGATGACAATTTGATTTGGCACAGAGTGGAGAACAGAGTATTTATAACAGTGAAGAGTGCATTATGATTGTTGTCCAAAATTGTAACTGGTGTGTCACACATCTGCACATAGGGGATTAGCTTAAGGGCTCTGTTGATAGTAATTCCTTGTTACTCTAGAGATTTGTGCTGTGAGCTAATCCCTTTCCTCTTCCTCCCTCTCAAGACTGGAAGACTGATGGCTAGATCACTGCTATATCACTTCCAGTATCTGCCCACCTGAACCTGCTCTTCCTGCGTGAAGGACAGATAAACAGAAGATCCACCATTTTTGCTCGGCTCAATTTCATACTCGCAATTACTGTGCTACTTTTGTCAATTTTCAAATCTTCAACTATAAGGGCACCCCAGCTCTTTATCTTGATCAGTCTCATCTTTTACAGGTGTAACTTATATGAACAAGGTTTTTATTATGTGACCCAAATTCTAACAATAGTTAATTGGTATGATGTGCCAGTTGGAACCATGGCTAACTGCTCCCGTCTGACTTTATTCCCATGGATTACCATCTACATGTATTAGTTTACCTAGCTACAGTTTGAATAGACCCTATAATCAGCCAGCATAGTCTCATTATAACTGACTAACTGATACAGTCTTTCTGCCAGTTGAAAGAAAACCAGTGCACACTGCTACTATCAACGTTTCTTTTTCTCAGTTGAAGTAAGAAGTCTTTCTGTCTTTACTGCTTGCCTCTCTCAGACAACAGGCACAGCAATTTCAAGAAAAGCTTATTTCACATCCCCAGGAGATTGGAATACCTTCTCTATGCATTACATGTGCCTCTTCTTGTAGCTTTTGCCCTGTGGCTTTGGGTTATTAAAGCCACATGGTTATTTCTGTAGGGTCAAACAGCAGTATTAGCTTTCGTTTAAAAATGTCAGCATTGAATGTGTAAGCCTCATTTTCATTTAAAACATTTTGCAAATATGATAGCATTTTAAGCAAATATCAAATGTAACGGATTTGCTTATTCATTTATACTAACTATAATCACAAACCTCTTGTAGGTAAAGGAACTTTATTACATGCCCATTTCCCGGGTTGCTGTTGTCTAGGCTCATTTTTATTGAAATTTTATATTTCTTTTTCAAAACATATTCATATATTTTTAATACTGAAATGTTGCTCTGCTCTTTACTTTTTGCTTCTTATTTTAGCCTACTAAAAAATTTATTGGCAGCTGGTTATCAAAAAGCCACACTTCAAATGTGGCTTTGTATTAGTAACTTTGGCAGACGTTGCTGGTAAGATTATCCCTTATTCTAAGTAAGGAATAAATAACAATTTAATCATTTTATTTTTTAGGTATATATATATATATATATATATATATATATATATATATATATATATATATATATATATACATATATACAGTCTCCTCAGTCCATCCATCCTCAGACTGTCTCTCCCTAACAAAAAATCTGGAATCATCCTGGCAGGGTTCTACCTCCATCCATGCTGTCTCCCCCATGATGGCTACCTGACCAGTCTGGATGTCACTCCACTTCTCACGTCTACTATATATAAACACACACACACACACACACTGTATGAAACAACTGGTCACGAGGCCTTAAGGCTTACCTAGTAGTATAACCAGGTAAATATTTCCTAGAGTTCTACAATTTTTGAAAATGAAGACCGAATATTCAAGGTATTAATTTTATAGCATGTTCAATGTTCATGAAAACAATTATTGCATGAAGGTTTTTCTGCTGAAAGCTCAAAAGCGTATGCCTGTACTCAGTATTTTGAGGACGTTACTGCACCATACCTAAATAATTTTAACAGTATAACTTATACTGTAATGTTACAGCCGTACTCAATGCCACCCACCATTTCCACCTATAACACCTACGATTCAATATTGTTGCCCACCGAGTTGTCTAAAGCTTCAACACAACATTTGGATGGTTTATCTGTAATAGTTGACCATGGTTTAATATAAAAGTGTTAGCAGCTGACAATCAAACAAAAGGGAAGCTGAGACAGGTTTAAAACAGCTGAAAACCATAATATGACACAAAAATACAAAGATATACCAAAAAAGCACATTGTGAAACATAAGTCAGGAAAAACAAAAGCCAAAGAATCTTAAAGGAGCTACAAGAAAGAGAAATGATGAAGTAAAACAAATTAAAATAATAATGAAGTAGCTGCAATGGAAATAGAGGTGTTTAAAGAACCACAATAGGAGATATTTGGCAACAGGTGACAATGCCTGCTGAAAGCGTGAGGTGTCAAATGTGCAGTTTCAAGGGTAACTTGACCTCTTACCATTGGTCCTCCCATTCCACATTAACACATTCTCTCTCCCATAGGCCATTAATCAGAATTTGCATGATATGCAAACTGATTCTTCCACAGGAGTTTTTTACCGTAACTCTTTCCTGAACTCTTCCTGATGACCACCTAACCTACGCAAGCTTCTAGTCTGCTGCTCATTTCATAGAGGAGAGCCACATTACCTACCAGGAACTGCAAGAGGAGCTGCAGTGTCACTGGCAAATACAGTATGTCACCAACAATACCCTTGGCATCTGGTCCCTCTGGTAAATTCATTACTAAACAATAGGCCTATGCCAGTCTAAAAATAATTCTTGCATTTCTTGTGGGAAGTGTCCAGCCATCTGCAGAGGTGAAACAGGGATATGTCAAGCAGACCATTTCAGGGAGCATGTTTGAGCAGTCAAAATCAAAGACCTTACACAGCATACTGCAGATCACTTCACATCCCTTGATTATAGCCACACTGATCTCTCTGTAGGTGTTCTTTAACAGGGCTTCAAAGACACACAAGATGCTAAGCTCATTCTCACTCTGGGATCTCATATTTCTCCAGGTCTTAATGACCGACGATATTTTAATCTTTCCCTTCATCTTTTGCTGAAACACAGTCTTTAACCTTCTTTCCTTTTTAGCATGGACATAACCTTTAACCTTTTTTCTTTAAAAATACAGCTTTATGCTTTAGCTTAATTTACAATAAGACTAGGTCCACTGCTCTGAAATGCTTGGAGTACAAGAATCTCCTCCATAACTCAATTTCCAAGGATAGCTGAGTAAGACTGGCAAACTGTGAACCAAACTACACACAAGAGTAAATATGTGGAGTCTGATCAATTATTACTATACAAAGAGCCTTTGAATGAAATGGCCATTTCTCCATTTATGCTATAATTCACAGCACTATTTATCAAAAGAGAAATGACCACAGACTTAAGATGAAAAAATAATTACTCCAATTAAAGAAAGAAAGAAAGAAACTCTTAAAAATTGTGCATATGTATCAGCTCTTAGAGTTAAGTAGATAAACCAGATGTAAATTCCTGTAATCTTGTCATTGTTAAAACTCAAAGATTGTCATTCATATTCAACTTCATACTTTTTATTTACCACTGCAAAATAAACTTTGGTTCAAATTTGCTTCAAAAACACCTATTTAGCATTAAGAGGCAAAACACTTTTTTGTGTTAACATCAAGTATTTTCACCTTTCTTGCTATGACTGGGAGGTGGATGTGCAGCAGCTCCGCTCCTTCTCCATGGGTAATTGGTGCAACCTAATTGTATCTTCCAGGGTAACTGGTGTATACTTATTTATTTACATCTCCACGGGTAACTGGTACAACGCACAGTAATTGAATCTCCATAGGAACTGCTAAGATTAGCCTTTATTTACAAAGGAAGGTGGTATATCTAATTGCACTTTCATGGACAAATGATAGTGTCTATTTTCATCTCCATGGGTAACTGGTGCAAACCAACTGCATCTCCATTAATAACAACTGAAATTTAACTATATCTGCAATGACAACTGGGGTAACCTGCTTGTAGCTCCATGGGTTATCTCCATTTGAAATTGGTGCAAACTATTTGCATCTCTGTTGGTAAGTGGGGCAGGCTACCCGTACCCCCAAGATTCACTGTTCAGATATAATTGCATCCCTAAGGGAAAAAGATGTAACTAAATTAATTCTTCAGTGGTGCATTCTAACTGTATCTGCAAGTATAAATGCCAGTGTAATACACTGTATCTATATAACAAAGGCTAAGTGATGTAATCCAGTTACATTTCTGTAAGAAACTGGTATACGTTAATTGTATTTTCCGGGATAAGTGTTGTCATTTATTTGGATTTCTTTGTGTATCATTGGCAAAGCAATTGCATTTGCACGGACAATTGGTGTTCTATTAACATCAACAGTGTAGTCTGGAGAATCTACCCATACCTTATGGCAATCTATTATATCAGGTAATTGGTCTAATCCAATTACATCCTCAAAAGCGATGTCTCCCCATTAGTAATCAGTAACACCTAAACTCTGGTACCAAAGGATACTGTATGTAGTACTGTGTAACTCGAAGGCTCGGAGGTTTTAACTGGTCCACTCTTTTGGGGAAATGTATGAAATAAAATGGCTCTACAGGTTTAGAACATTTTTTAGTTTTCTACTTTGCATTTTACTTCTATATAAATGGCTGTTGGGTGATGAAGTCAAGTTAAGGTCAGATATTAAATCTTCTATGTTCAAAACATTGAGAAACACTATCTTTAGCTTGGTGTCTCTCTGTGTTTATGTCTGTCTATGGAAAATGTAAATTGATATTCATGGCTTAAATTTACAACTGTTATCAGAAAATGATGTGGTATTTTGTGCTGCATAGAATTCCTGGTTGACTACATTCCAACAAAGTGAGAATATTTTAGAACAAACAGTTTGTGAGATATAAGCCTTGAATGCTAAGACCTATATACAATGATAGGAAATGTCAGGAAAAAAAACTGACCTATCTTCTTCAAACAAAAATGCATCACATTGGACTTGTTACAGGCTTCAGGCCTGTTGTTTTTAGTCCAGTATTTATCTCCATATCCTTCAAAAACAGTTTGACCTATGTCTGGTAATAACTGCTGTAAAATTATGGAATTTAACTGTGAGTTTTGCAGTCAGCTCCATTTAGTCATGGAACCAGGCATATTGATTTGTACCATTTTTTGCACAAGTACTTTTTGAGATACATAATTTATTTAAATATACATATATCTGTACAAAAATGTCTACACACACTCATTCACACACTCAAAGAAAATTAAGCGACAATAGTTGATGGCTTGTTTGCCCTACCAGAGCAAATGCTAGATGATAGGACTAAATCTCTGTAATGTGGCAAACAATCCGTTAACATCTGTTAGAAATGTTTTCTATAGTTAAAAAAAGTTAAAATATCTTGTGGGCGCTGAGATGTAGCGTTGGTGTTGCGCCGCACAGTAGAGTGGGGTCTGGGGCAGACTCAGTTGACATTATTAAAAAGCGCTCTGCTTTCTACTTACAGCCTGTATCATACAGACAGTAAAGATTAAAAAAAAAAAAAAAAAACTAGATAGATAGATAGATAGATAGATAGATAGATAGATAGATACTTTATTAATCCCAAGGGTATGTATGGTAATGTAAAATACCAACACTTTTCCAGGGATATTGAAAGTGAATTTGCTCTAACTTTGTCACCTGTATTTAAGAGGGAACTGGGTCTATAAGACTGATCTCTCTTCTTTTGTTTGACAGATAATGATATCTGCCACTGTGCTTATAACAACACATTTCTTATGGCTTCTTTAAATATTGACTGCCTTAGTAATGATAGTTTATATTTTCTAAAATGCAAAGATTTATAGCTCCTACTGGAGCTTTTGAACTGAACCAAATGGGTCTGAGAATAGTATGTACAGTAAATTTCAGGTCTGTCTCTATTCATGTACTTTGAATGTAGTGGACACTCTCACAAAGCATCACTTGAGGAGTTAGCACTATATGTTACGAGTATCAGAAATGCTTAAAATACGTTTGTTTCCAGACACTGTATGTTACTGAAATACAGATGACCAGGAGATGAAATGCAAAGTAAAGAAAATGCCAAAGCCAGTGATCTGTCCTATCGCTCACTGCTACCAAAATATAGTAAGGAGACAACGGCAAGAATCAGAAACCAAGGAAGCTAAAGCACAAGCACTAAACACATACAATTAAAATTTTCTTTTTTGATGAAATCCGCAAAAGGGCATGCTCGATACACTGCCTCTTATATCACAATGATTACATTAATTATGGTATTTTCTGAGGTGTTCTCCATAGCAACCGACACCACCAGATGTTGCACAATAAAAAAAAAAACAGAAAAAGAACAATTATTTTTTTATAATTAAATTAATAACTAAAATAATAATTGAAAAAGTTACCAAGTAAACAAAAGCCATACTACAGTGAAAATATTCTTTCATCCAATTACTTTGGATTATCAACCAAATGGCTGGGCTACTTGTGTACCTTATAGAAGAAAAATGAGCAGATGGGTAATAATTGTAGCAACCACTAGTGCTAAAAATGATGCTCATCTTGACACCTATAAAATTAACTTTTGAGATTTTATAACAGATTTTAGGGTAGCGACAAGCATCAACTAATATTCCTGTTGGGATATTAGCAGGATGAATTTTAGTGACATGGGATACAATTTTGTCTCAAGTATTCCAGTTTCTTTTTCACAATACATAACCTCTACACTTTCTGTTCTGGTCTAAACACACATGTATAGTGTCTTCTATGCTTCAGCTAGTAGTGAAAATGCAGAAGCAATTTAAAAGATTGAACTGGTTGGTACTGTTGCTGTTGGTAGTAGTAGTAGTAATATTGTCATTTATAAAACAAGCTTTTACTTGCATGTTTGTACAGAGAGTATCTGGAACTCTAACTTACAGTATATTACAGCCAAGGTAGTTAGGGTATGGATACTTCTTGCTTTTATTATGGGTAATCAGTATACTTTTTCATTAATTCAGTACAATGTTTCCACTGAATGAGTGCTCGCTCCTAGTTTGGATTGATTACTCCCAGTAACTTGCACCACCCACACACATCCCATCAGGTTGACTGGTATCTTTAAACTGTTAATGTGGCAATGTGTGTGCTTTGCAATGGACTGCTACACCTTAAAGGGTGAATTCTTATCTGTGGGCCATTAGTTGCATTTTGGGCACACCTTAACGATGAAGTTTATTTAAATATTTTAAATCAGTATTTCCCTAATGTGGGATCTCAATCAAAGTTTAAAAAAATGCAGTGATCACTTTAATGTTTTAGGGAGCTACAGACTGCAGACTTGCACCCAGTTATATGGAGTAGCCAACAAACATGGATAAGTTCCTCCAATGTCTCAAAGTATCATCTACTGCCAAACTCTTCAAATTCTGTAACTTCTTCGCAAGATTCATCCCAAACACCTGAACCAAACAGGAATGTTAAATGAAAATACAAACCAGATTTTCTGAGGTATAGATTTACCACGAAGCGTGACGAGTGATGGCTGTTATGTGTTATCTGTTGTGTGGTATCATCAAAAGAAAGCATTAAGCCTTCAGCTCTAAAGACACTTGGAAACAAAGCATGCTACTTAAAAAATAAAAGTCTTCAGGATTCACAAAAAACAAACATTCTAGCACGCCTGTAAAACAAGTCAGCAGGCACTCAGCGTATCGTCTTATTGCACATCGAATTGCCAAATATAAGACAACACACACAATTGCAGAACAGTTCATCTTGCCTTGTGCAATAGACATCTACAGTAAAATTCTAGAGGAGTCAGACACCTGCAAACTCAAACATCGCTGCACTCAACAGACACAAATCAGTAAAAACCAGACTGTGAAAATCAGACAAGTCCAGGTTAACCATTAAAACGACAATCAGATGCTAAATTTGATTCAGTATTACAAGACTAGTGTCAAGTTATTATTGGATTTAAACCAGATATACCTCATCTATTATGCACACTGTATTTAAATGTTGAATATGTACTTACTTTGATTTGGTAATGTGTGGCATTCAGGGGAAAATGCTGGCTAGCTTACATTAAAATTGCTGGTAATAAAGGGCCATCATGGAACAAAAAAATATAAAAACTGTGTCCCAAGGCCAAAAAGGCTCAGGTCCACTGTCTTAAAACAATTATTCTGGCACAATACCTGCAAAAAAGCATGACCTTGCCATTGCACTCTTTAAGTTGAAACCTTTCTTCCCCAAAAAACAACATTGTGATTTTGATTAACAAAATTCACCTACACAATAGGGTCGTATGCACTAAAAATCCAGAGTGTGAGAGAATGTGGTGGGTAGCATGGTGAGTAAAACAATGCAGCACACAAAATCTAGCTTAACTTCTTAAGGAAATGGCTGGCACTGTAGCTCTTGTACTACTGTGAAAGGATCTTAAAACCTGGCTTTCGTCGCCTATGACCAAAGGCCTACCTGCATTTTATATTTTCTCATATCCAACAATTATTTTAAAAAAAAATAAATAAAAAACTCCAATATATATTTAATTGACAATTTAAATGGAGAATGACCATTGTACCAAAATCTCTTTGGCTGCCTCCTTAAGCAGGCCAACGGCTGTGTAATGTCAGAACGGGGAGAGCATCACACAAAGAGAGCAGCAGGCAGGACAGGTGCTACAAAGCCCACATGCCCTGCACAAAGCTTACTGCGAGGTGAAGGCAGGGAAGGAAGCAGCCTTGATCGATGATACAATAACTAACAAGATGCAGAGTCATATGGGAACACAGCAGTGTTCTTATTATGTGGGAGGGAGGCCTTTTGAAGAAAAAACAAAAAGGTACAAGTTTCAGGGAGCTGAAAGTGCTTCTGTCAGCTACTGTATGGCTAAATACTAATCCTTCTACTTCTGGCACAATGTCCATTTTCTCCTCCTACTCCTCTAACTATTCCTACACCACAGCACCAAAACATCCTCCAGAGGAGCGCTGCTAATCTGTGCCAGAAAATTTCGATTAACATCTCAAAAACAAATAAATAAATGAATCTTGCATGAAGAACAGGTGCAAGGGAAATGACTGCTATAGCTTGAGTGGATGGAAGAGTGCCAGGACACTGGTGTTTTTAATGCAGAATCGCCCACTGGCAATAAATATTACTCCCTCTAGCAGAATGTCTTAATGTTTTGCTGTAGAAGTGTGGCACTACAGTTGTTAAATATTGAACAACAGCTGTGCGCTGCAAGGCTGCAACACAACTGCATGGTTCATTCTAGCGGGTTTTAAGTCAGGCGGACCAACGAGATTGTGTCACGGCTATGCTGCACATTGGACATGACAGAAACAATTAGTTACATAATATAGACAGCACTCGGCAATTTCACATTAATAAAACTAATAGCACTACTAATAATAATTACAGGGATGCAACTAGATTGTTTCTTTGTTTCTCTCTTTCAAGAGCCTGATTATGAGTACATGACATTACTAGCTTTGAAGAGAACCGTTTAGAATTGTGGCTGATGACAGACAATCTTTGTTGAATTTAAACATGCTTACTTGTGGCTATTGTTACGAAGAGCAGTACAATATAAAATAACCGATTAGCTGAAATTGCCTATTATGAAATTGGCATAACTTTACCCAAGGTTAAAAGAACGAGGGTCAACCCTAGATAAAAGCAAGAAAACCACTCTGTACAACTATGGTGAGAAAAATGCATCTCAGGATGCACAACATGTTAAACCAAGGGGCAGATGGGCTACAGCAACAGACTATGCCGGGTCCCACTCCTGTCAGCCAACAGAAAGCTGAGGCTGCAATGGGGACAGCCTCACCAAAACAGGACAGATGAAGACTGGAAAAACGTAGCCTGATCCGATGAATCTCAGTTTTGGCTGAGGCACACAGATGGCAGGATCAGAATTTGGCTCCAACTGAATGAAACCCAACCTGCTTTGTGTCAACAGCCCCATACCTTGTGGAATACATGCCATGAAAAGGAGGCCCTCCCAGTACAAGCATAGTGGTACTAATAACTACCTCAGTGAATGAATAATCAATAATCACCTTGTCACTTTATGTTTTAATTGGTAATGCAGATTTACCTGTGATTTTTAATTACATATTTACACATAGATTTAGCATACATTCAGCCACAAAGATTACTGTAAGAATATTTCAACTTGCACTAGTAATATTCAACAGTATATGACCTAAAAGCATCAAGAGAGAAACTAAAGAAACAACACAGAACTAAATGACAAGTGCAAATTCTTTCATACAAGCAAGAAATTGATAGAATATTCTGGTTAAAGAGAGAAAAGAAGAGAAGATGGCTCATCCAGAGAACTTTAATAATTTTTGGATGCAATTTTTCAGCTAAAGGTAAAAAAAAAAAAAAAAAAAAAGAAGAAGAAGAGTGCTGCCTCAACATTTTGCTGCTTGCTTTCTCTCTGTCTATCAAAATAGTTAGCACATTAGTGCCGTCCTACTGAAATTTAAGGAGCCATTTGGACCTTTTCTCCAAACCCTGCCATCTGGACATAGCTGAAGAGCTACGGCCTCAATCCATACATGACACTCACCTGTGATCCCATCATACCAGAGACTCTTGTACTGATGTTGTGCTACTTTCTTGTGCCTTTTACACTGCATCTTTCAAAAATTTATATCATAATGAAAAGTCAAGCAAATTACTGTTTTTTCTAATGTTCAGGTATATTGACCTTTTCTGCCTGATTTGAGGTGCTAGATATTTTGAGTTTACAATAAGCAGACAGGTAGAGCACTCTATTACATGTTTTTGCAATGTGCATCTGCAATTGAAACCAGTGGAACTGCATACTTCAGAAAGCAAGACTCTCTCTGAAAGCTACGGAAACAAGTATTTGGAAACACCCAGGAATTTCTATAGTATCTTTTGTAACACTGACCAAAGCCCTTATGTATGTACTATATATTAAATGACAAAAAGATCATTTTACTGTATGCACACAGACTGGACTTGCTGCTCCTGACGATACTATAGTATCGTAATAAAGAACACCCTGGAAGGGATGGCTCAATCCATATGGTGAGTCTCTTCTCTAATCACTCCTTTTACTACATGTAAGATTATTGCCTAATTTTAAGTTTCCTCCATTTGCTCACCATGCTGACACAGCTTATAAGGTTTTTGATTTCTAAAACCAGCATGTGCACCCAGGAGCTGATGAAAAACATAAAAAATGTATTCTGTATTCTGCAAAGCCTAAATGTAGAAGGGAAAAATAACATTAAAAGAAGGAGGAGTGTTTTTAGGTCAATGAAGACTAAAAATGAGGCATACACAGAGAGCAGAAGCATTTAAAACTACAAGGCAAACCCTTGCACTGCTCTCAGCTGTCACATACTCTAAAGCAAATTCACTCAATAGTTACCAATTCTGTCTGCTTTAGGAATTATAAACTTAAGAAACAGAACACAACTTGATTCTACCAGTCAGCTGTAACACTTCCCTGCAAAGATTTTCCCAGTTACAGGCTGCTCGCATCAGTGCCCCAGTATTATTCATGTGGGGAGATGGAAGCTTTTCCTCCATTTGCCTTTTTCCATTATAACATGCTTGAGTGAATGGACAGGTTTAGTTGACTCTAAGGTCTGTAAGTTTTCTGAATATAATTAGCATTCTTAAACAATACACTAAACAAATAATCTTTATATCGTATGCTACAATTAGAAAACACAAGGATCTCCGATGCTACCAAGATCACGGTTTCAGCCCCATTAGTTTGCAAATACTAGCAAGGGTGCGTGCAGCTGATGCTGAGGCTCTCATTCTTCTTCTTCCTATCACATAGTTAACTTAAGAAATTGTCATCATACTCAGCAGATGTCGTCACTCTATTTTGTCTTTGCTATGCCATCCTCCCAAAAATCACAATTTTGTTTTCAGAGGTTTGTGAGTACCAGCAGGTTGGTTGTGTATAATGGGTGCCAGGGCTGTCATTCTTCTTCTTTCTACCAGATAATTGTAATTTAAAGTGTTGTGCCTTAGAACTTAACTGACTGATGCCCATATAAGCCGAGATAAATTGTTTGTTGCATTATGACCTGAAATGGGTTTAAAGTTGCACACAGTAGTAAGGTACCACTAGATTAGCACTCATATACATAAAAATGGGATCACAATGTAGTCATTTGGCTGTTGTAGACTTGCCTTGCATGATGCTAAAAACTGGAGAGATGGCAGACACTGAGGAGGCAACACAAACAATTCAGGAAGATCTGGACACACTTCCAAAGCCAAAATCCTTTAAATATTCACTGTTAGGCATGATCACCTACAGAATGTTATGGCGAAGGATGCGCTGAGCTGTAGCTCCTGGTCTGAGAAATGTAATCCTACACAGTGCCTTATGCTGGCCCATCAGGTCCTCTCCCGAATGACTTCACCTCATTCATAAGAAAAGGAAAATGATTCTTACAGATATTAACCTGGATTCACCTGACTTTTTCCAGAGAGTTGAGTGGCTTTCCCTTTTGCCTTTTTTGTACCGTTTGTTTCTCCTTTGGGTCTGGAGCTCTCTTCTCCTCCTTCACCTTTCTCCTGCCACCAATAGTGCACATGGTCGGCTCCTCCCTTGACAGTTTCTTTAGTCCTCTGAGCCAGGTGCTCCCTTCCCCCATGACCCATTGGCCGGTCTTGCACATTCAGCCATTCCACCATTAACACTAGAATCCCTGAAGCCTACGGAAAAAGTCAGAATCCCGGGCCACCTTAAATTCCAGGGCTAGGGAAAGGTACAAACTGAAAGTGACACCCACGCAAATCCATGACGACAGTTACATAGTGACATGTAAAAAGAAAAAAAAATGTACTTCCAAATAATGCATTGTGTCCAAAAACTGCATAATCAGTAAAGTGATGGAAACTTTTAAAACTAGTGCTTTTATAACAGTGGCTGTTGCTTCGTAAGATTTTGTGCAGGTTTGGGTAAATTAGCTGGGAATCGCTACTGGTGTGCAAAGACTCTGTTTGCAAGTCTAGGGATCATGATGCAATTCTTTGGCTGCTTATTATCTATGTAGAATTTGCAAGTATGCCAGATTAGATTAATTGAGGAGCCTGTGATGGTCTAATATCTTATGGCAAGGGTGGCTCCTTGCTTTTGCTGCGATAGGTTCTACATTTTGGTGACCCTGTAATGGAAACTGCATAATTAAATAAGGAAACATAAATCTGGCACATTTACTATGGCCCATTCAGTTTCTTTTCTACAACTGATGTTACCAAGTAAAGGACTTTTCATAATTTGGAGTTACAGGGAAAATGTATTTTTGCAAAAAAATAAATTAGCAAAAACCATCTCGCTTAGTTACTTATTGAAGTCAAATATTAAATTGCAAAATAATACCAACTTTCAGTCACTATTCTAACAAAGCAAGCCTAGTTAATTTCACTATATACTTTTGAAACCACAGAGAGAGCAAAAACAAAAAAAAAGTAGAACTAAAAGTGGCCCAGCATGTAATGTTATAAGTCATTTAATTGTCAGTTAGATGAAGGCTGCAGAGGTGGAGGAAACAGGACTTGGGCAATGGCTTCAGGCTCAATAAAAGGCTCACAAGACCTTTTATCACTTTAACCAGCAGTCACAAGCAACATGGATTAGGCTGATTTCATTGCTTTGTTGGCCTGGAATACATAATGGATCCTACCGCATGTTATTGCGCCAATATTAGAGGTATTTAAATGACTACAAGTCAAAGGAGAAACATTTAAGCATAACATTAGGAAAACTAATTGAGGAAAGGTTAAGTAGGCAAACATTACCAATTCTGGCTTGTCAAGTGCAGAAAAGAAAGGAACAACAGCATGGTGCTTATGTGAAGAAAGAAAGTTAATGTTAATGAAATGATCATGAGCCTGTTGTGTGCCTCAAAACAGAATAGTCTTTCTTAGCAGCATCAGAGAATATATATACTGTACTGTATACTGTATATTGTACACATACATACATATATATGTGTGCATTGGATAAAAGCATCCATCAAGCAAATAAATGTAAATGTAAACAAGAAGACTAAAACTGTACCAAGTGTTGTACATGTACTGTATTCTCACAAGAGCACTTAACAGGCAAGTATATCCTTTGCAGATGTGTATTATTTATGGTTAGAATGGGGGGATGCATAGTTCTAGTATTTACTAGAAAACTTCACTATTGTTTAACACATTTCAAAATAATCCTTTCACTCATTTTCCATACCCACTTTAAACAGGGAGCTGGAGCCCATCCTAGCAAGTACAGAGCACAAAGCAGGAACAATCCCTGGACAGAACACACACATTTGGGCCAATTCAGCATCAGCAACTCACCTAACCTGCATGTCTTTGGACTGTGGGAGGGAAACCAATGCAGACATGCTAAGAACATGCAAACCTCAGTAGAGGAGGCATGAAACCTGGTCTCTACTGCAAAGCAGGAGTATTACCACTGTGCCAATTATTCCACCCTCTCAAAATAATTTCTTTCCTAAATTATTTACATATGGTAGAATCAGATAAATAGATAAGTGACAGTGGTGCGCTTGAAAACAATTTAATATTTAACTGAAAAAAGGGTACTGATTTAAGCAAATTACACAAATGTTTAAATAACATGATGTCAACAATCAACAGTCATAGTCACAAATGATTATTAGAACAATAAGCATAACTCAGCCAGAAGAACTGCAGCCTGTGCAAATTTAAAGCCTGCAATAATGTGATGTTAGGATAAAGCAGGACATCAGCGGAAAAAAAAAATTCTTCTTGTTCTCATTTATTGGGTTTTAAAGGTACACCCGTTCCATTTATATCCAAGGCAATACAAACAGCACACAACATCCATAAATGAACAAAACATCTTTACCACCTACTAAGTATAAGGTAGTCACTAGTTAGGGCAGACAGACAGACAGGCACACACAATAGTGATCTAGGCAAAGTGAGATGTGAACCAGCCTGACTGGAAAGGACAGTAACGTGTGTTCTAGAAAGCCTCAACACACTGCAATGAAGCTCCCAGGTTTCACCACAATAAGCCAAAACTATTTGGAAACTATCAATTTCCTTTCCATTTAGCTCACTACAAAATACCTGGACTAGCTAAGCCTCTTAAGTGAATTGTACTTACCCTTTGAACCTTCTTGTACTTGTATGCATTTAACTACTTTCTCTTTGTGTATTTTATCCCAGCTCTCGCTGGTCATTTGTCACTTATCACCTGCTCTTCTGTCCTTCCACTAAAGCAGTCTAATCTATCTTTCCTTGCAGCTCACACTTCTAGGTTTCTAAGCCACTCTAGAGATCTCATGAAGAATCAAATCCAAATCTGGCTATTGTGGTGACTGTATTGTATGAGTCTACTCTTAATAGCCACTTTTCCCTTGCTCCTTCAGTTCAAAATTCCAACAAATTTCATTACATTATCACTTCTTCTCTTCTTTTTCCTTCCCACTTGCTCTCTCCTTGTCTCTATTCCCTGGCTTCTACTTTTCTTGTTACTCCTTTCAAGGGTTGAATAGATTTAACAATGACATGGTATATAAATGAAAAATGACAACCACAAAAGAACTTGCCATCTGCATTTGGTGATGTCTCAGTCGTCATTGTTATAGTGAAAACTGTCCATTTCAAAAGACCTTCCTTAAATATAACAATTTTACTTTCTGTAAAAAGTTCTCCCCAAGTTATTTTCCAACCGGTACGACACTTATCACCATCATAAGCAGTCAAATCAAGAATGATAAAAAGAAAACCTTTGTTAAAGCAAACAACACTCATGGTAAAACATACTATAGAAATTCACCGCTATGAAAATTTCAATTCTGAAAATTATTCAAAATGCAAGTGTGGTGTTGTATTAAATTGGATTGAGGGACTACCAAAAACATAAAATGAATAATTAGTTCACATATCTTATATGAATTTCATAGGCTTGTTTTGCTTCTTATTGATCACAGAAATTAGTTGTATTTTATTTCAAGCAGAATCTTAAAAGATAACGGCTTATTTGCTGTTACAAATATGCTACTGCCACCAACTTTAAAATTGGTTTGGAGTTCTTCATTGAATCTTTGCAAATCTATTTGCCTGAATTTTTATTCAACAGCCAACAATTAAAAAAAAAAAAAAACAAACCAAAAGAAAAAATCCTATTTAAGGTCTTGTTTACAGAAATAAATTAGAAGGAGGAGAAGTCCACATAATGCCTGAAACAGTCTTCAAACAGACAATAAAATACCTAAAGTCTAATGAAAAAAGATCACTTTGAACTCACTGCTTTATTTTAATACAAATTATGATACATTCAATTATTCTGAAGAATCTGAGCAGGACCTACTGTCTGAAACAAAAAAATAATTTGTTAATCTATTTTTTTTTACTTGTGAGTTGGTAAACTGGTGTAAACGTGGCAAGGTGAAAACAGAAACCCCCAAGATGGTTCTGAAATGGTATAAAAGACTGCTGCCTGTCACTAGGGCTTCTTGTGTGGTCAACAGGCTACATGCACACGGCAGAGCTAACGTTCTTGGGGTATCTGCTTAGTAACAAGAATATCAGTAAAAGAAGTTTAAGTTTCAGTATACAGATAGCTCTAAAGCTGAACACTGTTGTGTACCTTTATGTCGAGCTTCCAGTAAGTACAACAAGATACTTCATCTTCTTACATTGTTCTCCGATGAGGAAACCCAATCTAAATGGATTGTCGCTATCCGAGAGAGAGCTTTACAGTTAGTCCCCATGCTCAAGTTTGTAGTCAGCTTTTTGTGAGCCAGGATCAGAGACACAGATGTGACAGTTGAAGGGGGGAACAATTCCTGCATTGTTTGAGTGGAACAAAATTTCTCCATTTCACTTTCAAGACCAAGGGTTTGGTAGAGGAGAAAGTGGCCAACAGAGAACTACACAACCAGGTGAGGAGGAGGACCTGAAGGACCACAACTACGCTTCAGCTCTGGATCTAGCAGTTGTCAACCTAGCACTTGATGACAACATATCTCTCAGTGAGGAGATTCACCAGTAAGGAAACAAACAGACCCTCACAATGAAGTAGTAGTTTGGCATTCACCATTTTGCTGGATCAGATAGAGACATTCGATTCTTCTTTTTTTTTTTTTTTAAACAAGGTAAGATGTTGAGCAGACTCATGTTATTACGCTTACATACATATTCATCTGTCCCTAAATAAAGTTTAATGACTATCTTAGCGTTGGCTGGAAAACAAACATGTTAATATGCCCAGAAATTACCTTCATAATTGCAGATGTAACTTGAAACATATAGTTTGAAGCCCAATACTGCAACTTATGTCATTTATTGCAAGTCTGGGCACATGTTGAATCGATCGTGTGAAAATGGTATAGCTAGTCTGTTTTGATATCAGCATCAGAAATGAGGCAGTTGGCTGACGCAGAATCCGGAAGACAGTGTGCATATAGCATATTTCTAGCATGCAATAAACACCAACATGTCACACTTTAGACATGCACGTGACTTGGAAATGCCTTGTGGGCTCACCAACTGCAAGATGAAAGTTAAATGTGGACTGCACAGAGAAGAGAACACAACCAAGAAACTAACTGAGGACCCAGAACGTTATGTGACAGAAATGCTAAACACGCTTTTTCCAGACATCAGCAAATACCCACAAAGCACATTTGGCACTAAGCCTTCATTCCTTTGTATTTATATAAAAAAAAGACTTACAATAGTTGATTTAATCCTACTGAAGACTGCATTACTTACTGGATATACTGTATAGCAGCATTCACTGTAGGTACATTAATTACTTTAACAGTAATGCATTAATCTAGTCTTTTCACTATCCTAATGTGACATATAATTTTATTCATATTCGATTCATTTTTTTCTGATAAGACTAGATTCTGTTTTGCATTTACTGCCATACACTTTTCCAGCGCTAGTTATAAACTATGATGAAATATTGTACATGCCTGAAGGAAAAGCACTGAGAAATTTGTTTATCCATGATCATCTTTTTAGATTTAGTATTATGCAAGCTATATCACAAATACTAACATGAATGAAATTCTGAAATGCAGGATGAAATTGGGGTATCAATGAGGCAAAAAAGGAGCCCAAACAGCAGTATTTTCTTCAGATAAATAAGCAAGTTAACAAATAAATAAATCAAGCACAAAAACATAAAAACAGGTGCTTAGCAATGTTCTTTGTTATTCTATTTTATTGTTAGCTCTCTTTTGTTATGAATTGAACACTTTGTTAGAACCTTTTTGTGTCAAAAACATTTCCGCTAATAATCATTTGAGAGCTCAAATCCCAATGAATATTTTTATGCATGTATTTTTTATTTATAATTTAATTTGGGATAAATATAAATACATCTACAGTTTAATTTTAATGGCATCATATAATAATAATAAAAATACATTTTAATTATATGATGCCTTTCCCATCACTATTTGGCAGCCCAAGCATTGTGTTACTGGGTTGATAGGACATGTGGCACTGTTAATTTCAAAAAGGCGCTATGTGCCATGTTACACTGGTTCACTTCTTAACTCTGCACAGTATTCAGTAAAATGTCCGAGATTACGGATTAAAACCTCAAACAACCTGTCTTGTGCTCATCATGTTTAATGCCTTCTGGTTAATGACTTACAACATTTACCACGTCATACCTCTCTTTTATTTATGGTCAAAGTGTCTTGGTTCAGGTGACAACTTGCTGTTTCATTAACAGCTTCTTACAATTTGTGTTTTGGCTTTGCTCTCTCATTTTAAACAACAGCATTTCAGAGTTTTAGACACTGGATCTCATCACAGTTTACTAACAAACATAGGCATCTCTGGGCCCATTTTAACATTATCTTTGCAACTACTCACTAACTCCATCATCAACAGGCAATTCAGAGGGGTCAACTGGGAATAGAAAAACAGGTCCATCCATTTTGTATACTTGCAACTGGCATAATATCATTTAATTGTAATCTATATACTGTAATGCATTGGCACTAGGGCTCCAATATAGTTCAAATCTATATGAAAAAATTCTTATTAGAACGCAAACACTGACATTTGATTGTAAATGAATGGTCCTTTATTTTGCCTCGCACTAACTATGTTACTCCAGACACATTATGCTGCAATACTTCTGTATTTTTGCATGTTTTGTCCACATCACTTCCATGATTGGAGTTTTCGTAATTCGTAGTTGTTGGTTTGTGTTGTCATTTATAAAACATTTTCCTGCTACACTGCTCTGCTCTTTCACAGTTAGTGGTGTCCTAAAAACATCTTTGAAACACTTCTCCAATGTTCCAAAAGTATAATTTTGAACCTGAGCCTGTTTTTTTATCATTCCTGAACCACAGGTCCCCAATTTGCTGTTGCTTTATATTAAACCTGTTAAGCATTCATCATAGCAAACAAAAGGTGGTTTCCTTTCCCATTAAACTCAATGGAAAATAACTTCCATATTTCTGATATTCCTTTTATTATTACTACACTTTAAAATCACCATTTTAAAAAGTATTTTCAGCATCAGGAAAGCATACTTGGCTACCTCAACTCGTGTCTTTTAGGGGGTGCAGGCTTGACTCATAAATCCTAAAACAAGGGTGTAATGAAAAATATGTATTAAAGTTACAAGTGTTGTACTTTGGCTAAATTTGTAAAGGGGAAAAAGAATCCCATTTAATTTAATCCCGCATACTATTCTTTGAACAATGGACCCCACCACAGCACTTGTCTGGCACCCTGCTCTTTTCATATCGGACTTCTCTAAACACACTACTTTACACAAGCTACCTTTTTTGTTTGCTTTTTGGTTTTGTTTTTAAAACACAACCTACACTTAGTTGTGATTTTTTAATTTTGCTGTGTATTATTTTTTTTTTACTTAGTATCAGAATTTTTAAGTTGCTGTTAAAGCATTTGTCAAAAAAAATATGAGGAGGAAATGTTTAAAGATCATTACAATACAATATTTAGTACATTAAGTAACTTCCATTTGTGAAACACAAATAGACTCACTGTGCCTTGACTTATATAAAATGCTGATGGCCACTGACTTCACATCTTTTGCACCCAAGGACCAGACAGACATGCAGCGGAATGGAGGACTGGAAGATTGGGCAACCATGCAGAGGACTAAAGTAATGTGTGCATTCAATGTGTTTAAATAATCAAGAGTGATTTGGTCTGAGTCTGATATATGCAATACAGGCATGTGGTGTCGAGTGCCACTTTTCAATTTGATCATGTCAACTTCACACTCTGAAAATCCTGTCATTGCGAGTCATAAGCACTGCATGCTCTACAGGTGCACTGTGAGAAAAAAAAAGAAAACATATTAATAATGACGACGCTGAAGCATACTGGCACTCTGCACTTTAAGTACAAACATACATGTAGTAGCACTTAGAACTCTTAAATTACATCCAAATATTCTTGAACATTTACTTATTTTTAACATAAAACATTCAAACCCCAATTTGTATATAATTTGGCGATTTTGTTGGCTCCCCTGACCTACCAGTAAGCTGCTGTCCCATACTTCTCTGCTCTTCAATCGTAATATTCTCTCTTTTACTAAAACAAACTTATAATCTGGCAAGGTTGTGATGTACTTTTTTTATTCTCACTTTAACTGACATGATTGCATTCTTTTTCATAGTTAATTATTCCTTACTATACTTTTAGGTGATGAATAGCAACTATCATCAATGCATTCCCTCTGTCATTCTTGGTTTATGATATGCAAGTTCACAGACGATTCTAAGTTAGCTTGGTGCTTACTAGGACAGTGAAGTATCCAAAATCAAGTAACAGGATTTGTTTATGGCATCTTTCACAAGGCAATAGCAGGATAACATTCATCAATCCAAGAAATGTGTGGGTTAGCATCCAGCAGTTTACAGAGTAAGTGTGAAGGTTACAGAAAGGAAGTACTACTACACATGCCCTAAATCTCTTCAGATATGAACAGTGTTCTACACCACATGTGAAAACATTTGAGCCAAACTTAATAAAACTAATTACAATTTTAAAAAGTGGTCCAGCTGTAGATATCTTGGAAAATAGAAAAAAAACTAGCCATCAGAATGTAATAGACTTTTATTAAAACCTACAATCTGAAGGCAAGGGCTAAATATCTGTTTAACTGTTATTGTAAAACACTCCTGGCTTTTTCCTTCGTTATAAAGATGAATGGTTGTGATTTTACATTTTAAGTAGCTTTATTTTACATTCTTAGTCATAACGTTTGATCATTTTATGTAGAATGTACATTGGTAGACATATTACCAGATGCCCAAAAAAAAAACTGCCAGCATTCATAGGTGTCAGCTGGCATCAAAGGCAGAATTTGCCAGTCTGTCAACCATAATTCTTTAAATTAACGCATCTCCCTAAATTTCATGTTTAAACCTACAATGCTGGCAAGAATACAGATGTCTCTGCAAAAAAATAAATAAATAAAATTTCCACATAGCCCTACAGTATCCAGCAGCATCTGTCTTGATTAACTATTGGGCACACTGCTCATCATAAAGAATGCACAGTACATAAAGTGATATGTCAATAAAAATAAAGAAAAAATATCATTTGCTCCTCTCTTTTTTGCATAAAGGGGAAAAAGTATTTGGTCAATACAGTACTGCAGGACGAAACTATTTGACAATAAGCTCTATTTTCTAAAATAAATAAATACACAATTACAACTATAACAAATAATTTAAATATAACAGGATCAAACACAGTATTTTTCTATATAAACTTTTCATCAATCCAACTAGTCAATAAAAAATAAACATTAATAACTATAATAATAAACTAATTAGAATATGACGGAATCAAACTGTTTGTTTCTACATATACGTTTCATCAATCCAAATTTTCAATCTGTTAATTCTGTTTTGAGGTCATGGACAACATACTATACATGTACACAAGTGTCCCTTTTATTAGGTACACCTACCTGATGTCCAGTTAGCCATACAAACAACCACATAATAGTCAGACTTTGTTAAGGAATGAAAACATCAAGAGAAGCTCATCCATCGTTGACACAAATTACCAGGAGGTTTTTTATTGAAATGATTTCAGTTTTCTACTCTGAAAGGTAATTTTCATCTCATCTCACTCATGGTTGAGATATGCTGACTGGGATGGTCCCTGTATAAATTTGAACTCATTATCCTGTTTCTGGAAGAGTGTCCTGAGCCTTTTACTTCCATGTAAATGGAAGTTTGGTGACAGAGTCAAATATTAGCTTTTGAGTTAAGTTCAGATTAAGATCCTACAATGTTAAAAGTGTCAGGAAATGTTGATTTCAGTACTGTTGTCTGTATGTGCGTGTCTGTGGAAAATCAAAATTGATTGAAATTTTTTTATAACTACAATCTTCATGAGAAAATCTTGTCTTTTTGCATTTGTGTAGAACTTCTGAATGTTTATATCTCAGCAAAGATAGAACATTTTACAACAAGCACTTTTGAGATTGTGAAGGCCTATGTACAACAATAACAATAAGTTTCACAGCAATCAGAAACATATTTTTGTTAATTAGACATAATACGCCATCTGAGGGTTCAAAAATAAATGTACAGTATAAAACTGCACAGCGTGCAGCACACTTAACATAAAAGGATTACATTCATGTTTAAAATGTACATTTTGTCTGAGCAATATATAACATGCTGCATCAGGTTTCTTGTCACAAAATGTTCTTCATGTCCCACTAAGCTGAATTTTGCTCTTCTTTAGTAGCTGTAAAGGTCATCAAAAATGGTGTTAACAAGCAGGTCAAGGACAGCAGAATGCACCTTTGTAAATACAGTCACGGACTAAATTTATGTCTGCCAAATGTCTGAGGGCATCTTTGTCAATTTACATGAAGATTGCAAAATGTGTTCCAGAAAACAGCAAGCTTTATTATTAGAATTGTTCATACTGACAGCCATAGCAAAAATACAGCTGTTCAACTGCTTACACGTTTTGAAAGTGGGAGTTAATATGTCTTATGTCATTTATTTATGTGGTGAGGACTTCACTTTCTGCTTAATGGAGGGGGACCAAGTGCCTTGGAAATAAGGCCACGTTTGCTATAATTTTGTCAAGAAGTTCAATGGCAGGGTGTGAACTATAACTAGTTTAATCTAAAAGCTGCATTATCTATACCAGAAAAACAAACTATCCCTAAAAAGCCCTAGGTTTAACACCCAAAGAAAATGACAGCTTCGATTAGCTGATGTAGTTTCAGAGTGTTATTTCGCTTGTGTTTACCACCATCATTTTCACATACTCTGCTATAATTTCTAATCACGGGTATTCTTCTTGCAGGAATAAATGATTTCTTCCAATTCAATTACAGACAATGAATTCAAGAAATTAAAAATGCAAAACCAAGACTTATTTAATGTTTGTCTTCGAACATTGAAACTACTGTTATGGTAATATGAAATTTTAACACAGTAGCATGAATACTTACAGGTCATTTGTTCCGTAGAGTTTAAATGGAAAGCATGTATTGTATGTAGACTAAGCAAAGCAACAGAAATTTCTCTCATTGTCTAATTAGTGGAATGAAACCTTGTGACCCTCTAACGCAAAGTTGAAAGATGAATCTGACTGTGACCAAATACACTCTACTTCTCAGTATGACCACTTTGATATTTGTAGGGACTACTGTCAAGGCCAAAAATGCAAATAAAGCATAGACAAAAGAGCATTGCATTTGCAGAGAAAAATCATTTCTGTTCAATCCAAAACAAATATACAAATGGCAAAGTAAAGGTAAAGGAAAAGCTGGTCCTGCCAAATGTCAAACATGCAATAACAACTTCACCAAATCTCTACCCTTTAAACCATCAGAGTAATGCACAATAAGAACTTGGAATAAGATACCAGACTTCATACGTAACATCACCAGGCAGGTTAAGATTTTTCACTAACAGTTTTCAGAATAACTTGTACTGACTTCAGTGACTAATAAAATCTCAGATATACTTAAAAAGAGACTAACTGTAAATAAGACTTTCATTAGAATCACATTTAAACAACTGTTGTATTGGGGTTAGTGAAGGGCAAAATAAGCGTGCATTTGCAAAGAAAAAAGTTAAATGTTATTTCCTTGCTTAAAAGGAAAAAAAACAAAACATGACAGCTGTACAGACTTCATCATGTGTGTAAAGGAAAAGGGAAAAGCACAAATATATAAAAGGGGAAGGAGGGAACAAAGGCAGTTAAAATGAGAAAAGGTGAGAGAATCCTGAAAAAGAAATTGAAAATTGAGATTAAAAAGTGAATTGGTCATTAAGACCTGGAGAAATACATAATGCCACAGTGAGAATGAGTTGAACGTCTTCTATTTTTCTCTGAAAAGTGTCTTTGAAGACCCGTAAGAGATCAGTGAGGCTCTGATCAAGGGATGTGAAGTGTTCTACAATAGGTTTTGTAAGGTCTTTGATCTTAACGGCTCGAACATGCTCCCTGAAACAGTCTGTTGGCCATCTCCCTGTTACATCAATTTAGACGGCTGGATGCTTCTTACAAGAAATGCAGTAAATAACATGTTTAGAGTGGCAAGAGGCCTGTTGTTTAACACTAAATTTACCAGATACAAGGGTGTTCCTAACCCTCCCTTGATCTCCTTCCAATGATCACCTAGCTACACAAACTTCTTGTCCACGGCTCACTTCAAAATGGAGAGCAACATTAACCACCAGGCACTTGCAGCTGTAAGAGGAGTCACTGTGTCACTCGTAAATAAGTCACCACAGAGATCAAGGGAGGGTGAAACAGGGTGACAACTAGCAGGTTGTTTCAGGGAGGACATTTGTGCTGTTAAGATCAAAGACCATATACATCCTACTGTAGATCACCTCACACCCCATGATCATAGCCGCACTGATCTCTCTTGTTGTGTTCTCTTACTGGTCTTCAAAGATACTGTTCACAAAAAAATCAAAAGGAGCTAAGCTCATTCTAAGCCTGAGATCACACATTTCTCCAGGTTCTAATGACTAGCTAACTTTTTAATCTCACCTTTCAACATCTTCTCCAGTGGCAGCTTCTTCACACCACTTCTTGTTTTTATTTTTATTTTCATTTGTCCTGGTTTTGTTCCCTTTATTCCCCTCCTATATATGTTACCTGCCTTTACTTTTACAGTTGCACAACTCTTTCCTTTCAATGTGGATAAAACCTTTAACATCTTTATTCCAGCTATTTTAGCTACTTAAGGCTCAATAAACTCAACAAAAGACAAAAATACTACACACAGCTGAGAGAGGTCTTTGTCAATGAAACACGGAAATCACAGCTGACAAGCACCGAGAAGGACCCAACATGGAAAGGAAGGCTGCAAAAAGGTAAGGGGGTAAGGTAGGCTTTATTATTGCAGAGGCAAGTAAGTTTGTACACAAATACACACAAATAAGTCAAGACACAACATCTGACAACCACGTTATCAGTACAAACACACAAGATTTGTGCAAAGATAATAATAAAAACTTCTTTAACAAGACACAAATAACTGAGAATTTAGTAGCATCCTTACACATAACATATTGTAATTCAAAATGCGAACAGCTCTAGGAATAAAAGACTTCTTAAATCTGTTGATCTTTACAAACCCACCCAAAAATCCCTCCCCACGTGCCTAAATTTACAGCTTGATGGAAAGAACTGAACTTTAGGAATAGGCGGATGATTGCTGGCTGACGGAATTCACTTGGCCGTCTTTCTAATCTGCTGGTGACACAGCTCAGTGACAGAGGTCTGCTGCAAGCTAAACATTTTACTTCTAGTTTCTACAATGGTGTAAATATTCTTAATCCTGAGATTGCCAAACTGACATATAAAAATAAACATAACAACAGATTCAATAAAGGATTTATAAAAAAAAACTGCCATTATGGTTTTGTCCACTTTCAAACAATTGAGTTTAAGAAAGAAAAGTCATGCCTGTCTCTTCTTACAAATACCATTCTGTTTTAGATCAAACTTTAGCCCGTTATCATCAATGATTGTTCTTAGATATGTGTAGTGCACCACATTGTCCACAGTCTTCCATTTAATTGATGCTGAGACAGCGGAAGGAGGGCAGCACCTATGATTTACAACCATATACTTTGTCTTAGAAATATTTAGCTGTAAAAAAGGAACAATCACATCATTGAACAAACATCAAAAACAAATACATGGCTGTCCTTATCTTGTGCAAGACCCACAAAGACAGAATCATCTGCAATCATCTCCAGTTAGAGAAATCATGTTTCCGAAAAAAAAAAACACTACTTTTTGATTACCATTCAGTGTGCACAATGTTAATGGATGCAGGCACATTCAGAATATAAATCCACTTATTCAGAAATGGTGTCCTGCTAAGGTACCAGAAAATCCATCTGACAGTATTACAGTGTCCGGTGTCTCAGCAGCCAGCTAGCTATGTTTCCGGGGGGGCAGTTTATGATATCTCTCTTGTCTGAAGGTGGTCTGTATTATCCAACAGCTCCACATTACACAGGAGGATGGTTTTCCTCTCACTTCGAGGCCTCCCCTTCATCACAATTTTCTGACTCTTTTAGTCTGGTTATTCTTAGCTGAGCAATGCTGCCTGTGTTGGCCGAGTATAAGTGACTGCAGCAGCTCCATATTTAATAGTCCAAAAGTCATTGAGGATTGTTTGGGGTTTGTTGGTCATAAATAATAATCGTGTTAGATGACTACACAAACAACAAAAGTTACAGAATTATAAAAAAAAATTGTAAAAAAAAAAAAAAAGACGAATGTCTCTGAGGACAAACATGCAACATGTGGCCACTTTCCATCATCTGCAGAATTTACCCTTTTCTGCTTTATTGTTTTAATTGTGCATTAAATATCATCTTTAGCACACCATTTGCCATTTTGCTAACATTCAATTTGTACTTACTGACTGAACTGGGAATTTATTTAACACCTTATGCATGAACATTAATAGTGTAGGACACACTACTCTTTGTGTCCATTATATCGTACCCACCACTGGTATCGTGTGCTGACATGAACATCTTGTGCTTACTGCTTACTACAGGTAGCCAAGTCAAGAGACACTGATCCTGCAAATTTGTAGATTCAATTACAAAGAAATGGCAGATTGTAGGGAAGCCCCTGCCAACTCAGCTTTTTTAGATTTTTCTAACATGCAGTTACTGCACAGCATGATTCACAGATTAAAAATGTTTCTAGGCCTGTTGGTGTGTAAGAAATAGGATGCATTTACCTTAACCTTTAATAAGTATACTTAAATGTGGGACTGGGTTTATCCGTTCTAAATGTGTAACATGCTGAATTCAGTTTCTTAAGAGCTAGAGTCAGAAAGGTCAGTGTTCGTGTGTTTTTATTTCAGCAAGGTCTTAAAATATTCATAGCCCTCGTTTAATTTCTTTTCACTTGGCAACATGAATTTTGGAGGTATAATAATATCCCTTTCTGGTGATTAGGTTTTAAAGCAAATTTCTTAAGTACCTGTACATCACTGTCACACCTCAAAATGAGTCTCAATGTCAATCTGCCTGTCAAGAAACAAAAGACGCATCAAATAGCTCTTTTCAAGTCTATATTCCCGATTCCCTGAAGACAGCAATAAACTTCATTTCAGCCAATTTGCCAACAAACAGTTGTGCCACAAAACCACTATGCAGGGTAAGCTTGTGTTGGTTAGGGCAGGCACAGGCAGTGATTAAAATATTTTGCAAACAAGTTCTGACAAACAAATCAGATAATGCAGATCTGACATTGCTGGGACAACCCAGTCACCTAAAGCTGCAATGATGTGTGCTTATTTTAGACTGTGTACAGTACACTGACTAGCACATAAATCCATGATATCAGTGTGCCCCTCTAGTGGCTAAGGTGCTGAAGTTATAGCCTTGGCATCACTCGATCAGTACCGTTGATGAGCCAGCTAGCTAGTTTATCTAGAAACTGTGCTTGTTTTGTAGTATTTGTAAGCTGTAGGAATACTGCAGTGACATTATTTTTGTAGTTCTATACATGGGTACAGGTCAGGGGCCAGGAGATCATTAGCTGGACAAAGCCCCACAAAATCATGTCGAGCCCTCCACTCTTTTTTTTTTAATCCTATTTATTTATATTTATTTATTTACTTACATAGTTTTACTTTTATTAAAGTTTTACTCTGCTGACCTAGCTCTCTTTGTTATGGGTGGGAGTTGATTTGTTTCAAACTTAGTTTTGTTAAACTTGACTTCCACGTATGGAATGTCATTTGATTTTAATAAAATGTTATTTAAAAAAAAAAAAAAATCATGTCAAGCCCAATTTCGCATTTTGCTTCATATCATAGGTTTGTATTGTCTTTAATACCTATTTTGTGTGTTTCATGGTTTTAAAGCTAAACTTTTTTTTGTTGTTGTATATTTTTTCCAATGATATTTTTACCTGAGGTTCAGAGAAAGCACTGTTTTGTGAAGCCTGTGCAGCAATACATTTTTCATGTGAAATAACCGTATCATCTCATACTTAACAAGGATATATAGAGGTTGGGCTGAATGGGCACCAAAAAGGTACCACGGATCACATGGCACTATTTAATGTACCAGCTCTGCTGTTGGGTATACTGTTAGCACCTCATCACACCATGCCCTTCCCTCCAGCATATCAGATAAGACCACTCCCAATCCCCCTTTCCAAAGTCTGAAGCCAAAGCTACATGGGTATCTATGTGCTATAATGCCATTCATACTGGACATACTGTCTTAAGTAAATCTAAATAACAAGCCTGCCATTTTGATTGCCAACATTTAGTCATACAATGATGCTCAGTAATTTACTTCACCTTCTCACAAGTGTTAACATTGTAAAAAAAAATGGTATTTTGTTAAGAGATCAACAATAAAATAGCTATATCAAAAAAGAAGACTAATTACCTGGAATATTTCATTACCCAATCAAACACCTCTTTCCATTCAGCATTTTTTGATTGGTTCGCAGCATGTTGAGGTAGCACTGTGGTAAAACAGGAAGCACTGATGTCTCCCAGGACTTAGTTCTCAGGATCAAAGTTTATGTATGCTCTTTTAAGTTTCTTTTCAGAACTCCTGTTTCTTCTCACTATCCATGTAACTAGACTGACTGAATGACTGACATCCCAAAATTTTCCTAGTGGTTTGCATGCCCTAAGGCAGATGGACACAGGTTACAATAAAATCTAGACAATGCTGTTAGGGAAAATCTCATTCTTAATAAGTTAAGTCAATCTTGCTAATGGTTAAGGAAGGGTCGATTTTTTTATAGAGTGCATCAACCTTTAGTTTGAGAAATCCCCTCCAATCTGAGAGAGATGTATCGCTCAAGAGTGGAGAGAGCTTCACCTAGTTTGAATAGTTAAGGCTATTTGATTGATTAATGGTATCCATGTCAATGAAAATACACACAAGTAGGAATAAGCCAATCTTAATCTATACTAATAAATGGCAAAGCCCTCACTGACTCATCACTAATTCTCCAACTTCCCATGTAGGTAGAAGGCTGAAATTTGGCAGGCTCATTCCTTACAGCTTCCTTACAAAAGTTGGGCAGGTTTAATTTCGAAATTCTACGCGTAATGGTAATAATTGGAACCCATTTTTTCTGCATATACTGTAATGGAGTTCAGCTGGATGGCCGTGGGGGTCAGAGTATCGTGTGACATCATCACGCCTCCTACGTAATCACATGAACTGACTGTGAGCGCAGGACATAGAAAACACGGAAGAGCTCCAAAAAGCGCTGAAGAAAACATGCATTATACAATTGAGAAGGCAACGAAACAATAAGAAGCGAGCGAGTGAAGCATATTCATGAGTGCAGCTACTGCGGAAACAAAGCAGGGTGTAAACCATAAGTTTAAATTAAGTTCATAGACAGGCTGCCGCTGGCGTTTGTCATGCCCAAGTTTAATCAGAGGACGCAGGATATAAACGAGAGTTTTGATCACTTTGTAACTAAGTTAAAATTACTGGTGAGGGGCTGTGCACCAATACTCACAGAAAAATCCACAAGTTAATACACACGCTGCCTCTACAGTTTCTCCACACTCTGAATTCTCCAGGCACTACTTACAAAAGGCTACATTGACAATCATGTTACATCATTTTTAAAATGTTTCCTTTTCTTAGCACAAGCTCAGCTGAGAAGCTTCGATGCATGTGCTCCATAACGCGTTACAAAATAATGCATTTAATCACACTTTGCATTCCAAGCAAACGGGAAGTTCTCTCAATGCATGATACTGCGGAAACAAAGCACGGCGTGAACCGTAACTTTACATTCAGTTTATAGACACACTCCCGCTGCAGTTTGTCATGCCTACCACGAATGACGGTATTCGCGAGATACAAGTTTACTGAGAAGACACGAGGTATAAACAAGACTTTGGATCACTTTGAAACAGAGTTAAAATTGCTGTAGCAAGAAACTGAACGAAACGTTAATGTTTAACTTTTAATAACTTATAGACTACATTTTATTTTTTTCCCTTGCACTCAGTGAGCGAAGCCAATGGGTGATCAGTTATATATATATATAAGAATGACCGCCAAAGAGCGCAGAGAATTTTGATCACGTCAACGTGTCTGCAAAAAGTGCCGTCTTCTGACCTGCAAAAATACTATTAAAGTCAAGCAGCCTGTGTTGCACTTATACTCTTAACACTGCAGAGGACACAAAACTAATTTTCTTTAGTTGCTGGTGATTACCGTTTTTAAAATGTAGCTTACCCGAAACCACTCCAGTGGTGCTCAATGTATCTTTACTCCTTAAAACGTTAATGTTTTACTTTTAATAACTTATAGACTACATTTTATTTTTTTCCCTTCCACTCTGTGAGCGAGGCCAATGGGTGATCAGTTATATATATATATATATATATATATATATATATATATATATATATATATATATATATACTGTATATATATCAGCAACACTCATAACAATGACAAAACAATTACATTGTCAATCATGTTACATTATTATTAAAATGTTTCCTTTTCTTTCTCATTAACTCTTTAACACACTACTTCTCCGCTGCGAAGAGTGGGTATTTTGCTAGTATATAATAAACCTCAAATCATAAGAAGGTGAATGAATGAATGTTTGATAGTTATATTTGGTCTGAATGAGAGACATCTGAGGGTAAATGGTACCATCATGAAAAAAATGACTTGACCCTAACATAGTGTGGCACAGCAGCTGAAGAACTGGTTACTGGTGAAATCCCTTCCTCTGACACACTGTATGATATTTAGATAGCCTGTATTCTGACTGTAAAAAGAACACAAAAGTGTACAAAACTACAACCAATGACATTTTTTTTACATACTGTATGTGATCATATCAAGATTTGACGTTCATTTAAAGAGTATCTATGGATGAAGAGGATATAACAAAATACCATGTCACATTTACATTTTGTTATCCATTGTATAAGTTTAATTTAAATCCAATGTTTACATGTAGAAAAGAAAGTACACCCCTATACACATCAAATTATAGATGTTCTAATCATCTGCATCTGATTCTAGACAGGATCTTGGAGGAACCGGTTTTATTTAAACCTCACATATTTAATTTGGTTTTCTTTCTATTGTTGATGCGTATGTTACAATCATGGTGAGATTGAAAGAGTTCTGTGTGGCCTGCAGAAAGAAGGTTATAGATGCCTAGGACTCTTGGAAGGGATTTAAAAAGAATTCCAGACATTTGAAAATAAACTACTCTACTGTCCAGATGATCACCTACAAGTGGAGAACACTTCAGATAACTGCCAACCTGTCCTGGCCAGCAAGGACAGCCTGAGAACACAATAGATAGATAGATAGATACTTTATTAATCCCAAGGGGAAATTCAATGCAAGGTATTGAAAGAAATCTCATAAGAAACTCAAAATGTCATCAAGGTAACCAGAAGTAGCTCTTGCCACAAGGAATCTCAAAGGGAATTAGAAAGGGTCTGTACAAATTAGATCTACAAGAGAGGTGTGTCAGGAGGAAACCTTTGCTGCCCAGAAAGAGTATCAGGGCTAGATTACAGTTCACTCATAAACAAAAAGACCTGGACTTCTGCAAGAAGGTGTTCAAGACAGATGAGAAAAAGTACCAGAAGACATATTTGATGAAAATCAAAGGCAATATTTGAACAGAAGAACCTGATACCAAAGGTAAAACATGTTATTACAAATGTTTGGGGTTGCTTTGGTGTTATCTGGGCCTGGGTAGCTCACCATCATTGATTCTATAAATTCTTTATTGTATCAGAGGGTGCTTAAGGATTATGTAAGACCATCTGTCAGAAGACTAACGTGCAAATGAAACTGGACCTTGCAACACAGCAATGATCCTAAACATGCAAGTAAATCCTCCAAATAATGGATAAAGAAATTGAGGGTCCCGGAATGGCCAAGTCAGAACCCACAACTGAATCCCATTAAGATGCTGTGGTGGCATTTGAAAACGGGGTGCACATACAAGACACCCCTCAAACATCAAAAACAGGAAGGATTCTGCATGGACCTATGGAGAGAAGCCCAGGCTGGACTTAATTTTTCTACAAATAAAATGACATATCTTTTCATTTTTCACTGAAAAGATTGCTGCAAATGTTCATTTATTACTTTTTAATGATGTCACCTTTACCTACCTAAGGATTCTGTTTAAATGAAGGTCAAATCTTGATATGTTTATATATGTTAAAAAAGAAAACTTACTTTTTCCTATGACTGAAGGTGTAAAATCGATCTGTACCTACAAAGTGCCTTGTGTTGATTCATGCTATAGAAAAGTAAAATATAAATAAATGATCTGGTGCAATAAGCAGCTGCAGGGTGCAGCGTTTGGCTTGGATGAGTAAGTGGGTTCAGTACATTTGTTATGTGTGGGTTGCCCTTCCTGCCAATTAAGGATTAAAATATGATAGTCTTGCTTTCACCCAATATTTTGTAATGAATTAGTCATTTGAATGTAATCTTAGGAAATATTTAAAAGAAAAATGTCCATTACATCTTTAACTTCTTATAGACAGTGAGTGAATTTTCATTATTGACCATGTAATTCATACATTGAAAGTAGACAATTTATTTTAATATATTTAGTGTATTGCTTTAGCTCCTTGAAATTTTAAGCACTAAGATAATCCTTAGCATAATCGTTCAAAGAATAATAAGAAAACATCTTTTCAGTTAAACAGAGGCAACGTGGTGGCTTACAGAAAGGTTTATCTCTTGGATATCAACATTCATTCATAAACACAGAGATTACACTACATCCTGGGTTTTATTTTTTTTTTTTTCTGGTTGAAAAAATTTGTAAAAACATTTGCCCAATCACAGATATACATCATTCTAGGTAGGCTTGGAAGCTTAGTGGAAGAAAGGGAAACTCCTACAGTACTTTAACATGCTAAGTAGAAAAGGGAAAAAGGAAAGGGCAACTTTAAAAGGGTCTCAGTGCAGTATTAGAATTCTAAGTATTTAAGTAGTGAGTACAAAGAAAGGTCCCAGGAGCCTGATCTCTCTAATCTACAAATGGCTTCTTGCTATTAAACTACTAATTCGGGAGGATTAAGGGCTTCCTGACAACACAATCCCCTCTCCGAGAATTTCCAAGTTTGCTGAAGGTGCTCATTTAAATATTAATGAACTGGATATCTAAGCATTGAGGGAGAATAGAAATTAGCTGGGTAAAAAACCTGAACAAAAGAAATACAAGATAAAGATTTCTCTTGCAATCAGCAAAGATGATTTTATGTTTTAGCATATAGAGACACATGCAAACAGCTACCTCCCTACTACCACACTTTCAGTCAATATGGAAACAGTGTTAAAGTTTAAACAGCTGCAAGAGTTACAGACTTGGGAGGAAAAGGTGCGCTTCTCAGAAAATTGATTTCTTCTTTCCGCAGTATCGCTGACTGCAGTACTAGATCTTCTTTCAGAGAACCTGACATCCGGCCAACACCTTTAACAAAGCAATTGCTACTCTCCCCACAAATACTGTATGTAAATCTCTCCAAATTTTAAATTTTAACTGTATGGGCAATAATAAGTTTGTTTTATATGTAACATGCCCACACACACACAGTCTGTTTTCTTATATATAAATGTTTATGCACACACACTGTTAATATAGTATAGTGCCTTCAAGAAGTATTCAGATCCTTTCACTTTTTTCACATTTGGGAATCAGTGTGATGGGGTAAGCATGTTTTGAGATGAACAAGAACTCGCTTCTCAAAGCACTTCATAATGATGGGAGTGAGTGCAACAAGGATGAAAGTCATTAAAGCCATATCACATGCACTTTGGAACAAGTCATCTACCTGAAGCTCAGTATGCTTGGGTTCAGCCAGTACTTGGACGGGAGAGCAACCAGGAAAGCTTCAGTTGCTGGAAGATGATGTGTTGGCAAGGCTTACCCTGTGTTCTGTGTGTGGATCCCAATGCATTGGTGCAGTGATGGGGACACTGTGGTAAAACCAAAAAAAAAAAAAAAGTACTGTCCTTCAAATGAGATGTAAAAGCAAGGTCCTGATTCCCTGTGGTCAGAAAATACCTCTGGGCATCTTTTGAGAAAGAAAAAAAAATAAATAAGGTGTACCCCAATGTCCTGTCAAAATTGCCCATCATGGTCTAAACTATTCTGGCACCCTAAACCACACTCTGTCTCTAATTGGCAATCTCTCTCACCCCTTCACCACCTAATAGCTAATGTGTGGTGAAGCTCATCCAGGTAGACAATGAACATTGGTGGTGTTTGAAGCAATTCCCTACTATTTATGTAAATCATGCCGAATAGCTAGAAAAGTGCTATATAAATACAATTAATGATAACAAAAATTCAAACAAATGATATGAAATTATCTCGCAAAGGTACTGTCATTGCACTGCAGTGCCTTCATCAACAATGTTGTCTTATTTCACTGTTATTGAAGCAATCTTAGATCATCATTTTATTTTACACATGTTTTTACAGATTCACAGTATTGGCCATTCAGTAAAGAACAACAAATTCAAGTAATCTGTTCATTTTACTTCACCAGTTGACTCTTCATATGTCACCTTGTTTAATTATCTGTTGAGCTTTGTTATCACAAGTGGCAGGGAAAAATGGTTAAAATGCAATACCCATACAAAGCAAATTGACCAATGATTTCTGCATAATTACATGAAATGTTATCTATGAAATCAGAAGCACAAATTTTCTCAAAAAAAAAAAACACCTTACACAGCCGAGTCTCCTGCTGTGTATTTTCAGATGGCAACTGATGACTTGACGTCACTTCCTCAGATGGTGAAAACCCCAAACAGTTCTGCAACAACTAGAATCAAGAGGGGTGAGGGTGTCACAACCACACATGATGCCAATCGCCTTTCAAACTTCACGGATGTGATGAAAACTCAATTCAAGCAATGAATTTCAAGGAGAATCTCAAAATATGTTCACACCATTCATAGCTTTGATGATTGAAAGAAAGAAAGAAAGAAAGAAAGAAAGAAAGAAAGAAAGGCTCAGCTTTCTATCATAATGTTTTGTAATTAAAAAAAATGAAATCTTAGCCTCTTTCTTCATCTACAGGAGCAAAAACTCCTGCAACAAGCAATTTACCTCATGTATTCCATTATTTTTTCCTCCATTCATTTACATTTGTGTAATTGCAAAGACATTTTCAATTATTTAGTTTTGTAAAATGTATACAAGTATGTTAACTTATCAATCTAACAAAAATGATTATTCTAAATGTATCCATTAATTATGGACTGAAATCTCTTTTACATAAAGATCTAATTTTTCTCTTTAAAAAACACAAGTTGGATTTGCTTAGGTGAAAAATGTTTAAAACTGCATGAGAACCTCAATGCTTTGTGGATTTCAGTTTTTATGGGTGGTACTGGCGCTTAACCCCCACGAACACAAGGACCTTACAATAACTCATGGGACACCTGTAGAAGTGCACAGTACATTTCCTTTTTTTACTTTGCTAGTTGTTCTTCATTTTGTCTGATTTCTCTTTGTGATTTTACACTTTACATTTTAAACTAGTCTAAACTAATCACTGCTGAAAATGACAGTACTAATTCTTCTTTGCAGATAAAGTGGGCTTAATGGGATGGGGTATGTAATTCACTCCGGGATTGCCTACACATATTTTAGTATTATAGTGAATAATGTCAAAAACAAACAATTGCAACAATTACAGGAATGAGTGCTACTTTTTCATTTTAGTTGAAAACACAATCACATATCAAATATATTGTTTGTGCACTGAACTTTCATTTTGTTCAACTGACATTAAAGAAAACCAATAGAATACGCACAGAAAAGTTTACAATAACTATCACTGCCCTGCCTCAGCGCTTATTACATAGTAAAGAACAGGCGAGACAAATGTGTATGTTTGCAAACCAACTAGATACTAGAGCTCAGAAGGTGCTGTCTGTGGAGGAAGGAGGAGTGACAAATGACAGGAAGGCAAAGCTCTTGTGTGTTTCTACAGCACGGTGGGCCTTGAATTGGAAAAGAAAAATAGATGCATGGATATAAAAGTGACTTGCAGTGGGGCTGACCTTTCTACTTTTCCCTGTGATGAAAGAACATTATTTTGTAATTTATATCTACACTCACTGAGCAAATTATTAGAAACGCTGTAATAATGCTTTGTAAGGCTTTCTTGTCCTCTAAAAACAGCCCATTTTTCTGAACATGAATCCCACAAGGGGCTGGAAACATTGCTTTGAGATTTTGGTCCATGTAGACATGATTGCATCACTTAAGTTCTGCACATTCATCAACTGCACATTCATGCGGAAAAACCATAAGGTATTCTATTGGATCCAGATCTGGTGACTGGAAAGGCCAATGAAAAACACTGAGCTCATGGTCATCTTCATGAAATCAGACTGAGAGAACATTTGTTTTGGGACATGATGCATGATCATGCTGGAAGTAATCATTATAAGATGGGTAAACTGTGGCCATGAAGGGACGCACAAGGTCAGCAATAATACTCAAATAGGCCATGGCTTTCAATGGATGATTGATTAGTATTAACAGGCCCAAAGCAAGGAAACGTTTTCCACCCCATTACTCTACACCACCACCAGCCTGGACTGCTGACACAAGGTAGGTTGGGTGCATGGAATCATGGCGCTCGCACCAAATTCTACTTTTTTTTCCAGTATTGTCCAAATTTGGTGAGCCTGTGCCCACTGCAGCCTCAACCTTCTGTTCTTGGGTGGCAGGAGTGGAGCCCAACATGGTCTTCTGTTGTTGTAGTCCATCCGCCTAAAGGTTTCACAAGTTGTGAATTCTTGGATGCTGTACTGCTCACCACAGATGTACAGAGTGGTAATTTGATTTTGGTTTGATATTAATCCCTGATAGGATATTGTCTTCTTTAATGACCTCTGGGGGTCAGAGCGTAGGGTCAGCCATACCAGAGTTACCATAGCTTCTCTGTCAGTTCAAACCATTCTCCTCTGACTTCTCCCATCGACAAGGCGTTCCTGTCCACAGAACTGCCAGTCACTGGATGTTTTTTGCGTACAGTAAACTGTAGAGACTGTTGTATGTGAAAATCCCAGATCAGCAGTACAAATACATGAGTACAGAAAAATTCAAACCAGCTTGTCTTACACCAACAAACAAGCCACAGCCAAAAATCACAGACATCACATTTTTTCTATTATGTTTGATGTGAACATGAACTGAAGCCCCTGATCTTTGTCTGCATGATTTTATGCATTATGCTGCTGTCACTTTATTTGATAGATAATCTGATTAGATAACTGCATGGATGGGCAGGTGCACAGTTGTCACTAAACATTTGATCAGTGAGTGTATATACTGTACATATGCACTATAGCAGCATTGTTTCTGTAAACATTTATTAATGTCTAATAATGTGCTATATCGATTGAATGGTCTTGCATTACTGTGGAGGAATATTTCAGACAACATGCTATAAACACGCAAATAAATGTATTGTTAAGTGTTACGATAAATAAAAAAATACAATGATACGCGAGTATAAACAAATGTGTCAAAAATATCTTTGTTTCTTATTTCTTTAGATATGTATTTATTTTCCTCAATTATTTATTTTAGTAACACCAATGGAACATGAAATACAGTTTGAAATGAAAAATGAAAGTTGAGAGGGTGTTCTCTAGTGAGTAGCGAGTTTGGACTAGTGAATTGTCAGTATAGTGTGCATAAATATTCAGCTGTCAAGTGTTACATGTGGATGCAGATACCATATGTCAGATGCAGACTGCAGAGAGGATGATGAATTCAGAGCCTCTTGAATTATATTGGTTTCTTGCAGCACTTCTTGCACTTTTGTCCACCATAGGTGTACACAGACTCAACAGTGAGCTCGAGCTTCGCTTGGCTTGTGAATCCTGTGACTTATAAGCACGTGCAAAGCTCTGAGCATCCCTCGACCAACAACTCACCAATCAAACACAATCACAACAACAACATTTATTTATATAGCACATTTTCATACAAAAAAATGTAGCTCAAAGTGCTTTACAAAATGAAGAAAAGAAAAATAGAAGACACAATAAAAATAAACATAAGTCAACATTAATTAACATAGAATAAGTAAGGTCCGATGGCCAGGGTGGACAGAAAAAACAAAATAAAAACTCCAGACGGCTGGAGAAAAAAATAAAATCTGCAGGGATTCCAGACCAAGAGACCACCCAGTCCCCTCTGGGCAATCTACCTAACATAAATGAAACAGTCCTCTTTGGATTTAGTATTCAATACTCACTAGAGCTAGAATTCTGACAGTTTTAATTTCAAGCCATGTATCATGTTGCATTGTCACTGAAACAAAATATCAAATAAATCAAATACATAAAGAAGTAAGAAAAAACATACTTCATGACACAATTACAGTAATTCGTTATGTTTACATATTATTGTGGTTTTATCTATTATCACATTTCAAAATACATTTACTTACTGGCTTCATTATTTGTTTATTTAACTTTGCTTGAAATATGCCTCCATAAATTACAGACTTTCTTGCTCTGTAATTAGCCTTAAAACAAAGTCATTTCTAATAGACTGATTTTGAGTTGTGCTGCTTTGTATTCTAGAATTTCTTTGTGAAGCACCTTCTGAAAATGATTGCAGTGGAAGGCGTTATAAAGCAAAGATGAATGGTTTGATTGAAAGTTGTACTGCATTAGAGTCTTGTTTGCTTTATAAAGTGAATTCATAGTACGAAAGAGAAAGTCTGCCTTATAAATGGAAAATTGAAAGATTGGTCTTGAGAGTTATACTGCATTATAATCTTGTTTGCTTTATAAAGCATCTTCTGATAGTACCTCCTATAAAAAGGTGCAATACTAAGTACATATGTATTGATTTCCACTAAATTTTATACAGGAACTTACTCTGTTATAAGTGCCTCAAGAGCAGTGAAATTGTGACAAAGTCATGGACACAATAAAATGCTCATGACAAGCACCTCTGAATGAATCCTTGACAGGTCTGTCTGTACATTCAATAAGAGCTTGGCTGTGTGATGAAGTAGGCTTTTCTTTAGAGAGATAACAACAGACAGAAAGAGGACTCATTGGAGTGGTGTTCATTTTCCAGTTTGAAATTCAAACACTGGGACGTTTTCAAGGATAAACCATCATTTGGAAGGCCTTTACAGGCTGGCTCATTCAAATCACTACTAGTGGCTTAATATTATAAACATCCATAATGCTGGCAGCTTACAGCGCTGGGCACAGCTCAAAATGAACATATTTGGTAAAGTTCCACATAAAATCCTGCTGGAGGCTGACCTTTATGTAAAACCTAAGGTCATATTAAAAGACCCAGTACATGGATTAGTAATGCAGACTTTGGAAAGAAAAGACAGCTTTGCATTCAAGGAGCAAGCAAACCAATTTACATGATGCAGACACGGCAATCAATATTTCACCAACAATTATCGACGTGGCTCGATTCCCTCCCTCTCTCTTTTTTTTTGAAGCAAAGTTGTTGTGTTTTTCCTTTTTTAACTGTCAAAATCCAATCTCTTTGGCTGTCATTATATGTCTCATAACAAACAGCCTTCTTGAAAAAAATGGCAAAGTCTTAAAGATTGGAGGAGGAATATTGATGGATTGACTGGCAGATGTCAGAGCTGTGTGAATTAGCTGTGTTATTAAAGGGCTCACTTTACTTCTAAGCAGCTTTCACATGTGAAAAGAGCTAATAAATCTTGTAGCCAAATGTGCCATTCTAAGTAAAAGCCTGCTGGTTGTGCTAAAACTTCCGTTAAGAATCATTACTTGTTCGTGTGATGCCCATGCAACAGAGAAATATGAAAGAGATTAAATCTTACTTAAACACCACAGCAACTAAGGACTGTTTTTATGAACAAGCAACACAGTTTCCACCAATTTAAATAACAATCGTTTGGCAAAATTGAAGTGTGCAGGAGAAAAGCAGGCAAACAAATAGGCACCATAATGCTACAAACATACCTGCAGTACCCCATGCTAGGCACGTTTCAACTACTGTCCATACTGACAGATTCCTGCCATAAAAATGCGTAGTAGGATACGCTTTGTGTGACGACAACTTTCAAATCAAGATGGAAGCAGGTTCTGTTCCTTTCCTGTAGCTCAGAAAGTAGTCTACTGTTTAGCAAAGCTAAAGAAACTCATTTTTGATTGGTGTCTACTAAGGTTTTTATCTTCAGGTGCGTGAAGTTTGCATGTTCTCCCTGTGTCTGCGTGGGTTTCCTCCTGGCGCTCCGGTTTCCTCCCACAATCCAAAGACATGCAGGTTAGGTGGACTGGCGATTCTAAATTGGCCCTAGTGTGTGCTTGGTGTGTGGGTGTGTTTGTGTGTGTCCTGCGGTGGGTTGGCACCCTGCCCAGGATTGGTTCCTGCCTTGTGCACATGTGTTGGCTGGGATTGGCTCCAGCAGACCCCCGTGACCCTGTGTTCGGAATTAAGCAGGTTGGAAAATGGATGGATGGATGCTTACTTGTAACAAGCTTGTCGGAAACCAGCCAACCATTATCCAACCCGCAAAATGATTCTAGTTGTATTCTATGGGAATCATTTGTCCTACTAGAAATGAAGGTAAGCAAGTAATTCACATTCAGAAAGGTCCAGTTTAAAAGTAAATGACATTATTTGGACCTGGACAAATGCAGTCTCTCTGCAAACTGTGTTGTTTCCTGTCATATAAGATATGGAAACTGGTGTCATGATGTAGACATCTAAGATATGTCTTTATTCTTTTCACAAGAAGAGCATTCAAGGAAGCTCATGCAGCTTCAAAAGTATGTGCTTGAGTGTTTGTCATTTTCACTGGTCATCTGTATATCCTTAGTCATTCATCTGGCTCTGATTTAGTACTGTAAACATGCCTAACAAGTGGTACAGCAGGTATTTTTGCAAGCTTATAGTGCATTGGCCACTTGTTTGATTGTAAGGCTGAAGTCTTTCAATTTTGCGTGTTCTCTCACTTAATGTAAGTTTTGTTTAGGGACTGCCAGCTCACTCCTAACAATTCAAAAGTCATCTTTTTTAGTCCATTTGCATCTACAGATTGCTCCAGTGCACATAATATTTGAGTGTGTCAAGAAGCTTATGATCGCATATATTTAATACAAACTTGTCTAGAAAGAAACTTTAACAGATCCCTACAAAAAGGCAAAACGAGGGCTCAAAAGTGGAGCACACAAACCAAGGATTCAGTCGGACTAGGTAATGTCAACTCAAACAATTACAACTGTACAAAACTGAGCATTACACTTTACACAAGAAAGTGCCAAGATGCTTGCTGGTCAAGAAGCTTTAATTAAAAGTCTACTGAAATCATAGGAAACATTAAACACGCCAGTGCACATTTTCACTCATACAGATTTAAAATGGTTTATTGGGACTGGTTAGAGATTGCTGGGTAAGGGTGATATGGCTTTCTTATTAAAACACTAGCAAAGAAGAGAATGATTGGCCAGTGATACATGAACTGTGTCAAGACCAGACTGAGGAACTACACTACATTTCCATTTCCATTTTAGCTGGCGCTTTAATTTAAAGCAAACTGCTATTTTAAGTACTATTAGATTGTACAGCTTTTAAAATGGGAGCACTGGCATTTGAAATGGATGGCTCAGGGTCACAAAGGTGAGTCAGTTGTGGAAGCTAATGTTTCAGCCCCACTACCCATCTATCCCCACTAGTTTGTGGAGAAGACCACTTCATCTTAAAATCTCTGTTCCCCTTCTTGTCAGTTTCTTGTTAAACCCCTTGAATCATCGATCTTTATAGCAGAGATGATTTCACAGGCCACAATGTAGATAAAGTTCTTGATTGCACAAATATCAAATATATCCTTCTTTAAATCTTTTGCCTCTGACAAGCTACTTGCTCTCCAGTCTCAATCACACAGCGAGATAGAGTTTCAAGGTTTTACAGAGAAATCTGCAACTGGCAGCAAAAATAAATAAACTAATAATAATACCAGGGCTAAACATTAATTGTATGAAAGGCTCAGTGCCTAATCGATGCTAAATGAATTATGACATGTGTTTTGACTTTAGGATGGGAACTGTAAACATTCCAGCAGACTGTAGTGACATCTTGCTAAAGAGACTGCAGAATACAGGGCTCCCCACGGGAGACAACCCTCGTCTAAAATACATGTACATAATAATATCCTTTATCACTGCTGCTAGACCTTCAGCCTTCCTGCCCTCCGACATTCTTTCCCTTTACCAACATGATTTTTGTTTAGTGGAAACAGATAGAGGATATTTAAGACCTCATATTCCAAGTTAATCCACTCCCACATCTAACTTTTACATTTTTTTCTAAGAAATGCTAAAAGCATGCTTTAAGTTCATGAGACACTGTTTTTTTCCATTTTTCTTCTTCTCTGAGCAGTAAAATAAACTGTCAAAAAATCAAAATAACAAAAGCAATGCAACTGTGATTAAATTCCACCCCTTCCAATAAACATTTAATGTATAATGTCCACACTCCTATCCTCAACATCGGATGCAAACAAAGTAAGCAAAGACCATGAGACTGAAATGGTGCTAAGAAAATCAAAATAAATAATGATAATAATAACAATCAGGATATGTTGAATTTATATGAATTTAGGGCTTTAAAGAAGGACATTGTCTTTATTTGTTTAGTGTAGGCTGCAACATAAAGGCAGATGAGGTATGCAAAAGTAAGAAATGCTGTCTCTACCAGTGTCTGACTTGGACCTTTATGTGCATTACCATTGAGCTCAGGCTGAAATGTCTTATACCAGGACATCTGAAGAAACACCAAGCATCAACTGGTTATGCAATGATGATGCTAGTTGTTCTTCTTCCTATCAACTGGTACTCCAAACACAAAGACCAAAGGCAATCTGTCAGTTGGATTTGAGAAGTTTAATTTAGTGCTCTATGACTGGTTGTTTTTTGTATTGCCTTCAACTGGAAAAGATTCTGACTGAGCTCTGCTCTGCGGTGGGTAAGCAGGTTCAACTAACAGACTGATGAACTGGAACCAGGAACAACCAAAATGATTTATTTAAAGATGATCCAAGTGGATGATGTCATAAATTCCTTTTGTCGTAAATCTATCTTCCTCTAAACTAGGGGTTCTAAAACTATTTAATCTGAGGTCCCAAACAAGAAAAATGGTACCATACTGCAACTAAACAAGAGGATTACGACATTGGAGTCGTAAATAGACAAATGACACTGACCATATAATAAAAAACAGCAAATGCTTCTGATTCCTTTCAAACATATTTTTAACGAGTATTACTAAAAAGAGAAAAGTGGAAAGCAATACATTTGCTAATCAAACAATAACTCATTCAAAACAGGGCATAGATTCTGCTGGTGTAAATGCTTAGTTTAACGTTTATTAAGGCTTTGAGAAATTAATTTTTGAGGTGCGGCACAAGGATGTGATTATTGAAAGGATCTTATTAATTGCAATTTAAGTTTGTCTTTTGACTTAAGCTGCCATGTAAGGAATACAGCAGTCAAACAACAATTACTCTACGCTGTTTAATTACCATGTCTTGAAATAAAATTTTATTTTTAATGAAATAAAAATAAATAATAATGCTTGAAAATGATCACCACTGTTAACAATACATTTTTCTAAATGATTTCGGAAATAGTTCAATACTTTAAGTTTTTCATTTAACAATTCAATAAACTAATAATAATGTAGATAAATTATTTTTAAAAATGCTCTATTTGTGCTTTGTACAGTGACAGAACAAATCAATGAAAAATCTGGTCAGCTCTGAGTTTTAAATGTTTAATGCTACGTACTGACACCGTGCTTAATATCTACAGACGGTCTCACTCTTTTGATAATTTTTGGTATTTTTATAGTCCTCAGTGATCCAACAAACATGTCCTTCACATTACCAGCACACTGAAATGTATTGAACCACTTTTAAACAGTGTTACAATATGGAGTTCTTCCTCACCAAACCATGTTAAACTTAATTCAATGTCTGCCGTAACTGCGATCGCATGATGAAGGACTCGCCAGTTGTCCATGGCCACTGAAATGTCTTTTACTATACATCACTCGGTATATACCCCAAAACAATTCACTTGCCCATCATGACACCCTGAAAAAATCACCACATCCTTGAACTGCATTGGTAAATTTAATTTTGACATTTCAAACTAGTGTTGTGGTCCCTTCACCTCACAAGGTTTTCTGAGCATTGCTCTTATTTCACCCCCTTTTCTTTAAGTGTTTGCTTGTCAGTCATATCAGTTTGATAGTTTCAGCATTTGTCATGAGATTTTTTTGTATTTCTGTGCCATAGAATCAAATGCACTCATTGGAGCATAAACAGCATAGCTTCAAAAACTAATGCAATAAACAGTTGGATAAATAAAGGATGGCGCATTACTTCCATTAGAATTTGCACTTGGGTGAACTCAGCCAATTTTACTACTCAATCACATGGCGACCCATCACAAGTATGTCTGTGACCCAATTTGGGCCACGACCCACAGTTTAAGAAACACTGCTCTAAACGAATCAAAAGATATCCACTCACTACTGAACTGACAAGTAGCACAAAAGGGCCATGAAGCTGTTCTTAAAGTGACATTATTTGTATTAGATGGTTTACAGAATGCAGTTCTTGTACGTTTTCTAAGTCTCTTCAAATCTTTTCACTGGTCACTCTTTGTTATGTACAACTGATCACAAGTAACAGCTCTCAGAGGAGAGGCTTTAAATGTAAAATGTGCTTAACCTCCCAGTTCCATTAAACTTAAACCTGCAGCTTCTTACAGACTGATGACAAGACTTTAATAAGCAGGTGACCGGCACCCCTTACATGTTTTTCTGTATTCAGAGCCACTCAGTCTAAGAACTGTATCTAATGCAAGTACAAGATCTACAAATCTGCTACATTTCACTACACCAGCAGCCTACACCCATCCGTCAGCCAGCGTACTCTCTTAACTTTTCCTTAAACAAGACTGGACTGAAGAAATGCCTGCTCATTCCAACTGTTGTCTCCAATTAAGCCTGAAAACAAAAATACTGTCCAACAAACCAGATAAAAAACAAAACCACTGGAACAACAGATAAAAATTCCTTTCAAGTTTATGGAGACTGTTAGAAATATACTGTTTTCTTCATGGCTGCTCATATGGCCTGGGTCACACTGCCAAAGAGCTCTATTTCTTGTAGGCCTTTTGACACTGTCTCACGATTTGGGTCATAAATTCCTTCAAATCGGTCAATAACCTATAACGTTAGTGTCACTGTCCTGACATTAATTTTATAGCTGGCATGTCTTGCTTTGTTTTAATGACCCGTGACTAGAAGGACATAGAATGTTACCCTTTACTTGGTGACTTTAACAATCTCTTCGACATAGCTCACTTGCACTGTTTGCGAAGGCCAGCAATTCATGATTATACAAATTACATTATATGTGGACCTGCAGAAGAATGGCTGCAAAAGGCGGCCACAGATACAAGTACTGCAGTACGTCCATTACACTGAGTTACTATTTTTATTTAAGTTGAATAAAGCAGAATAGTGCAACTATTTCCTTAATGGTCACATATCACGTATTTCAAGCATCAAATACTCCAAAGTGAATAGTATTTACTGTATGTGCATTTGGTTATATGCAATACATGCATAAAATTAGATTAGACAAACTTTACTAATCCCATGAAGAAATTCAAATGCAATCTAATCTAATCTCATGTATGTATATAAGGCACAGCACAATCGCAATCAAAAACACCTAGTTTACGAAATAAATAGGGTTTCATGAACACTATGAGGCAGGTAGTCTCCATACCATATACATAAATTAGTAGCACAATCTAGTCTTGTCTTTATATATATATATATATATATATATATATATATATATATATATATATATATATATATATATATATACACACACACACACACATACCTATATCTATAAACTATCTATCTATATCTATATATACACACACACACATACCTATATCTATCTATCTATCTATCTATATATATCTATATCTCTATCTCTATCTCTATCTATATCTATCTCTATCTATATCTATATATATATATATATCTATATCTATATATATATATATATATATATCTATTATATATATCTCTATCTAACTATATATATATATATTGTGACAGATTAAGGGTATGCTCGCACCCTTGCACCCTCAAACACCACGTCAGACACCAGGTAAAAGTCCAATAATGATATTTATTATACCAATAATGTGCACAAAGCACCCTCCTCTCCCAAATACTCCAATAACAATAAATAATAACAATACAATCCTCCAGCTCCCAGAGGCGTTGCTACCCTTCCACCCAGCTCAGCTCGTCTGTCTGGGATCTCCCAGAGTCCTTTATACTCCTTGACCCGGAAGTGTTTGTCCCTCAGTCCATGTGACTTTCTATCACTTTCGGGTCAGGTAAAAACTTCTCTTTTCTTCATCCCGGAAGCACGTCATTTCTTCTATCCATGTGAGTGGGACGTACTTCCGGAGTGTAGGGAAAATAGTCCGTGGGCCTCCCTGCAGCGACTCCTGGCGGCCCCCATGGTATCCAGCAGGGCTGTGCATTTAAAGACCACTGTCCATAATTCCCTGCTGGCATTTGGGGCACCTCTATGCTGCAAGGAGGGCTCCATCTGGCGGCCTGGAGGTATTGGCCGGGGTACATGGCCGGCCACCTCTTACAATATATATAAATGAAATTATACACACACACACACATATATATTGATTATCACATTACATTATTTACAGATCTTAAACATTCATGCTATCTTAAAAAAAAAATAGTTACTCCCATTTAAACTTGATTGCTACTGTTAATATGCATTGCTCAAGATTATTTTATTAATGTTGGCATTTTCCTTCAGGGGCAGAAGGATTAATGCAGTGGTTAGCACTGCTTGCCTCAAAGCTCTAAAATTCTGAAGGAAGATTATTAGGCAGTGGAATTCCAAGGGGGAGTGGAACACACCGGGTGACACCATCAGAAGGGGTCACATCCTAAAGACTGTCTACAAAAGTTTTGTGCAGTGTTTCGGGCTAAAATCACGAACTGGGACTAACCCCATCTCTCCTCATTGAAACAACAGAGTCTCTGCGGGCTGAAATCACCCAGGGTAACGCACACTAGAAATCGGTCATCATGAAAACCCCCCATCAACAATGTGATGGAAGAGTCAAGTGTCTGCACACTACCGTAAGTGCAAATTGCCTTGCCACATTAAACAGCCGGGTGTCTATGCAACGCCTTATTTAAAGTACGATCAACTCTCTGTTAATGAGATCTATTCATCAAGTCACTCAGGGGCCTGTTGGGGTCTTAATCCAGCCTTGGTTACTGCACTGGTTGACACCAACCCTAGTGACACCATTGTCACTAGACCAGCTATTCTGGCTAGTGTGGGTTTTGTGTTTCAGCCATGTTTTCCTCCTTGGTTAGGGCTCAAATGTATTTTTGTTTGTGATGTTCATTTTTTACATTAAGATTTTTCTAATTTAGTTCCTTACTCCTGAAGCATCTTCTGCTATGTTCCTTGTGTTTTGTGGGTGTGGGTCTATATATATATATATATATATATATATATATATATATATATATATATATATATATATATATATATATATAAAAAAAACATAGTCCCTGGCAGTTCATTGAATCCACTCATGGTGGTTGTGAGTTCTCCTGGGTATTTTGCATTTTTTGATTATTGTCAACTATCTGAGGCAATGCTGTGTTTTCACAGCTTCAATGCTTTTAATCATTTTTGTAATTAATCTTTTATTTATAAGGATAATACATTTGCCCTGTTTGTGATTACCTGGGGTTTTGACAGTTTTCTCCCTTTAGTGGACATTTTTGAAATTTTTCAGGACTTTCTGCTTAGGACCTCTGTAGCTCCGAACAGTGGGAGGGACCAATTAGGGCCAGTTTTAAAGATACTGTTTTACTGTTTAAATGTAACTGACATCTTAAACAAATTTTAGTCTAATTTTACATTTCTAAAATATTTTGGAAATCACCTAGTTTAAGGAGAAACGTGCAAAGTTCCTACATCAACTATCTTAAATTACTACTGCTCTTATAGACTTACCGACGTTTTGCCTGCTGAACCTGCTTATCTCATTACTCTCATCTTGATATTGTGGGGTTGCATGAATCCCTACAGTAGATTGCTATCCAACCTAAAACCACACTCAATTTAAAAATGTAAAAAGTCAACGTATTGCCCCTTTAAGCTTCAGTGACGCATCAATATTTCTACAACATTCTGGCCATTTTGCAAAACTGAAGCACCATCTCTACTGGAGTTTTTCATCAAGAGTAGAATGTACATGTACTACAGAGTACTTTATGTGTAAATATGGAAGTGCACTGTCATATAATCTTTTTTTAACAGCACCTTTCATAGCAAGTGTAACATAACTTTCTAAAAACCTGCTCATTTATCTGAAGTGCTACAGACCAGAAACAAACCTTAACATAGCACCAGTCCATTGCAGGGCCTACTACACATGAAGTCATATTGGGTCATTTAAGATTCACCAATCAATCTAAAACCACTTACTTGAGAATATGGGAGGAAAACAATAGGAGGTGACCAGACAAAAGCATATGCAGACATCAGGACAATATGCAAAATTCACTCAGGTTTCTGGATCCATGAGGCAGCACTCTTGTAACACTGTGCCACAACTTCATAATGGTTATCAACAGTATAATTAGGTAAACAAGAATACAAAAGAAAGCAGTTAAACATTATAAGACTAATTGCATTAATAAGGAAAGGCAATACCCATAAGTTAAAATACCTTGTTTGTTTCCTTCTTAAACTGCAGTAGTATTAACTGCTGTGTGACAGTGCTCATATCCAAAGACACTATAATACGTATAATACTATTTCATTATAACAGATGGAAAAGCTAGACTTGTGCAGTGTCATGCTTCGAAAAATCTATTTTGCCTTTTATCATCTAAAGAAAAGAAAAATTCTCCATGAAGGAGTCTTGAATTAAAATCTCTAAAGACAACACTTGAGGAGTACAGAGCTGGCCAAGGCCCAACCTTACCAAGAAAAAGCAACAGGAGAAGGAACTCCTCTATTATCATCTGAAATACTGAACAGCAATGGAGACAATGTTTTGATGGGTTGCACCTGCTA